>NC_140313.1:5858780-6252435 GCF_964211825.1 Aythya ferina | reverse complement strand
CTCACCTTTTCCTTTCTTTTCCTTCCCACCTTTCCTTTCCTTTCCCACCTTTCCCTTTCCCCCACCTTTCCTTTCAACCCCTTTCCTTTCCACACCTTTCCTTCCCCCCTTTCCTTTCCCCCTTCCCTTTCCTTTCCCCACATTTCCTTTCCACACCTTTCCTTTCAAACACCCTTTCCTTTCCACACCTTTCCAACACCTTTCCTTTCCACACCTTTCCTTTCCACACCTTTTCCTTTCCCCCACTTTCCTTTCCTTTCCACCACCTTTCCTTCCACACCTTTCCTTTCCACACATTTCCTTTCATTTTCTTTCTTTCCTTTCCTTTCCCCACCCTTTCCACCATTTCCACATTTTTCCCTTTCCTTTCCTTTCCTTTCCTTTCCTTTCCTTTCCTTTCCTTTCCTTTCCTTTCCTTCCACACCCTTTCCGTTCCACACCTTTCCTTTCCTTTCCTTTCCACACCTTTCCTTTCCTTTCCTTTCCTTTACCTTTCCTTTCCTTTCCTTTCCTTTCCTTTCCTTTCCTTTCCTTTCCTTTCCTTTCCTTTCCCTTCCATTCCTTTCCTTTCCACACCTTTCCTTTCCACACCTTTCCTTTCCACACCTTTCCTTTCCTCACCTTTCCTTTCCACACCTTTCCACATTTTTCCTTTCCTTTCCTTTCCTTTCCTTTCCTTTCCTTTCCTTTCCTTTCCTTTCCTTTCCTTTTCCTTTCCACACCTTTCCACACCTTTCCTTTCCTTTCCACACCTTTCCACACCGTTCCCCACCTTTCCTTTTCTTTCCACACCTTTCCTTTCCTTTCCACACCTTTCCACACCGTTCCCCACCTTTCCTTTTCTTTCCACACTTTTCCTTTCCACACCTTTCCACACCTTTCCTTTCCACACTTTTCCTTTCCTTTCCACACCTTTCCTTTCCACACCTTTCCTTTCCACACCTTTCCTTTCCTTTCCTTTCCTTTCCTATCCTTTCCTTTCCTTTCCTTTCCTTTCCTTTCCTTTCCTTTCCTTTCCTTTCCTTTCCTTTCCTTTCCTTTTCACACCTTTCCTTTCCTTTCCACACCTTTCCTTTCCTTTCCACACCTTTCCTTTCCACACCTTTCCTTTCCACACCTTTCCTTTCCTTGCAGGCATTCTGTCCTGCTAAACTGAATGTTAAATAATTGCATCACACCTCTCTGTCCACATTGGTTGTAATGCCCAGGCCAAATATAATTTACACAATGTAGGGGAATTCTTCATCCCCTGCGACAGCACTAGCCATTCATAGCGCTTTGCTGGCGCCTGTTTATTAATGCAGGGTACCATAAAAGCAAATATCTGACAGTCCTTTACAGCCTGTGCCACCACATCTGGCTGCCTGGACTGATCAGCTCTCTGTACCCTTTCCAACATGTCCTCTACCGGTGCGGTTCTCAGCAGTGGATCTAAGATGTTTTGAGTTTTTGGGTTTGCATTATCAAACACAAGCATTTTAAACATACTGCTTTTAGACTCCGCTGTTTGATCAGGATGATCAGGAATTGCTGCCCACAACCGATCGATAAATTTAGCATATGGTTCCCCAGGGGCCTGTTATACTGATGCAAATGGAGGTGCTTTCTTTTCCCCTGGGAGGCTAAGAAGAGCCCTCAGTGTGAGCTGTGCAGCTCTTTGGTGGATAGTGGCAGGGACCCATCCCCTTTAACATCTCTGCAGTAATCCCATACAGAGGGTCCCGCGGTTTACGCAGTCGACCCGCTTCCCCCTGTGCTAACCGCAACCGTTCCCTTTCAAACAATAACAATTGCGAAGGAGTTAACAATAAGGGCGCCAATTTTTGACAGTCACTGTGGAAGTGGACACATTAGTTCTGCCTGGAAAATCCATTGAATTATCTGTCGAACTGCCTGGGATTTTAAACTGTAGTCCATAACAGTTTTTTGAGCTTTTTGTAAAAGCTTCCAATCATGTGGCTGCCACGACCCTGTGCCTTGCACAGGGTCGATAATAATAGGGCAGGCAAAGGATGTAGCATCCCAATGCCCTTCTATGATGGCATGATGTATAACGTTGGAGCACCTGTCTCTCTGTGATGTAAGTTCATCTGATTCGTGTCAGTATGGAACAGTGCTAGGGCCGCATGATATGATGAATGTGACCTTCTGTCTTACATACCCTTGTATAACCACAAGTCTAAGAAAAACAGAATGGTTAATGTATATAGTTCTTGTACCTTGCAAAGGAATTCGTGTCACTAGAGAGCAGTTCTGTCTGTCTCTGGGTCCTGCACTGGCAATTTAATTCTTCCACAGATGTGGTTTCTTCCCTTTCCTCCCAGTGTCCCAGTCTCCCCCTCATTATAGTCAATTTATCAAATCTTCAGAAATAGTCCTCAAATCCATGAGCCTATTTGCTTTTGTTATTCCAAACTCTTATTCCTAACAGTTACAGCCTTTTTGCCTTCTTTGTGGTTGATTTAGCACTGCTATAGATGTGACTGGAGTGTCCCTGTGAATGGCCTGTGAGGAATGTTTTAACAACACATGAAGTGTCAATAGAGAGCTATTTGTATTTGTATGTTCTTTCTTTGAAGTCTCTGATGTCTGGGGGTTTCAGAACAACTGTTAACAACTAATAACTGTTATGGCTTCTGAATGGGACACTATGCAAGCCCCTGATATCTGGCCAGGTGGCCAGGAGATTAAGGAGAAGAAAGAAAGAAGCTGAAGGACGGCTAGAAGACAAAACTTGCAGGGGACGCTGTGTAAGCTTTTGACATGCTGCCAAGGAGTACAAAGGGGAAGGACAAGAAAAAAATAACCTGAGGGGAAGACTACGAGCCTTCAGCATGAAAGACCCCCGGAGACCCCCAGGGGGACCACTGGAAACTGATGCGCATGCTCCAGTAGGAGGGTTTGGATCCCAGAAGCTAATTATAATAACCCGTTTTTTTTTTAGAAGTAGTAATGAATATGTATTAGCCTAAGAGCATAAAAATCAGCTACTTGATGTAACTGGTGTGTGTCTAGGTGGAGCGGAGACTCCCGACGCACCCAGCGCTGTTTGCTTACCTCTATTCTTTTAATAAATCCTATTTTAATTTAATCCTATTTTGGGACTGAGAGAATTTATAACACCTCCTTGGTGCCGACAGTGTTGTAGCGACGGATAATGAGGGAGTTGGCTCCGGTGGGGCAGACGAAAGAGGAAGCTTCTCCGAATTCATAATTTTTAAGTTCTCCAATCTCTCTAGCAGTTCTTGGAACAGCTCCTCCTCTGAAGGTCGATTTTCACAATCTGCTGCTGCACCTCTCATTGGCAAAGCATCCCGAGTGGATTTATTGCTTCCTGGCAGCGGCATAGATGCTGGCAGCGCAGCTCCATCAATTTTTCCGGTGCGGGGGGTGGGGAGGGCAACCCCCAATCTCCATCAGCACTCTTCTCCGATAGTCCCTTAGTTATTTCTGCCACTGATTCCTTTATTTAAGAGGTCATACCCCGAACCTGGGTGGGTGTGGGAACCAATGAAAAAGATCATGCCAGCCACGTTCCTGAGGTCTCAGGTTTTGTACTAGGCGTTCTGTCAGATGGTACTGACAAAGCTTGCACCACCGCCATAGCCAGATGCTGTTCAGTTTTCATACCGCACAGCGCGTTAATCACTGTGTGCCACATCTCACTTACATCTTTATCTAGATTTCCACTTGAGATGGCTTTATCCCATAAGCAATCTCCTACATGCTGCCACTCATCTGGGCTAAACCTTAGAGGGATTTCCTTCAGAAACCCTCCTTCTGAGCCCAGTGCACCAAGGATTTGAACTTTTTTACATTGCAAGATATACCCGTATTAGAGAGAATACTAGAGAGAAGCTGGATAGCTGCTTCCTCCTCCGTGGTTATGTCAGACAAGCTGCAGGGTCGTGATCTCCACCCCTCTGCTATGTGTCAACTCATCACACAGTGGCAGTCATCTGCCATTTTCACTGACGTCTCCGATCTCCTGTAACAACTGGACCCTGGATGACCTGTGTCTCACTGCAATGCTTCACTATTCCGTGTCTCACCGTGACTCTTCTCCAAGTCTCACCACGACACCACTCTGTGTCTCACCATGACTCTTCTCTGCATCTCACAGCGGCTTTTCTCCGTGTCTCACCGCGACACTTCTCCACGTCTCACCACATCTGTCCGGGTCTGTGCGCTGAGTCTCTCAGCATCCCACGTATTACCGCATCTCTGTTCCTAGCCTCTCTGCATCTCTCTGCATCTCAGGTCTCTCAGGTCTCTCGGCGTCTCTCAGCATCTCTCCATGTCTCGGCAGGCCTCAGCCTATTCGGGCACCATTTGTTGCAGAAAGTACAGCCAAAAACACGACAGACACTAATATGGTCAGATCATGCTCTCGCTTTATTACCCGAATAGCCTGACTTTTATAGCAAACTTAACAGGGGCGGATAGTGTCTCACACAAGATTATTGGTCAAAAGCACTCAGACAAACAACTGCAAGAAAAAAACCCCACCTACAAGGAAACAACCCCCTTGTTGTCACGTAGATCCTGTCCTTGAAGCCAGCTGCTGGCAACAATTTAAAAAATTTTTTTTTTTTTTAAAGGTAGTAATATAGCTAAGTCATCATTAGTAATCCGTGGCAACCCCACTGAATATTACCCAGGAACATTTGTACATCTGTCAAATTATGTAACACTGTAGTTATATCAGCTTTCTGTGGACGAATAGTAGAGTCTGATATTCACCAAGGGGAAATCGTGTTTCACCAACCTCATTGCATTCTATGATGGCATCACCAGCTGGGTAGATTTGGGGAGAGCAATAGATGTCATCTACCTTGACTTCAGCAAGTCTTTTGATACTGTCTCCCACAATATCCTGCTAAAAAAGCTAAGAAAGTGTGGGATAGAGGAGTGGACAGTAAGGTGGGTTGAGAACTGACTGACTGGATGAGCTCAAAGGGTGCTGACTGGTGGCGCAGAGTCCAGCTGGAGATCTGTGACTAGCGGTGTTCCCCAGGGGTCAGCGCTTGGTCTGGTCTTGTTCAACATCTTCATCGACGACCTTGATGAGGGAATAGTATCCACCTGTCTTGGTTTCAGTTAGGACAGACTTAATTTTCTTCGTAGTAGCCAGTAGAATGCTATGTTTTGGCTTAGGATGAGAAGAATGCTGATAACACCCCGATGTTTTAATTCTTGCAGAGCAGTGCTTACACCAAGCCAAGGACATCTCAGCTTCTTGCTCTGCCCTGCCAACGGGCAGGCTGGGGGTGCAACAGGAGCTGGAAGGGGACAGACCCAGGACAGGTGACCCAAACTAGCCAAAGGGGTATTCCATACCATCTGATGTCATGCTAAACAATATATAGGGGTGGCTAGCCGGGGGGTGGGGGCCGGACTGCTCGGGGTTAAGCTGGGCATCGGTCAGCGGGTGGTGAGCAATTGCATTGTGCATCACTTGTTTGTACACATTATTAGTAGTAGTACTATTATCATCATTATTGTTACTATTATTATTGCTAATATTGTTATTGTTATTATTTTTTTCCTGTCTTAATAAACTGTCTTTATCTCAACTCACGGGTTTCACTTTCCCATTTCTCTCCCCCATCCAAGAGAGGGAGGGGGAGGGGGAGCGAACGGCTGTGTGGTGTTTAGCTGCCGGCCGGGTTAAACCATGACAGTCCTTTTGGCGCCCAACGTGGGGCCCGAAGGGTTGAGATAACGACAGATCTGACTAGAGTGTGTTAAAATAAAATTGGTATAAGTATTACACCTGCTTAATAGTCACTTGTCATAATGCTGATTGCTTTAATCTCATGTCTGCTGCGCCTGTTTTCCAAATTGAGTATTATAGCACGTTGTTTTCCGTATGTGCTCTCCGTCATGTTGTTTGTTCTCTTGTTAGCACCATTGCCACTGTCCCAATATGAGGCATTTTAACCAACATGGGCTGGCCTGCATAGTTGTGTGAGGTTGTCGACTTGCCAGTTGAACCGTGCAGCAATAGTGGCTGACCAATCATGTCGTTTTACCCAACCAATATGCATCATCCTTTCTTCTCCTATTTCAAGCAATTGCTTCCAGCTGTCAGTTTGCCAGACAGGGACTCTGTTTACCTGCCAGCCATTAGCTGCACAGGGGCCTATCTGCTCTGTGGCTCCTTTATAAACTGCATACAAAACTGGCACCATGTTGTACAGCTAATAAGACTGCTCTAAGTTCCCCCACTTGAGCACCCCCTTTAACTGTTTTTTCTAATCTATGTCCTGTGGCTACTTCTAAAGCCGTGACCTTATATTTCCCCTCATTATTTTGCCTATAAGATGATGCATCTGTGAACCAGACTCGCCTAAGTTCACTGCCTTCCATCAGAGGAGATGCCTCCTGATGGCTTGCTTGGTGGGGTTTGGAATAGTAAAGTACTGTTTATATCTTACTGCAATTTAGATACCTTAACATTGCCTTCTGTAATAGGCATAATTTCATTGATACCTTGCAGATAGGCATACCACTTACAGACTGAGTTTCTGGGCAATTCCTGCAGGTGGTACTAGACCCTTGTGAACTATATCTAGGAGATGGAAAGGACCCTGAACAATCACACTCTGTTCTCTTTTTATCTGTTCCACCTGCTTCACCATTTGCACTAGAGACAGCAAGCTTTTTTCAAGATCAGAATACCTCATTTTGGTGTCATTAAAAGAGTGGGAGATAAACTCTAGTGGTCTCTCTGGTCCTTCTGGTCCCTTTTGCCAGAGACTACAGTGGGAACCATGTTCACTGAATCCCCATTCTACATGGATAGGGTCGGTTGGGTGTAAGGGACCTAGCTGTTGAAATAACCTCAGTTCACAGAATCACAGAATTTCTAGGTTGGAAGAGACCTCAAGATCGAGTCCAACCTCTGACCTAACGCTAACAGTCCCCACTAAACCATATCCCTAAGCTCTACATCTAAACGTCTTTTAAAGACTTCCAGGGATGGTGACTCCACCACTTCCCTGGGCAGCCTGTTCCAATGCCTAACAACCCTTTCGGTAAAGTATTTCTTCCTAAGATCCAACCTAAAACTCCCCTGGCGCAACTTAAGCCCATTCCCCCTGTCACCAGGCACTTGGGAGAATAGACCAACCCCCACCTCACTACAGCCTCCTTTGAGGTACCTGTAGAGAGCGATAAGGTCGCCCCTGAGCCTCCTCTTCTCCAGGCTGAACAAGCCCAGCTCCCTCAGCCGCTCCTCGTAGGACTTGTTCTCCAGGCCCCTCACCAGCTTCGTCACCCTTCTCTGGACCCGCTCAAGCACCTCCATGTCCTTCTTGTAGCGAGGGGCCCAAAACTGAACACAGTACTCGAGGTGCGGCCTCACCAGAGCCGAGTACAGGGGGACGATCACCTCCCTAGCCCTGCTGGCCACACTGTTTCTTATGCAAGCCAGGATGCTGTTGGCCTTCTTGGCCACCTGAGCACACTGCTGGCTCATAATCAGCCGACTATCAACCATCACTCCCAGGTCCTTCTCTGCCTGGCAGCTCTCCAACCACTCATCTCCCAGCCTGTAGCTCTGCTTGGGGTTGTTGCGCCCCAAGTGCAGGACCCGGCACTTGGCCTTGTTGAACTTCATGCAGCTGACCTCAGCCCATCGGTACAGCCTATCCAGATCCTCCTGCAGAGCCTTCCTACCCTCAAGCAGATCGACACATGCACCTAGCTTGGTGTCATCTGCAAATTTACTGAGGCTGCACTCAATGCCCTCATCCAGATTATCGATGAAGATATTAAAGAGGACCGGCCCCAGCACCGAGCCCTGGGGAACGCCACTGGTGACCGGCCTCCAACTGGACTTGACTCCATTCACCATGACTCTTTGGGCCCGGCTATCCAGCCAGTTTCTAACCCAACGAAGCGTGCGCCAGTCCAAGCCAAGAGCAGCCAGTTTCTTGAGGAGAATGCTGTGGGAGACGGTGTCAAAAGCCTTGCTGAAGTCAAGGTAGACCACATCCACAGCCTTTCCCTCATCCACCCAGCGCGTCACTTTGTCATAGAAGGAGATCAGGTTCGTCAAGCAGGACCTGCCTTTCATAAACCCATGCTGACTGGGCCTGATCGCCTGCTTGCTCTGCAAGTGCCGCGTGAAAGTGCTGAGTTCATTTATTAATAATTCTAGCGCATTCTTGTGTTGTTTAGTCCAGTCCCATGATTTCATTTTTCTAAGCAGATTGTATAAGGGATGGGCAATGATAGAAAAAAACAGGAATATGTTTATGCCAGTAACCTAAAACTCCCAGAACTTGCTGTAACTACTTTGTGCTAGAGGGACTCTGCCCCTGCTCTATTTTCTCCAGGGTGTCTGGAGGAATAGAAGCAGCTCCTGTAATCCACCAGACTCCCAGGAACTTAACCTCTTGTGCACACCCCTGACATTTTGATGGAGAAATGTGGTGGTGGTTTAACCCAGTCGGCAGCTAAACACCACACAGCCGTTCACTCACCCTCCCACCTCCCTCTCTGGGATGGGGGAGAGAAACAAGAAAACTGAAGCCTGTGTGTTGAGATAGAGACAGTTTATCAGGACAGAAAATAACAATAACAATAATATGTACAAAACAAGTAATGCACAATACAATTGCTCACCACCCGATGACCGATGCTCAGCGTATCCCCAAGCAGACGGTCCCCCCATCCCGGCTAGCCACCCCTATATATTGTTTACCATGACGTCAGATGGGATGGAATACCCCTTTGGCCAGTTTGGGTCAGCTGTCCTGGGTCTGCCCCCTCCCATATCCTGCTGCACCCCTAGCCTGCCCGCTGGCAGGACAAAGCGAGAAGCTGAAAAGTCCTTGGCTTAGTGTAAGCACTGCTCTGCAACAATTAAAACATCAGCATGGTATCAACATTATTCTCATCCTAAATCCAAAACATAGCACCCTACCAGATACTAGGAGGAAAATTAAATCTATCCTAACTAAAACCAGGACATATATCTAAACCCAAAGCTCTTGATGTTTCTCATACAGCTTCCATGGCATGTCTGACTTCCTCTACATTTTTCCCTCCTATCAGTACGTCATCAGTGTATTGATATATTACAATGCCTAGTGGGATAGGGATTAACGTTAAAACCTTTGCCAAGGCATTGTGAGCAATAGTAAGGGAGTGTTTATATCCTTGAGGCAGCCTACTAAAGGTATACTGTATCCATTTCCAAGTAAAAGCAAATTGAGCCTTATCATGTTCCTGGAGTGTAATCATGAAAAACATATCTTTAACATCTAAAGTTGCCATCTGTGTGAGTCAGTACAGTCTGGCAACAGGAATGACCACAGACTTGCAGCTAAAATGCAGAGTAGATTTATTCTCGTTACCTTGCCAACTGGGGGATACCTGAAGCAGCACCCAGGCAGAGGCGCATAAGCAGAGACGCAAGCAGGGTCACAGGAACCACTAAACAGGGTCCATACTAGGAGATCGCTGGCCTGCTGTGTTGCAGGATGAATGGCCGAAGTCATGACACACACCAATGTGATCAGATCATGCTCACTCTTTATTACCCAAATAACCTTTTATAGCAAATTTAGCAGGGGCGGATAGTGTCTCACACAAGATTATTGGTCAAAAGCACTCAGACAAACAACTACAAGAAAAAAAAACCACCTGCAAGAAAACAACCCCCTTGTGATTAGCAGTCACGTAGACCTTGTCCTTGAAGCCAGCTGCTGGCAACAATATTTCTAAATTCCTCAATCGGGCGATAAGGGAACATCATTAACAGGGACGGGTCCTTATATCAGTACCCAGGTTCAGCTGCAGTTCCCTGCCACTATCCACCAAAGAGCTGCACAGCTCACACTGAGGGCTCTTCTTAGCCTCCCAGGGGAAAAGAAAGCACCTCCATTTGCATCAGTATAACAGGCCCCTGGGGAACCATATGCTAAATTTATCGATCGGTTGTGGGCAGCAATTCCTGATCATCCTGATCAAACAGCGGAGTCTAAAAGCAGTATGTTTAAAATGCTTGTGTTTGATAATGCAAACCCAAAAACTCAAAACATCTTAGATCCACTGCTGAGAACCGCACCGGTAGAGGACATGTTGGAAAGGGTACAGAGAGCTGATCAGTCCAGGCAGCCAGATGTGGTGGCACAGGCTGTAAAGGACTGTCAGATATTTGCTTTTATGGTACCCTGCATTAATAAACAGGCCCCGGAAAAGCGCTATGAATGGCTAGTGCTGTCGCAGGGGATGAAGAATTCCCCTACATTGTGTAAATTATATGTGGCCTGGGCATTAGAACCAATTTGGACGGCGTAGTGTGATGCAACTATTTACTATTATATGGATAACATTCAGTTTGGTAGGCCAGAATGCTTCCAGGATTCTGATTTAAAGTTTATTCAGAATACGCTGGAAGCAAAAGGGTTGAAGATAGCCCCAGAGAAGGTTCAACGGAAACAGCCATGGCTATACTTGGGATGGAAAATATCAGACTCTACTATTCGTCCACAGAAAGCTGATATAACTACAGTGTTACATAATTTGACAGATGTACAAATGTTCCTGGGTAATATTCAGTGGGGTTGCCACATTGTACGGATTACTAATGATGACTTAGCTATATTACTACCTTTATTGTGGGGCAGGAGTGCAGAGCAGGAGGTTAAATTAACCAATGAACAACAGCAGGCTCTTTCACAAATAGTTTCTAAGGTTGCAGCTGGCGCTGCTTGCTGACATATAGCAGAAGTTGCACTCTCCTTACCGGTAAGCAATCGTGTCTCATCCGTTTGTGGTGCTTGGTCAGTGGCAAAAAGAAAAGGGGGAGAGTAAGGGATGCCAAAGAAAGAAACAGTATCAGGAAGATGCCACTGACGTTAACAGCACTGGTAATAGGAATAGCAAAAGTGAAACAGGAGTTAGCAAGAGTGGAATGATAGGACAGGATTTCTGAGTTCTGGAGTGGATTTTCCTACCAATTCAGCCAAAAAGGAGCACCAGTTAGCGCGGCAGTTAGCGCGGCAGTTAGTTAGCGCGGCAGTTAGTTAGCGCGGCAGTTACCGCCGCAGTTAGCGCGGCAGTTCGCGCAGGCAGGGCAAGCAGGAAGGGCAGAGCGCTCTCCCCCGCACATACGAACACCTCCTTAACGACAGCCATTAGCTAGGCTGCAATGGTCTCCACCAGGCACGGTGCGCTCTCCAGAAAAACGGTACACACCCAGACCGACTACCTGTTCAAAAATGCAGCAGTTCAGGTCACCGGATGCAGGGAGTGTCTGAGCCTGTTGCTGCCATCGGCGGGAGGCAAAGAAACTGCATGCATGAGGTGTGAGCAGGTGGATGACCTGGTCTGCATGGTGGTGGAGCTCAAGGAGGAGGTGGAGAGGTTGAGGGATATCAGGGAGTGTGAGAAGGAGATAGACTGGTGGAGCAACTCCCTGCAGGGCCTCAAGGAGAGGTACCGGGGTGAGACACCCCAAATGGGGGTGGACCCCCTGCCCTGTAGCCGTCGTGCAGAGAGAGGGGACCTGGGAGTTGAGGAGGAATGGAGACAGGTCCCTGCTCGACCTCACAGGAGATGCCCTCCCCTTCTGGCCCCGCCTTCCCAGGTGCCCTTATACAACAGACTTGAGGCCCTGGAGCTTGAGAGACCTGTGGGTGAGGATGACGTAGGAAGCCTACCCAGGAGGATGCCTAGGGTGAGGAAGTCGACTCCACGCCTCAGGACTGCCTCCACCAGGAAAGAAAGAAGGGTTATTGTTGTGGGAGACTCCCTTCTCAGGGGAACAGAGGGCCCTATTTGTCGGCCTGACCCTACCCGTAGGGAAGTCTGCTGCCTCCCTGGGGCCAGGGTCAGGGACGTTGCCAGGAAGCTTCCCAACCTGGTTTGCCCCTCTGACTATTATCCTTTTTTGATAGTCCAGGCGGGCAGTGGTGACATTGAAGAGAGAAGCCTCAAGGCTATCAAACGGGACTTTAGGGGGCTAGGGCGATTAGTGGAGGGAGCAGGAGTACAGGTGGTGTTTTCGTCTATCCCTACGGTGGCAGGGAGAGGTACTGACATGTTGGGAATTGGCACAAAGGACGTGGACATGAGTCCGTGGAACAATTACTCGATCTGAGCTTGCTTTAAGCAACCAGGAGTAGGCCTTAGCAAATCCCATGGCCTGCTGTAGCTGAGCAAACCGAGCTACCAGGGCAACTATGAGAAGTTCCCATGACACTGTTCCCACATCGCCCAATTGAGGAATTTAGAAAAATATTGTTGCCAGCAGCTGGCTTCAAGGACAAGATCTACGTGACTGCTAATCACAAGGGGGTTGTTTTCTTGACTGCTAATCACAAGGGGGTTCTTTTCTTGCAGGTGGGGTTGTTTTCTTGTAGTTGTTTGTCTGAGTGCTTTTGGCCAATAATCTTGTGTGAAACACTGTCCGCCCCTGTTAAGTTACAGAATCACAGAATTTTCTAGGTTGGAAGAGACCTCAAGGTCATCGAGTCCAACCTCCAACCTAACGCTAACAGCCCTCCACTAAACCATATCCCTAAGCTCTACATCTAAGCGTCTTTTGAAGACTTCCAGGGATGGTGACTCCACCACTTCCCTGGGCAGCCTGTTCCAATGCCTCACAACCCTTTCAGTGAAGAAGTTCTTCCTAACATCTAACCTAAAACTCCCCTGGCTCAACTTAAGCCCATTCCCCCTCGTCCTGTCACCAGGCACGTGGGAGAACAGGCCAACCCCCACCTCGCTACAGCCTCCCTTGAGGTACCTAAAAAGAGCGATAAGGTCACCCCTGAGCCTCCTCTTCTCCAGGCTGAACAAGCCCAGCTCCCTCAGCCGCTCCTCGTAGGACTTGTTCTCCAGGCCCCTCACCAGCTTTGTCGCCCTTCTCTGGACCCGCTCAAGCACCTCCATGTCCTTCTTGTAGCGAGGGGCCCAAAACTGAACACAGTACTCGAGGTGCGGCCTCACCAGAGCTGAGTACAGGGGGACGATCACCTCCCTAGCCCTGCTGGTCACGCTGTTCCTGATACAAGCCAGGATGCAAAGTTCACTATAAAAGTTAGGCTATTCGGGCAATAAAATGGAGAAGCATGATCTGACTCTGCTGGTGTCTGTTGTGCTTTTGGCCAAGCGTCCTCTAACACTGATAAGACACGAAAAGCCCACCTGATAAACACATGGCTCAGAGGCTGGTGCCAGCACAGAAATCTTGTTTTTTTTGACCATGGGGTGCTTTACTCGGCACCCGGCCTGATGGCTGCAGATGGGTCCCTATCTCTAAGGGGAAAACGGATCCTGGGCCAGGAGCTGGTGGGGCTCATTCAGAGAGCTTTAAACTAGGTAAGAAGGGGGATGGGGCTGAAACAAGGCTTGTTGGAGCTGTGCCAGGGGGAACAATGTCAAGGCCGGGGGATAAAGCAATGGCCCAGCTGAAGTGCATCTACACCAATGCACGCAGCATGGGTAACAAACAGGAGGAGCTGGAAGCCATCGTGCAGCAGGCAGGCTATGACTTGGTTGCCATCACAGAGACGTGGTGGGACCACTCTCATGACTGGAGTGCTGCAATGACTGGCAATAAGCTCTTCAGAAGGGACAGGCAGCACAGAAGGGGTGGTGGTGTGGCTCTCTATATTAGAGAATCTTTCGATGTTGTGGAACTCGAGGCTGGGAATGACAAGGTTGAGTCCCTTTGGGTTAGGATCGGCGGGTAGGCCAACAAGGCTAGCGTCCTGGTCGGGGTCTGTTATAGACTGCCGAACCAGGACGAGGAGACGGATGAGGAGTTCTAGAGGCAGCTGACAGAAGTTGCGAAATCATCGGCGCTTTTTCTCGTGGGGGACTTCAACTTCCCCGACATATCTTGGAAGCACAACACAACCCAGAGAAAGCAGTCTAGGAGGTTTCTGGAGAGCGTGGAAGATAGCTTCCTGACGCAGCTGGTTAGTGAGCCTACCAGGGGTGGTGCCCCGCTAGACCTTCTCTTCACAAACAGAGAAGGACTGGTGGGAGATGTGGTGGTCAGGAGCAGTCTTGGGCAGAGTAACCACAAAATGGTAGAGTTCTCCATTCTTGGAGAAGCCAGGAAGGGGGGCCAGTAAATCTGCTGTATTGGACTTCCGGAGGGCTGACTTTGAGCTGCTCAGGACACTGGTTGGCAGAGTCCCTTGGGAGGCGGTTCTGAAGGGCAGAGGAGTCCAGGAAGGCTGGGCGCTCTTCAAGAAGGAAATCTTAATGGTGCAGGAGCGGTCTGTCCCCACATGCCCAAAGATGAGCCGGCGTGGAAGAAGACCAGCCTGGCTCAACAGAAAGTTGCAGCTTGAGCTTAGGAGAAAAAAGAGGGTTTATAATCTTTGGAAAAGAGGGCGGACCACTCAGGAGGACTATAAGGATGTTATGAGGCTGTGCAGAGACAAAATTAGAAAGGCCAAAGCTCATCTGGAGCTCAATCTGACTACTGCTGTTAAAGACAACAAAAAATCTTTTTACAAATACATCAATGCAAAACGGAGGACTAAGGAGAATCTCCATCCTTTACTGGATGCGGGGGGAAACCTAGTTACAAAAGATGAGGAAAAGGCTGAGGTGCTTAATGCCTTCTTTGCCTCAGTCTTTAGCGGCAATACCGGTTGTTCTCTGGATACCCAGTACCCTGAGCTGGCAGAAGGGAATGGGGAGCAGAATGTGGCCCTCACTATCCACGAGGAAATGGCTGGCGACCTGCTACGGCACTTGGATGCGCGCAAGTCGATGGGGCCGGATGGGATCCACCCGAGGGTACTGAGAGAACTGGCAGAGGATCTGGCCAAGCCGCTTTCCATCATTTATCAGCAGTCCTGGCTTTCGGGGGAGGTCCCAGTCAACTGGCGGCTAGCAAATACGACGCCCATCTACAAGAAGGGCTGGAGGGCAGACCCGGGGAACTATAGGCCTGTCAGTATGACCTCAGTGCCAGGGAAGCTCATGGAGCAGATTATCTTCACAGTCATCACGCGGCACTTGGAGGGCAACCAAGTGATCAGGCCCAGTCAGCATGGATTTATGAAAGGCAGGTCCTGCTTGACGAACCTGATCTCCTTCTATGACAAAGTGACGCGCTGGGTGGATGAGAGAAAGGCTGTGGATGTGGTCTACCTTGACTTCAGCAAGGCTTTTGACACCGTTTCCCACAGCATTCTCCTCAAGAAACTGGCTGCTCTTGGCTTGGACTGGCGCACGCTTCGTTGGGTTAGAAACTGGCTGGATAGCCGGGCCCAAAGAGTCGTGGTGAATGGAGTCAAGTCCAGTTGGAGGCCGGTCACAAGTGGAGTCCCCCAGGGCTCGGTGCTGGGGCCGGTCCTCTTTAATATCTTCATCGATAATCTGGATGAGGGCATTGAGTGCAGCCTCAGTAAATTTGCAGATGACACCAAGTTAGGTGCGTGTGTCGATCTGCTTGAGGGTAGGAAGGCTCTGCAGGAGGATCTGGATAGGCTGCACCGATGGGCTGAGGTCAACTGCATAAAGTTCAACAAGGCCAAGTGCCGGGTCCTGCACATGGGGTGCAACAACCCCAAGCAGAGCTACAGGCTGGGAGAGGAGTGGTTGGAGAGCTGCCTGGAGGAGAAGGACCTGGGAGTGATGGTTGATAGTCGGCTGATTATGAGCCAGCAGTGTGCTCAGGTGGCCAAGAAGGCCAACAGCATCCTGGCTTGCATAAGAAGCAGCGTGGCCAGCAGGTCTAGGGAAGTGATTGTCCCCCTGTACTCGGCTCTGGTGAGGCCGCACCTCGAGTACTGTGTTCAGTTTTGGGCCCCTCACTACAGGAAGGACACCGAGGTGCTCAAGCATGTCCAGAGAAGGACAATGAAGCTGGTGAGGGGTCTGGAGAACAAGTCTTACGAGGAGCGGCTGAGGGAGCTGGGGTTGTTCAGCCTGGAGAAGAGGAGGCTCAGGGGCAACCTTATTGCTCTCTACAGATACCTTAAAGGGGGCTGTAGTGAGGTGGGGATTGGTCTGTTCTCCCACGTGCCTGGTGACAGGACGAGGGGGAACAGGCTAAAGTTGCACCAGGTGAGATTTAGGTTGGATGTTAGGAAGAACTTCTTTACCGAAATTGTTGTTAGACATTGGAACAGGCTGCCCAGGGAAATGGTGGAGTCACCATCCCTGGAGGTCTTTAAAAGACGTTTAGATGTAGAGCTTAGTGATATGTTTTAGTGGAGGACTGGTTAGTGTTAGGTCAGAGGTTGGACTCGATGATCTTGAGGTCTCTTCCAACCTAGAAATTCTGTGATTCTGGTTGCTCTCGGATTATTGAGATCAGCGGGTAGGAACCAGGAGATATTAGTGTGCCGATGGCTCGGGGTCATTTGGAATGGTGTTTACAGCAGTTCATACCACCACAAGAAGCTGTGTTAGGGTACCCGGGATTGGTACATTCCTGAACTCCAAAGGGGCCTCTGTGGCAAGTTATAAGATCATATAGTAGTACTATAGGCAGATAGTACCATGGCTTTCATCCCGACCAGTGGTGGGTCGCACTGTATACACTGATGCAGGTGCAGCAAGTAGGAAGGCTGCGTGTGTGAGGTACGAGAATGGAAGTTGGGAAAAATACATAATTCCGGGGGATACAGAGGATTCATTACAAACATTGCAATTGTCTGCAGTTGTTTGGGCTTGTCAGTGCTGGATGCATGATCCGATCAATATCGTCTCTGACTCTCTGTATGTACTTAACGTGGTAAACCGGATAGAGGATGCCTTGATACAGCAAACTAAGAGGGAGAGATTGTTGTCATTATTTCTGCAGCTATGCGATGCCATTCAGGGGAGAATTGCACCTTACTGTGTTATCCATATATGTAGTCATCAGTTCTCAATTGGGTTAGCAGAAGGTAATGCACAAGCAGATAAGTTGGTGAGTATAATCACAGAGGGGCCTGAGAGTGATTTTGGACGTGCATGAGTGTCGCATGAAATGTTCCATCAGAATGCAAAGGGCCTTCGGAGGCTGTTTGGACTTACTTGGACAGAGGCAAAAGGAATAGTAAGAGTGTGCCCTTCCTGTAGTCATCATGGTCCAGGGTTAGGTTTGGTTATTAATCCACGGGGTGTTAAGGCACTTGAGGCACATGGATGTAACGCATGTACCAAAATTTGGTACCAAAAAATATGTGCATGTGAGTATTGATACTTTTTCAAGATTCATGTGGGCAACTGCGCAGGGAAGAGAAAAAGCACTTCATGTGTGTAGACATCTGACGGTGTGTTTTGCCGTTATGGGAGTGCCACAGGAGATCAAGATGGACATTGGTCCAGCATATGTTAGCAAAAGGGTTAGAAAATTTATGAAAATGTGGGGTGTAAAGCCTATCACCGGTGTTCCATATTCTCCCACGGGCCAAGCGATTGCATCAGATTTTAAAGGAACAATTAGTGAAGTTAAAAGAAATCAAGGACATTGACGACCGATTGTCCAAGGCATTGTTTGTCTTGAATCACTTATGCTTGACTGGTGACCGAGAAGACCCTCCTGCGAGTATTCATTTTCAAACAATAAATAGAGCAGCACCAAATGTGTTACCACAAATAAGAATGAATTACCGAGATCCTGCTACAGGAACTTGGAAAGGGCCTTACGGGTACAGAAATACAAATAACACCTGTGGTTACAATGACACTGCTAGGCAGGGTGTAGGGGCTTATGGCACGGAGACAAGGGGTAACAACTATAGCATTTGGAACAATCGTACAGCTATGGCACTACCTCCTGATGTTTTTCTGATTTGCGGGGATAGGGCCTGGCAAGGTATCCCTGCAAATGCTATCGGAGGTCCATGTTACTTAGATAAACTTACTATATGTGCTCCTAGCTTGTCGCAGTTGCGTGAGATCACCAGACATAAATGGGCATTGCTCGCACCAGATTGCAATGATAATGTTGAGTTGCTTAGTGTTGCGGCTAGAGCAGCATTGGCAATTTTCGTGCTAGGAGCGGCATTTGCGGCCGCACTTAATAATTTAGAAAAATTGGTATGCTGGGCCGAGAAGTGAGCCAATGCCATGACAAAAATACTTCAGGAAATTTTACTAGATCAAGATAGTCTGCGACATGCGCTTTTACAGGATCGAGCTGCTATTGACTTTTTGCTTTTGGCTCAGGGGCATGGGTGTGTGGGAATGTGTTGTTTGAACCTTTCTGATCACAGTGAGTCAATTCACAAATCCATTACTTTCCTGAAGGAGCACATGAGAAAGATTCAATATGATATTAATCCTTTTGATCAATGGCTCACTAATTTCTTTGGAACAATGCCTAGATGGTTACTGGGATTAATCAAAGAGGGATTAAGGATTCTGTTTATTGTGGTGTTAATCATCATTGCGTGTTGTATTGTAATAAGTGTGTTTAAAAGATTACTTGCAAAACTGTTACATCAGGCTTGGATTGCTCAAAAAAGAAAAAGGGGGAATTGTTGAGAAATTTTTGAAACAGCAAGGAGGCCATGACTTGCTGCAGCTGAGCAAACCAAGCTACCAGGACGACTATGAGAAGTTCCCACATCGCCCGATTGAGGAATTTAAAAATATTGTTTCCAGCAGCTGGCTTCAAGGACAAGATCTACATGACTGCTAATCACAAGGGGGTTGTTTTCTTGCAGTTGTTTGTCTGAGTGCTTTTGACCAATAATCTTGTGTGAGACACTATCCGCCCCTATTAAATTTGCTATAAAAGTCAGGCTATTCAGGTAATATAGGGAGAGCATGATCTGACCATACTGGTGTCTGTTATGTTTTTGGCCGTCCTTCCTGCAACAAGATAGAATGGTTTTTCCAGGTCAGGGAGAATTTGGCCATTTTTGGTCTCCTGGGGGTCCTGCTTGATTGTGTCTTTCCCAAATCCTCATTCCAGCTTGCCTAATCATTCCCCTTTCCTCAGCAGTAAATAAGATCCCTAAAATGGACTGTATTTCTTACAGGTAAAAGTATTAGGGCCTAGGAATAGGTCCAGTTTTTCAGCTACTCCGAGGGGGTCATCTAATAGGGTCCCCATTTCTTTCTTGAAATTCCTTACATCTGTGGTATTTAATGGGACTGCCACGAACCCGATGCCTCCCCGATTGCCTCTGAGGGGTACCTCTCTTAAGGGATATAGAGAGGCTCTCTGTGATACGGCAGTCTTACTTCTCATACATGCAGCCGGGGATTGGTCTAATTCTGGTGCTGTCGGTGATATAGGCAGGGGCAACGGTGGTACTGGTGGAGATACCACGGCCACCGGAGGGGGAGCCGCTGGGGGTGGATTGTTAGGATATGGAGGTGGTAGGTTATCCAATGGCTCCCATTTATCATCTTTTTCTTTTTCCTGTTTTTGTTCTCCTTCAAATTTCTCGTCTGCTTTTAGTGTAAATATTGAGGCTGGAAAAGGATGTGAAGCCGTGATCCATAATCCTGCATAATCACTTTCTTCCTGGCTAAAGGGTTCCTTTGAATTAACATGTATATTTAAGGCCTGGCAAATCCAGTCTTCAAAGGATCCAAAAACAGGCCAAAAGATATGTGGTCTTAAAGGCTCCTTTGGCCATTCTATCATACAATACTGGACCATTTTTAATTTACTTTTTTCTTTTCTGGGGCCCCTATCATTCCAATTTTTAATCATTATTCCTAATGGACTTTCTGGTGGTATATCTGGTATTTCGCTCCCTTCCTTCTGGTCCCTGGTCTTCAATTATGTCTGACCCATCTAGGAATTTTACTATGGCAATTCCCACAGCCCTTGGTTACCTTAGTAAGAGTGTCTTGCAGGGGGTTTAAGACCTATCACCCACCCACAAATCCTACAGAAATCGCTTCGGTCCTTCACCGGCCAAGTCCCTCGCAGGAGATTGGAACCGCGGTTAGAAGACCTCCACACTCGCTTTGGAACTTAGTTCCGTCTCAGTCACACTCTTACACAGACAGGCAACTGAATCCCACCCAACTGAACGGTATACGCCTTAAATACTTACGATTCCATCATCTTCATTCGGATCTTCGCACGCAGAATTACGGGCAAAATACAGTGCTGCAGCCGGCAAGGGAGCTCATATAAAATGAATATCTTTCCTTGCCTTTATTCAGGTTCAAGATGGCATTAGTCCCGACTTGACTTGAACAGGAGCCACCAAATGGTGGGGCACCCCTCCTAGATCAAATCAGAATTCAGGAACCAAAGCCCTCCCGGATGAGCCCCCAGTTGTAATAAATGACTGAGTCCCAAATAGGATTTCAATTAAAATTTACAATTTATTAAACGAATAGAGGCAGGCAAACAGTGCTGGGTGTGCCGGGAGTCTCCGCTCCAGCAAGACACACATCAGTTACATTAGACGGCAGGTTTTTATTCTCCTAGGCTAATACATATTTATTACTACTCCTAGAAAAGGCAGGGTTATTATAATTAGTTCCCGGAGTCCGGACTCTCCCGTAGGCGTATGCGTATCAATCTCTGGTGGTCGCTCTGGGGGTCCCTCACGTTGAAGACTCGTAGCCTTCCTCCCAGGCTTTGTCCTTCAGTTTTCCTTCAGTTTCCCTTCTCTCCTTATTTTGTAGTCTCTGGGCCAGATGTCAGAGATTTGTGCAGCGTCTCGCATAATAGTCAGCAGTTATCTCAAAAACTCCCCCCTATTCTCTTATCTCCTGGAATCAGACTTGGGCCTCAATGTTGTTATAAATGAGGTCTCAACTCAATCTGAATTTTGTAATATTTATAAAACAAATATTTCTAAAAGGTATAAAAGGCAAGTAAACAGCGCTGGGGGTGCGGGGAGTCTACGCACCACCAACATGCACACACAAACATCAAACATTCTAAATATACAGAACATTGCTTTACATACTAAACGCAAGTATGCCTATACATATGTACAATCAGGAAAGGTAACAAACAATCCTTTAAGTTCAAGCAACTCGGTCTTCAGGCCTCATGTATCCCGTTCTTCCCAGATCGAAGAAAAGCATATCCATCTCCTTTTCAAGGCCAATAGGGCCTGAGTCAAAAGGCACGTCCAGGTCAGCAGGGGGCATAACAGCAAAGGCCTTCGATGGCAGTAGCAGCAGAGGGGCCCATGGCGATGGCATAGCAGTTGGATCAGTAAAGGAGCCTGCAGCTCCCCCACTATCTGGCAAACCACACGTGTCTGACTGTGGTCCCACATGGCATTTTAAGGCCTCAGAGACTGCTCGCCAGGTGCCGAGCAATCCCACTGCAACCTTGTCATTTTTAGTTGCAGAGTCCCACACCTTGACCTCAGTTTGGTCCCATATTTCAGACTCATAAACTGTCCAATTGTTAAGAAGGAGAATAAGCTGTAAGGTTACCAGGACAGTCTTTGTTCCTAAGGACGTATGATTCCCCATAATGCGCAACTGCTTGCCAGCGAGAGGCAGTTGTATGCACAGGTCCGCTTCTCTCAGCTCGAGCTTCTCTCCAGCTCAAGCGCCGCCTATTTCCAGAGACGAGCTTCTCTGAGTGGTTTGCTGAGTTTGGCCGAACCTATCTTCATGAGGTGATCAAAGTGCCTGTTCCCGTCCTGGTCTCCATTCTCCCAGCCTGTTCCTCTTCACTTATTTTTTCCTGCTTCTTTATTGATGTAACTTCATCGTGCTGCCTTTTTTTTATCTTGAGGGCAGGCTCCCCTCTTATACCCTTCTCTCCACAGCAGTTCTTTTCAAAACAAATTTTAAACAGCTGGGGAACAAGAAACCGGAGACTGCATGGAGTCTCCTGACTTTGTTCCCTCTAAACTCTTCTACAGTTGTTAAGAGTCTAATGTTATCTCAGTCATGGGGTTTTCCAACCCCCATGGCCACATTCCTAAATCTCCCCCTTCTTTATTATTATCGACCATTTTCTCGACACAAATTACTACTCCATATATAACATCAGTATACCATATTTCATGTCATTTTCCTTCTCTCCTCTTTCTTCCACTCCGGATATTCCTATTTAAAGTGTCCAGCCTGACCACACTTTTTATCAAAGCCTGTCCCTGCTAGTATTCAGGCCACAACACAGGCAGCCTTCCTTGCCTGCCATTCCTTCATCTCTCTTCCTCTCCTTTCCATCCTGGCCCTGACTCCCCCTGAAGATTTTCCTCCTCTTTCTCCAACCCTCTGCCTCACTACCTGCTACACTGTCAATGCCATTAATTTTGCTCTCTTCTTTTCCTTCTCATCTCCCCTCCTGACATGCACCTTCAGGGCCTCCCTCAGAAGGGCCCCCAGTGACTGTTCACTACATCCTCCCACTCTCCGGAGCTCCCTCCCCGCCATGTATCTGACCAGGCTCCAACCACAAAATGAACTTTCAAGAGCCCCCAGGACACCGGGTCCCCAGGACTCACTCCGAGCACTCACCCAACCTGACACCATGTCTCCCACATGACCCCTGTGCTGTGCACTTTCACCACTCCAGCCAGGATTGGCAAGTGGGCACCCCTGCTCTGCCGGTATTACCCCTTGTCATGGAGGATGAGCTCCTTTCCATTCTTGTATAGCAGCTCTCTTCCTGATCATTCCCATTTCTTCCCCTGTAAACAACATACTTAGTATAGACATCATTTCCCTCCAAGAGTATAAGTTAGGCCCTAGGAACCGGTCTAATAGTTCAGCTAGCCTGATGGGGTCCTCAATTAAAGACTTCATCTCCTTCTTAAAACCCCTAACATCTCTCTGCTGGTAAGGAGAGGGGGAGTTCACCTAAGAGGATACACAGTTAGTGTTAGTACTGTTAGCATCAGGGAAGGCATGACTTGCGGAAAACGGACTCCACAATCAGTAAGATTGTAAAGTAGGTATGTTTATTCAGCGCTGGGCAGCACAGGGGGTAGTCCCGCCAAAGTCGTGCACACCTGACGTAGCAACTTGCCTTGGTTATATGCAGTAAAGAGTTACATATGCATGAAGTTTCACAATATGCCTATACATATTCATAGCCTGTCCCCGCTTCATATTAAAATTAGTTCCAAGGAGTCATTTCCATAAACTCCTCCCATCTGCGCTTGTGCAGTGTATTCTGGTGGTGGTCGTCGGGGGTCATGGGGATGAAGATTGATGACTCTTCCTCATCACCGCTAATTGACCTCTTGTCTTTGCGCAGACTCAGTTGCTCCTTGGCTCTTGTCCATCCGCAGGACCAGTTTCTACCAGTTTCTTAAGATAGTCTCACACTCTTATTAGGAGACTGACCTTGGTGAGGGGCCCAAGGCTTCTTGCTTTAGTTAATTTGCACAATGCACCATAGTTAGCAAAGACACTAAGTAGCATCCTAGTTTAATGCTGTCAGCACTTTATCTTACTTGATAAGATTCTCCTAACTCCCTCTCTCAGGCAAAATTCTCAATATCTCTTCTACCTTATTCTAATTCTTACCAGAGCCTAGACTACTCTCCTTCTCTAGGGACAGTGTTAATTGCAGTCCCTGTCTCCCTTCCTGGAGCAACTGCTGCTGCCACCGGTGCAATATTAGGATTATAGGGAGCATAACTTGGCTCCTTCTCCGAAAAAGGAATCTTATTACTTACATATAAATTTAAAGCCTGAATTTTCATCAGACCCATATTTTGGCCAAAATACTGAAGTTCCTTTTATTGGCGTTTTAGGACAGACAATTACACAATATCTAACCTTTTTTCTTTCATTTAAAAAAAAATATATTTTTCCCTTGTTTTGTTTTTGTTTTTGTTTTTGTTTTTGTTTTGTTTTGTTTTGTTTTCCAAATCATTCTCCCCAAAGGACTATCTTTAGGCACAATCCCAGGGTCTCCACCCCTATCTTGCTGGCTCTTGGAACCCTTAATCCTCATCTCTTCCTGATGTGCTGCTGTGGACTTTACCACCCACAGGGTACCACACGCCTTCACCTAGGATTAAGACAGAGGTGGGGTGTACTGCCAAGCACCTCACCTCACCGTGCTCAGGGTACCGTGCACCTAAGGGCCCAAACCTCTGAGACTCTCTTTCGCTTCGTCCGTCTCCAGCCACGCCCCTCACAGGACTACGGAAATGCGGATCGGATCGGGACTCCACACTTGCTTTGCACTAAAAGTGCGTCTCGTTCACACTCCACACAAGAGTCTCCCCGAACCCTCCCTGAGGCAATATACGGTAAAGTTTGCCTTACCTCAATCCGTGCACGGAATTCTGTCGTGGTTTAACCCGGCTGGCAGCTAAACACCACGCAGCCGTTCGCTCACCCTCCCCCCTCCCTCTCTGGGACGGGGGAGAGAAATGGAAAGTGAAGCCCGTGAGTTGAGATAAAGACAGTTTAATAAGACAGGAAAATAATAATAATAATAATAATAATAATAATAATAATAATAATAATACAATGATGACAATAGTACTACTAATAATAATATGTACAAACAAGTGATGCACAATGCAATTGCTCACCACCTGCTGACCGATGCCCAGCTTAACCCCGAGCAGTCCGGCCCCCTCCCCCCGGCTAGCCACCCCTATATATTGTTTAGCATGACATCAGATGGTATGGAATACCCCTTTGGCTAGTTTGGGTCACCTGTCCTGGGTCTGTCCCCTCCCAGCTCTTACTGCACCCCCAGCCTGCCTGTTGGCAGGACAGAGCAAAAGTCTGAGGTGTCCTTGGCTTGGTATAAGCACTGCTCTGCAACAATTAAAACATCGGGGTGTTATCAGCACTCTTCTCATCCTAAGCCAAAACACAGCATTCCACCAGCTACTAGGAAGAAAATTAATTCTGTTCTAACTGAAACCAGGACATCTATCCACCCCTTATTCCATACCATTTATGTCATGCTCAGGTTACACTCTTTTCCATACATTCTAATTAGTCACCTATAGTAGTCATAGTAGTGGTAACATACAGTATTATATAGCAATTAACATGGTACAATTCAGTTCATGGGCTATTCTCACCCAGTATTAAATCTCCTTGAGGTACACACCGGACCTCTCCGTTCTTTTGCATCACCCACCAAGTGTATCCAGGTCCCTGAGCGAAAACAATTCCACGAATGGGTTTGCCTTTTCCTGAGGCAGGAGTAGCCCAGACTGTTTTACCCAGCATATTTTTTACATGCACTACAGGGACTTTATCCCTATCTACAGTACGTAACAGGTTTGATTGGGCAGGTCCAGCTCGGTTGGCAGATCCCCTAGTATTGACTAGCCAGGTAGCCTTTGCCAAATGTGTATCCCAGTTTTTGAATGTCCCCGCGACCATTGCTTTCAATGTAGTCTTTAACAGTCCATTGTATAGTTCAACTTTCCCGGAGGCTGGTGCATGATAGGGGATGTGATACACCCACTCAATACCATGTTCTTTGGCCCAAGTGTCTATAAGGTTGTTTCGGAAATGAGTTCCATTGTCTGACTCTATTCTTTCTGGGGTACCATATCGCCATAGGACTTGCTTTTCAAGGCCCAGGATAGTGTTCCGGGCGGTGGCATGAGGCACAGGATATGTTTCCAGCCATCCGGTGGTTGCTTCCACCATTGTAAGTACGTGGCGCTTGCCATTGCGAGTTTGAGGGAGTGTGATGTAATCAATCTGCCAGGCCTCTCCATATTTATATTTCAGCCATCGTCCTCCATACCAAAGAGGCTTTGACCGTTTGGCTTGCTTGATTGCAGCACATGTTTCACAGTCATGAATAACCTGTGCTATAGCGTCCATGGTCAGGTCCACCCCTCGATCACGAGCCCATCTGTATGTTGCATCTCTACCTTGATGGCCTGAGGTGTCATGGGCCCATCGGGCTATAAATAATTCACCTTTATGCTGCCAATCCAGATCCACCTGAGCTACTTCAATCTTAGCAGCCTGATCCACCTGCTGGTTGTTCTGATGTTCTTCAGTAGCCCGATTCTTGGGCACATGAGCATCTACGTGACATACTTTCACAGCCAGGTTCTCTACCCGAGCAGCAATATCTTGCCACAATGCAGCAGCCCAGATGGGTTTGCCCCTACGCTGCCAGTTGTTTTGCTTCCATTGCTGTAACCATCCCCACAGGGCATTTGCTACCATCCATGAATCGGTGTAGAGATAGAGAACAGGCCATTTTTCTCGTTCAGCAATGTCTAAAGCCAGCTGAATGGTCTTCACTTCTGCAAACTGACTCGATTCACCTTCTCCCTCAGCTGCTTCTGCAACTCGTCGTGTAGGACTCCATACAGCAGCCTTCCATCTCCGATGCTTCCCCACAATACGACAGGACCCATCAGTGAACAGGGCATATTTCTTTTCATTCTCTGGTAACTGGTTGTACAGTGGGGCTTCTTCAGCACGACCCACCTCCTCCTCTGATGATATCCCAAAGTATTTACCTTCTGGCCAGTCCATAATCACTTCCAATATTCCTGGGCGACTGGGGTTTCCTATTCGAGCCCGCTGAGTAATTAGTGCAACCCACTTGCTCCACGTAGCATCAGTTGCATGATGCGTAGAAGAGACCCTTCCCTTGAACATCCAGCCTAGTACCGGCAATCGGGGTGCTAGGAGGAGCTGCGCTTCAGTACCGACCACCTCTGAAGCAGATCGAACTCCTTCATATGCTGCCAGTATCTCCTTTTCAGTTGGAGTATAGCGGGCCTCAGACCCTCTGTATCCCCGGCTCCAAAACCCCAGGGGCCGACCTCGAGTTTCCCCAGGTTCTTTCTGCCAGAGGCTCCAGGTGGGGCCGTTCTCCCCGGCTGCAGTGTAGAGCACATTCTTTACATCTGGTCCTGTTTGAACTGGCCCAAGGGCTACTGCATGGACTATTTCCTGCTTAATTTGTTCAAAGGCTTGTCGTTGTTCAGGGCCCCATTCAAACTCATTCTTCTTACGGGTTACTTGGTAGAGCGGGTTTACAATCAGACTGTAATTTGGGATGTGCATTCTCCAAAACCCCACAACACCTAGGAAAGTCTGTGTTTCTTTTTTGTTAGATGGTGGAGACATAGCTGTTATTTTGTTGATCACATCCATTGGGATTTGACGACGTCCATCTTGCCATTTTATTCCTAAAAACTGGATCTCTCGTGCAGGTCCTTTGACTTTATTTTGTTTTATGGCAAAACCGGCTTTCAGAAGGATTTGGACTATTTTCTTCCCTTTCTCGAAAACTTCCTCTGCTGTGTCACCCCACACAATAATGTCATCGATGTACTGCAGGTGTTCAGGAGCTTCCCCCTGCTCCAGTGCAGACTGGATCAGTCCATGGCAAATGGTAGGGCTGTGTTTCCACCCCTGGGGCAGTCGATTCCAAGTATATTGGACTCCCCTCCAAGTGAAAGCAAACTGTGGCCTGCAATCTGCTGCTAGAGGGATGGAGAAAAATGCATTAGCGATATCAATTGTGGTGTACCACTTGGCTGCCTTCGATTCAAGTTCGTACTGAAGTTCCAGCATGTCCGGCACTGCAGCACTCAGTGGTGGCGTGACTTCGTTCAGGCCACGATAGTCCACTGTTAGTCTCCACTCGCCATTAGACTTTCGCACTGGCCATATGGGACTATTGAAAGGTGAATGAGTCTTGCTGATCACTCCTTGGCTCTCCAGTTGACGAATTAGCTTATGGATGGGAATCAGGGAGTCCCGGTTAGTGCGATATTGCCACCGGTGCACAGTTGTGGTAGCGATTGGCACTTGCTGTTCTTCGACCCTCAGCAACCCCACAACAGAGGGGTCCTCTGAGAGACCAGGCAAGGTAGATAATTGTTTAATGCCCTCTGTCTCTAAGGCAGCTATACCAAAAGCCCACCGGAACCCTTTTGGGTCCTTGCAGTATCCTCTTCTGAGATAGCCTATGCCAATTATACCTGGAGCATCCGGGCCAGTCACAATACGGTGCTTTTCCCACTCATTCCCAGTCAGTCTCACTTCAGCCTCCAATACAGTCAACTGCTGAGATCCCCCTGTCACTCCACAAATATAGATGGGCTCTGGTCCTTTATAGCTCGATGGCATTATAGTACATTGTGCACCGGTGTCTACTAAAGCCTTATACTTCTGTGCGTCTGATGTGCCAGGCCATCGAATCCACACAGTCCAATAAACTCGATTATCCCTTTCCTCCCCCTGGCTGGAGGCAGGGCCTCCCTAATCCTGGTTGGAATCTTCTTCGTTTCTGTGTTTGAAGGACTGTCTGCTGGAAGTTGGAGCAGCAAACTTTTCAGAGAACCCCTTTTTCCTGATTGTTTTCTTTTGCAACTCACGTACCCGTGCCTCTAGGGTCGCAGTAGATTTTCCATCCCATTTTCTCATGTCCTCTCCATGGTCTCGTAAGTAAAACCACAGGGTGGCACGGGGTGAGTACCCACCATATCGTCTTCCTTGCGTGGATGAACACCTACCCCTGATAGCTGAGACACTGCTCTGTACAGGTACGGAGGAGAATAATCTCTCTTCAAGTTGGTGAACCTTTTCAGAAAGTTTCTCCACAGTGTTCTCTTTTGGTCGGTGGACACTGGTTGGTTCAGGTGGGGATGAAGATAGATTCTCTTTAAGTTGGTGGAACTCTTCAGAAAGTTTCTCCACAGCTGAGACGCAGGCCTGTAAGGAAGAGGAGAGACTTTCTTCGTACTGCCGGAGTTGTTTAGCCACTTCATCCACTGTGGGTTCCTCATCCTCTTTCCAGGCCATTATTGCCAATGAGCTGGCATATGATGATGGTGCACTCCGTACAAACTTCCGCCACATGGGTCATGTACACCTGACTTCATGTGGATCTTTGGATGTTTGTCTGAGGTCTGGATCCTCATAAATCACTTCCCGTACGGCTAATTCCCTCAGGTACTGGATTCCCTTCTCCATAGTGGTCCACTTGCCTGGTAGACATAAAAGTTCTTCCTTGAAGGGATACCTTTCCCTCACAGCTGAGAGGAGACGCCTCCAGAGGCTGTGAGATTGTGCTCCATCTGCAATTGCTTTGTCAATGCCTGCATCTCTAGCAAGGGATCCCAGTCGCTTGGCTTCCCTGCCGTCTAATTCCACACAATTGGCTCCAGTGTCCCAGCATCGGAGCAGCCAGGTGACAAGCTGCTCACCTATACAGCGACCAAAATCTTTTCGCACATCTCGTAACTCATGCTCGTTTAGGCTTCGGGTAGTTACTGTTGATTTTTCGGCATCCTCATCTTCCTCCTCCTGAACCCTTGATGGCCCAGCATCGTCGTCGTCTCCGTCGTCTCTATACCTAGATTTGGCAGAAGATTCTCTGCGTTCTAAACGACCTGAATCTCTATACCATTTTTTCACCTTCTCTACAGGGGCAGCTTGCACTGCTACTGCTCGTTTCTCTGACCTTGTTACAGGGTCTGCCACAGAGGTTGGAATACCCTCTGCAGGGTCAACTTGCACTGCTACAGCTCGTTTCTCTGACCTTGTTATAGGGTCTGCCACAGAGGTTGGAATACCCTCTGCAGGGTCAACTTGCACTGCTACAGCTCGTTTCTCTGACCCAGCCACAGGAGCTGGAGTGGCTGCAGGAGCTGGAGCAGCTGCAGGAACCGGAGCTGGAGCGGCTGCAGGAGCTGGAGCTGGAGCGGCTGCAGGAACTGGAGCTGGAGCGGCTGCAGGAGCTGGAGCAGCTGCAGGAACTGGAGCTGGAGCGGCTGCAGGAGCTGGAGCTGGAGCGGCTGCAGGAACCGGATCTGGAGCGGCTGCAGGAACCAGAGCTGGAGCGGCTGCAGGAACCGGAGCTGGAGCAGCTGCAGGAGCTGGGACTGGAGCGGCTGCAGGAGCTGGGACTGGAGCAGCTTCAGGAGCTGGGACTGGAGCGGCTGCAGGAGCTGGGACTGGAGCGGCTGCAGGAGCTGGGACTGGAGCGGCTGCAGGAACTGGGACTGGAGCAGCTTCAGGAACTGGGACTGGAGCGGCTGCAGGAACTGGGACTGGAGCGGCTGCAGGAACTGGGACTGGAGCAGCTTCAGGAGCTGGGACTGGAGCGGCTGCAGGAACTGGGACTAAGTTGATAGCAGTATCCATGGCAGCTCGATAGGCATGAGCCAGGCCCCAGCATGTTACAATGATTTGTGTTACTTTGGAACTTCCCGAATCGCGACACCTTTTTTTCAAGCATTCTGCCAGTTTTTGAGGATTTTGCACTTGTTCAGGGGTGAATTTCCAAAACACTGGGGGTGCCAACCGCTCTAGATGCCTGACCATATCCTCCCATACTCCCTGCCACCCACAACTATACTGCCTCCGGGCAGATCTCCGGATGAGCTTCCTAAGTAGTTGTTTAACTTTAAGCAGAACCTGAAGCGCATTCAGGAGGCAGAACAACAGGACTATGCTGGTCTGAGTATCCCAAGGATATTCAATGTCTTGGAGAGCTATTGTAATAAACTCGGAGGATAAGAGGGTGGTGAAGGAGGAAGGGAGAGTGATCAAGTAAGAAAAATTATCTTCCCCTTTCCCCTCCACAGATTGACTCCCTAATGAAAAAAGGCAACAGATATAATTGCTAATAGTTTCCAAAATACAGTTTCCAAAGTATAGAATCGAAGATGTTACTGAGTACAAATACCAGGTTAGAGTCATGGCCAGATATTTCATCATCTCATAAGCCACTGATACAACACACAGTACCATAATGGTCTGAAACCAGGGCCCGGAGAGGATAAACAACATGACAGAGAGCACATACGGAAAATAACGTGCTATAATACTCAATTTGGAAAACAGGCGCAGCACAGTTGAGATTAAAGCAATCAGCATTATGACAAGTGACTATTAAGCAGGTCTAATTCTTATACCAATTTTAGTTTAACACACTCTGGTCAGATCTGCCGTTATCTCAACCTTTCGAGCCCCACGTTGGGCGCCAAAAAGACTTTCGTGGTTTAACCCGGCTGGCAGCTAAACACCACGCAGCCGTTCGCTCACCCTCCCCCCTCCCTCTCTGGGACGGGGGAGAGAAATGGAAAGTGAAGCCCGTGAGTTGAGATAAAAACAGTTTAATAAGACAGGAAAATAATAATAACAAAATAATAATAACAATAATAATAATAATAATACAATGGTGATAATAGGAAAGTAATAATAATATGTACAAACAAGTGATGCACAATGCAATTGCTCACCACCCGCTGACCGATGCCCAGCCTAACCCCGAGCAGTCCGGCCCCCTCCCCCCGGCTAGCCACCCCTATATATTGTTTAGCATGACGTCAGATGGTATGGAATACCCCTTTGGCTAGTTCGGGTCACCTGTCCTGGGTCTGTCCCCTCCCAGCTCTTACTGCACCCCCAGCCTGCCTGTTGGCAGGACAGAGCAAAAGTCTGAGGTGTCCTTGGCTTGGTATAAGCACTGCTCTGCAAGAATTAAAACATCGGGGTGTTATCAGCACTCTTCTCATCCTAAGCCAAAACACAGCATTCCACCAGCTACTAGGAAGAAAATTAATTCTGTTCTAACTGAAACCAGGACAAATTCCCAGTCTGGGTTATCAGCAGTCATCCCTGTGCCTGTACTGTGTCTGGTCTGTGTCTGGGCTGGCTTCCCTTCTCCCCAGTGCTTCACAGAGCCTGTCTTCAGATTAACAGTCTCGGTCCTTTGCCAGCCATACTGAGACAACCTACCACCCCCGACGGGACTGCTGAAATCAGCAGGGTGCATCTTCCTCTCTGTGGTGGAAAGAAATCTTCGGTAGGCGACAAGATCCCAGATGAGCCCCCAAATTGTGAGAAAACTCTCAATATTTTTCTTCAGAGAGGACCTTCTGTGAAGCTGTTTTATTTGTGATTGCAATGGCGGGCATCCTGCAAGGAGGAGAGCACAGTATTTTTTTCCTTTCTTAAATATGCTCTCAAAGAAGTGCAACCAGCATCACTCATTGGCTCAGCTTTGGCTAGCAGCAGGTCCCTTGTGAGGCCAGCTCAAACTGGCTCTTATCTAACCTGGGGCAGCTTCTGGCTTCTCACAGAGGCCACCCTGTCAGCACCCTGCTACCAAAACCTTACCACGTAAACCGAATGCCTCATCATATTTTCTCCCCCTGTCTTTTTGAGGAGGGGGCACATGAGAGCAACATGGTGGGTACCTGGCAGCTAGCCAAGGGCAACCCTTCATGTGTTTAGTGACAAAAAGGCTCTTCTTCAAAATGTTAAAATACTTCCTTCTTATTGCACTAGGCTTTGAAATGGGTAGTTGCTGTTGTCTCATGGAAAAGGTAGATACTTTTCACTAGCGATGTATGCAGAGAACCCGTGCAACACATTGGTATGAACAATACTGTGTGCATGTATAATATTTTATGATGTGTTCATATTTATATGACTGTTGAATACTATTTTGTAACACTGACAGAATATCAGTAAGATGTAGTATTTTCAGCATTGTTATGAACATTAAGAATACAGATCAGCAAATAGGTCATTTATACCAGCATATTATTTTAGCAATTTCTAACGTTCTTGCTATTGGTCAGTTCTCAAATCATATAGAGCTTATATTAAACATAGTTTCAAGGGCTCTGGAGAATGAAAATAGTCAAAGCAGAAACTGAAAGAAGTTCTACTCAGAACTTCTGGTATTAGCAAAGAATTAGCAAATATTAATACAGACCAAAGGGGATTTCCATATTTTATCTTTAGTGGGAAGAAACCAGTAGAGAATAAACTTCTGCACTCTTTAAGAGACTAGGGGAGCAATTGAATAAAGTCTAAAGTAAAATGACTGATTCCTGTATGCCTTTATACACTCATTTGGTGGTTGAACAAACAGCTTCTCAGTCACAGAAGCACTAAGCTCATTTACACGAAGAGGCCTTTGGAGCATAAAATCTTCCATGCTTGTGGAGACTGCAAGTCTCTTCAAGCATTCCTGCCAGGCACTTGTATACCATACACTTTCTCCAAGAAAACAAGGTGCAATTTTTTAGGCTAACATTAAATTTATGATCAGAATGCAGGAGATTGGGTGTGGGGTGGAGAGAAGGGCTGTTTGTTTTTTTTTACTTTGAAGAAAAACTTCTAGTTTTGCAAATAGAAAGCATTTATTTAATTCTCAAAAATAATAAAGAAAAGAAAGAACTCTGTTCCCGTCATGACCCCTCCCCTTTCACAGAACCTATTGTCCTGGTTTCAGTTAGAACAGAATTAATTTTCTTCCTAGTAGCTGGTGGAATGCTGTGTTTTGGCTTAGGATGAGAAGAATGCTGATAACACCACGATGTTTTAATTGTTGCAGAGCAGTGCTTATACCAAGCCAAGGACATCTCAGCCTTTCGCTCTGTCCTGCCAACAGGCAGGCTGGGGGTGCAGTAAGAGCTGGGAGGGGACAGACCCAGGACAGGTGACCCAAACTAGCCAAAGGGGTATTCCATACCATCTGACGTCATGCTAAACAATATATAGGGGTGGCTAGCCGGGGGGAGGGGGCCGGACTGCTCGGGGTTAGGCTGGGCATCGGTCAGCGGGTGGTGAGCAATTGCATTGTGCATCACTTGTTTGTACATATTATTATTACTTTCCTATTATCACCATTGTATCATTATTATTATTGTTATTATTATTTTGTTATTATTATTTTCCTGTCTTATTAAACTGTTTTTATCTCAACTCACGGGCTTCACTTTCCATTTCTCTCCCCCGTCCCAGAGAGGGAGGGGGGAGGGTGAGCGAACGGCTGCGTGGTGTTTAGCTGCCGGCCGGGTTAAACCACGACAGTCTTTTTGGCGCCCAACGTGGGGCACGAAAGGTTGAGATAACGGCAGATCTGACCAGAGTGTGTTAAAATAAAATTGGTGTAAGTATTAGACCTGCTTAATAGTCACTTGTCATAATGCTGATTGCTTTAATCTCAACACTGCTGCGCCTGTTTTCCAAATTGAGTATTATAGCACATTATTTTCCATATTTGCTCTCTGTCATGTTGTTTATCCTCTCTGGGCCCTGGTTTCAGATCTTTATGGTACTGAGTGTTGTAGCAATGGCTTATGAGACGATGAGATATCTGGTCATGACTCTAACTTGGTATTTGTACTCAGTAACATCGTCGACTCTGTACTTTGGAAACTGTATCTTGGAAACTATTAGCAATTATACCTATTGTTTTTCCCAAAAAGACTGTCGTGGTAGGCAAAAAGCCTAAAATAAAATCTTTAAGAGAAACACGAGTTTGTCCCAAATATCTCCAGATAACATCCTTCCTAAAGAAAAATTATGGCAATCTATGATTCAACTACAGATTTTTGCAGGAAAAATATTTCTGCAGTAGGAAGGTTAGATCTGAGGTACTTCTAGCCATAGTAACAGATAGTGGAACACAGGGAGAAGAAAGGCAAAGGATAATGAGAAATAAAATGAGCTCAATCATGCTATGCCTAGACATTGTGATAATTTTGGTTATTAGTTATCCTGAGCCATCAGTCTGACTTTTGAGTGTGTTTCTCATCTGTATCCCATCATCACCCACAGCATTACCTCAGGCTGACTCAGTTTACATTACATTTGATCCCAATAACTGAATTTGTTATCTTTGCTGCACATCACAGTCACACTTAATGATCCCCTACCTCTCTCCAAACAGCTTTTTAAGAAGAAAAATGTTTTTAGTTCTTCTCTACCAGCACAGCATCTGTGAACTCCTTTTCATCAGAATAGCTCCTTCTGTTTGACAGCTCAATGAAATCAGAGTTGTCTCTTCTAGGTACATAGTTGAGTACTTATTAATATGACAATTAGATTTGGATTCATCAAGTCAGCCTCTGGGAAGTCACTTTCATGTCAGTAAAAGACTATAACATTTCCTATCAACAAGTTTTGGATAGCATCAGCCAAAGAAGTTCTGGAATGGCTATTACAAAGGTGGTGAAATTGCAACTTGAAACTATATTCTTTATATCCAATTTAATGAACCGGGGAGGGAGCTCTCAGTGGAAAATGTTATTCTCCCTCTTAAGGAAAGAGAAGGTTTTAGCCAATGGTACTGCAGAAAACATGACATTTATTTATAGCAACAGTGGTACATGAACAATAACACATTCTGTACCGCCTTCTGATCAGATCTGGATAACACAGCCTGTTACACTGCCTAGTGCTTTGTAAGCATCAGAGACCAACAGATGCAGGATCAGTTGGGAAAAACACTCAAAGAACAGGGTAGAACTGGCCTTCATCCCTTGATGTCTGCCTTGTTAGATAAATAGTCATATGAGTGTCATCACGTGGCACTTACAGGGCAAGCAGGCGATCAGGCTCAGTCAGCATGGGTTTATGAAAGGCAGGTCCTGCTTAACGAACCTGATCTCCTTCTATGACAAAGTGACGCGCTTGGTGGATGAGGGAAAGGCTGTGGATCCGGACTACCTTGACTTCAGTAAGGCTTTTGACACCGTTTCCCACAGCATTCTCCTCAAGAAATTGGCTACTTGTGGCTTAGACTGGCGTACGCTTAGTTGGGTTAGAAACTGGCTGGATAGCCGGGCCCAAAGAGTCGCGGTGAATGGAGTCAAATCCAGTTGGAGGCCGGTCACTAGTGGTGTCCCCCAGGGCTCGGTACTGGGGCCGGTCCTCTTTAATATCTTCATCGATAATCTGGATGAGGGCATTGAGTGCAGCCTCTGTAAGTTTGCAGACGACACCAAGTTAGGTGCGTGTGTCGATCTGCTTGAGGGTAGGAAGGCTCTGCAGGAGGATCTGGATAGGCCGGACTGATGGGCTGTGGTCAGCTGTATGAAGTTCAACAAGGCTAAGTGCCGGGTCCTGTACATGGGGCGCAACAACCCCAAGCAGAGCTACAGGCTGGGAGAGGAGTGGTTGGAAAGCTGCCAGGCAGAGAAGGACCTGGGAGTATTGGTTGATAGTCGGCTGAATATGAGCCAGCAGTGTGCTCAGGTGGCCAAGAAGGCCAACGGCATCCTGGCTTGCATAAGAAACAGTGTGGCCAGCAGGGCTAGGGAAGTGACTGTCCCCCTGTACTCGGCTCTGGTGAGGCCGCACCTTGGGTACTGTGTTCAGTTTTGGGCCTCTCGCTACAAGGACATGGAGGTGATCAAGCGAATCCAGAGAAGGACAATGAAGCTGGTGAGGGGTCTGGAGAACAAGTCTTACGAGGAGCAGCTGAGGGAGCTGGGGTTGTTCAGCCTGGAGAAGAGGAGGCTCAGGGGCGACCTTATCGCTCTTTATAAGTACCTTAAAGGAGGCTGTAGTGAGGTGGGGATTGGTCTATTCTCCCATGTGCCTGGTGACAGGACGAGGGGGAATGGGTTTAAGTTGTGCCAGGGGAGGTTTAGGTTGGATATTAGGAAGAACTTCTTTACTGAGAGGGTTGTTAGGCATTGGAACAGGCTGCCCAGGGAAGTGGTGGAGTCACCATCCCTGGAGGTCTTTAAAAGACGTTTAGATGTAGAGCTTAGGGATATGGTTTAATGGAGGACTTGTGTGGTGGTTTTACCGTGCCGGGCAGCTAAACCCCAACTGCACATGAGTTGAACCAACTCATGGATGGGAATCAGGAAGTCTCGGTTGGTGCGATATTGCCGTCTGTGCACCGTTGTGGTAGCAATTGGTACCTGTTGTTCTTCAACCTTCAGCAATCCTACAACAGAAGGGTCTTCTGAAAGGCCAGGCAGGGTAGACAGCTGCCTAATCTTCTCTGTGCTCAAAGCAGCTATGCCAAAAGCCCAACGATATCCTTTTGGGTCCTCTTGGACCCTCTCTTGAGATAGTCTATGCCAAGGCGACACGGAACCTCTGGGCCAGTCACAATGGGATGCTTTTGCCACTCATTCCCAGTTAGACTCACTTCAGCTTCCAGTACAGATAGTTGTTGGGATCCCCCTGTCACTCCAGAGATACAGGTGAGTTCTGTCCCTTGGTAGCCTGATGGCATTATGGTACATTGTGCGCCAGTGTCCACTAGAGCTTTGTATTCTTGTGGTTCTGATGTGCCAGGCCATCGGATCCACACAGTCCAATAAATCCGGTTATCCCTCTCCTCTACCTGGCCAGAGGCAGGGCCCCTCTAGTCCTGGCTAGAGCGTCTGCCACTTAATTCTTGCAAATGAGAGGTAGAGGTCCCTTCATCGTGGTCAAGAATAACATCAGCTCTTCTACTGCCTCTGGGGTACTGCCCAATAGAAACTGGAGCAGCATTTCTCTTAGGAGCCCCTCTTCTTGCTGCTGTATTTCCTTTCAGTTCACGTACCCGAGCAGCTAGGGTTGAAGTAGGTACACCATCCCATTTCCTCATATCTTCCCCATGGTCACGCAGATAAAACCACAAGGTGCCACGTGGTGTACGTCTTGGGTACTCTCTCTCTTGAGCAGGCAAATGCTGATTCTTAGTGGCTGAAGTATCACTCTGTCTAAATGAGGGGGAATATACTTGTTCCACGAGCTGGTCAAGTCCTTTAGACAGTTTCTCCACAACTGAGACACAGGACTGTAGCGGAGCAGAGAGATTGTCTTCATATTTTTGAAGCTGGCAGGACAGCTCATACATTGTTGGTCCCATCCCCTCATCCCAGCGAATTGCTGCCAGGGTACTGGCATGTGCTGATGGTGCACTCCGCACAAATTTACGCCACATGGATGTTGTGCACTGGACTTCATCGGGGTCTTGAGGTGTCTGGGCATTGTCCAAATCACTATAAATCATCTCCCGCACAGCTAATTCCCGCAGATGCTGGAGACCTTTATCCATAGTGGTCCACTTGCCTACGTGATATACAATATCTTCCTTATGGGGATATCTTTCTTTGATAGCTGCCAGGAGTCGTCTCCAGAGGCTGAGGGCCTGTGCTCCTCTCCCGATTACTTTGTCGATTACCCTTTCTCTAGAGAGGGATCCCAGCTGCTTGGCTTCATTGCCTTCTAATTGTAGGCTATTGGCCCCAGCATCCCAGCATCGAAGCAGCCAGGTGAGGATGTGTTCACCTGGGCGTTGACCATAATCCTTTCGTATTTCTTGCAACTCACTCAGGGATAGGGATCGAGTGGTTTCTGATTCCTTTATGATTTCCATCTCTTCTTCCTGCTGTTTTTGTGATGGCTCTGCTTTAGAGGTGCCTGTCATTTCCCCTTCTCCCTCCTTCTTAGGAGAGCCTTCTTCCCTTACTAAACGAGCTGACCTCCGTTTCCATTGTTTTGACTTGACTATGGGGGCGACTGATACCATAGTTGGTTGGTCCTCTGGGTCAGCCACAGCATGTGTTACTTGGTCATCAGATTCAGAGACTTCCTCCCTCTCTTCAAGTTGCTGGATGATGTTAAACAGTGTTTGATAGGAGTAAGCCAGGACCCAGCACTGTTGAGTGATTTCTTGAAACAGCAAAAATCCCATGGCTTGCTGTAGCTGAGCAAACCAAGCTACCAGGGCAACTATGAGAAGTTCCCATGACACTGTTCCCACTTCGCCCAATTGAGGAATTCAGAAAAATATTGTTACCAGTAGCTGGCTTCAAGGACAAGGTCTATGTGACTGCTAATCACAAGGGGGTTGTTTTCTTGCAGGTGGGGTTGTTTTCTTGTAGTTGTTTGTCTGAGTGCTTTTGACCAATAATCTTGTGTGAAGCACTGTCCGCCCCTGTTAAGTTCACTATAAAAGTTAGGCTATTCGGGCAATAAAATGGAGCATGATCTGACTCTGCTGGTGTCTGTTGTGGTTTTGGCCGTGCTTCCTGCAACACCAGCACAATGCTGCAAGCTGTCGTTCTCCGGCATTATCAGGGTCAGGACATACAACTCTCAAACATTCTACCAAGATTTTAGGATTTTGCACTTGCTCAGGGGTGAAGTTCAAAACTATTGGAGGAGACACTCGTGACAGGTATCTGCCAACATCATCCCACACACCTTGCCACTCGCCACAAGACTGTTTCTGGACAGATTCCCAAGTAAGCTTTCTAAACAATCGACTAATCTTAGAGAGAAAATGAAACCTGTTATTCAGAATTAGAAATAGCAATACATGGGTTACAGATGGATCTTCAAAATACTCCCAAACTGTTGTAATTAGCCCACTGTGAAAGAAGGGAAAGGTACCATTCCTAATATTATTAATAAACTGGTGTCCAGATGAGAAAAGGAAGGCAGTGTAGTTCTGAATATTCTCTGGAAGATAGTTTCCATGGGACCCAAATGATAACAGCGCAGAGCCTGAATTCCAGATTAAACTCAAGGTCAGTGCTTGGCAGCACAGCGAATTAAAAAAAGTGAACACAGATTGTAGCACTTTGTTGGATCGGATATATAGGAGAAAGGAGAATATCACACGGATTGCATGACATATGATCAAAGCCATTATTAACAGGACAAGGAACATGGTTACTAGCAAGTAAGTGTGTTAGTTGTATGCGTTTTAATCAATTCTATTTTTATCTCAACGCTTCGAGCCCCATGTTGGGTGCCAAAAAGGACTGTGTGGTGGTTTTACCGTGCTGGGCAGCTAAACCCCACAACCGCTCTCTCACTCCCCCTCTTTTAGATGAGGAGGGGGAGAAGTAAAGCGAAGTACAACTCACGGGTTGAGATAAGGATAATTTAATTAAAGGGAAATAATAATAATAATTAAATAAAGATTATTATGAACTAAACAATTTAACTAAGGGGAAATAAAAAGGGAAAGGGGAAAAGGAAGGGGGAAAGGGAAAAATAAAAAGAAGGGAGGAAAACAAACAAACAAAATAAATGAAGGCTATATGGAAGTGCAGAGGAAAGAAATTACTCTCTACTTCCCACAAATGAGCGATGATTGACCACGTCCTTGAAGCAGGGCCTCAATGCACGCAGACGGTGTTCGAGAGGAGGACCGATGTTTTCCCAACGAGAGCCCACCCCTCCCCTCTTCTTCCTGTTTCCACCTTTTATTGCTGAGTGTGACACCACATGGTATGGAATATCCATACCATGGATTCTACCAGAAGCCACTTGGCTAGTTAACAATAAGGGGTCTGACAGCCATGCTGGTCCTGCTGAAACAAAATACCTACACACTGTGGGAGGAGCTAAAGTCCCCATAGTGCATGTAGGGAAGTGGATGGGGAAAGCAGTGTGGGTTGCTCCTGCCTTGGGAAAAGGCAAAACCACTCAGGTGATTCTCTTCACCCAAGGACCAGGGCAGACCTGGTGGGTCATGCAAAAGGATGGGGATATCAAGTGTGTGCCTCAAGGAGATTTAACCTTGGGAGAAAACTAATCTGTAATCTAAGTTATTTGTTGTAGGAAGACACTGCAGAACCAATGACAGGTCAACTTCGCAAGGAGCTGGGCAAGTGCAGCAACGACTCGAGCTAAGCTGGTGCTGGCATCCAGAAATCCAACTCCACCTGTCCTAAGTGAGCATTTTGGCAGATGAAGCCTAAATCATCAACAGCTCTTATGGACATTTTGGGAAGAGGCCTATAGAATGAAAAGAAGTAGCTATTGATAAATCTGTTAAAGGACAGGGAACAGTGGTGATTAGAATACCTATATGCTAAGGTATGTGGGACCTGAAAGCAACACAGATGTTATGGAATAAAGGGTGAAGGTTGTACTGGGTCTGGCTGGGATGGAGTTAACTTTCCCTGCAGCAGCCCATACAGTGCTGTGCTCTGCACTTGTAGTTAGAACAGCCCTGGTATCCCACCAGTGTTTTTGTCTATTGCTGAGCAATACTGACACACCATCAAGTCTCCCTCCAAACTGCCTTTCTCAAGAGCCAGAAGGCTGGGGGTAGGCAAGAGGTGGGGAGGGGACATCACCAGGGCAGCTGACCTAAACCAACCAAAGGGATATTCCTTACCATATGAGGTCACACTCAGCACTAAAAGGTGGAAAAGGGGAAGGAGGAGGGGGGCTCCCGTTATGAAAACACCCATCTTCCCAAACAGCTATGCCTATTGAGGCTCTGCTTCCCAGGATGTGGCCAAAAATTACTAATTGATGGGAAGTAGAGAGTATTTTCTTTTCTCTCACACTGCGGTTCCACGTGGCCTTTGCTTTTTCCCCACCCCCTTCCTTTTAATTAAATTATCCTTATCTCAACCTATAAGTTATTTTTTTGTTGTTGTTCTTTTCCAGCATACTTTTTTCTTCCCCTCTTCTTCTAAGGAGGGGGAGTGAGAGAGCAGTTGTGTTGGAGTTCATCTGCCCAGCAAGGTAAAACCACCACGCTGCCCCATGTTAAGAGCCAGTTTCAGCTGACTCATAAAGAGACCCTCGACTGGCCAGAGCCAAGCCAATAAGCCATGTTGGTTGTGCCTCTGTGAGAGCATATTTAAGAAAGGGAAAAAAATTTTTGGTAGTGGAGGGCTGCAAGGGTGGCCTCTGTGAGAAGAGTCCAGAAGCTGCCACATGTTAAATAAGGGCCACTTTAAGCCAGCTCAAAAAGGGGCCTGCCACTGGCCAGAATCAAGCCAATAAGCGATGCTGTTTGCACCTCTGTGAGAGCATATTTAAGAAAGGGGGAAAAACTGCTTCACAACAACAGCTGGGAGAGTGAGGAGTGAGAGACAGCCCTGCAGACACCAAGTTCAGTGAAGGAGGGGGAGGAGGTGCTCCAGGCGCCAGAGCTGAATTTCCCCTGGGGCCTGTGGAGAGGACCATGGTGGAGCAGGCTGTCCCCCTGCAGCCCATGGTGTACCATGGCAGAGCAGATTTCCACACTGCATCCTGTGGAGGAGCCCATGGTGGAACAGGTAGATCTGTCCTGAAGGAGGCTGCAGTCTGTGGATAGTCCTCACCGGAGCAGACTCTGGGCAGAACTTGTAGCCTGTGGAAAATAGCCCACACAGGAGCAGGTAATTTGACGGGAGCCACCACCTATGGGGGACCCATGCTGGAGCAGTTTGCTCATGATGGATGGGTGCTGTGGTACAGACCCATATTTGGAGCAGTTCTCCAAGAACTGCTGCCTGGGGAAAGACTGCACAGGATGTTTGGGAAGAATAGCATCCTGTGGGAAGGACCCCACGTTGGAGCATGGGAAAAGAGTGACCCTGAAGGAACAGCAGAGACAAAGCATTATGGACTGACCACAGCCCCCATTCCCCATTCCCCTGTGCTGCTCAGGAGAGGGATGTAGAAGAGGGGGGAGGAGGTGGAAGGTGTTTTTAGCTTCTCACTGCTCTAGCTTGTTCGTAATAGGTAATAAATTACATTAAATTCCCTATGCCAAGTCTGTTTTGCCCATGATGATAACTTGAGTGATTTCCCTGTCCTTGTCTCAACTCTTGGGCCCTTTTCATTGTATTTTCTCCCCTTTTCCCTTTGAGGAGGGGGAGTGAGAGAGCAGTTGTGGCGGAGTTCAGTTTCCCAGCTGAGTAAAACCACCGCAGCACCCTGATTTTACTTTGCTTAGTGCTTTATAAAAGCATTTGCAGATAATTTCAAAGGCAGAGTGTTTCTCTATTATGCTCTCTCGTGATACTTGAGAAACAGAAAAATACACAAACTAAGATACTTCATGTCTTGGTATTCATGTTTTATGGATGATGTCAAATTCCCTCCCCTTTTTTTATGGCAATTTTCATTGTCAAGGAGTGTTTTTAGGTAAATAACACAAAATAGGTATTACAAATAAGCATATACCTGAAGGCATACTATTTCACCAGTGGCTTTCTTTCACTTCTCTTCAATAAGTCATGTTACCAAGTGTTTGAATTTCTTTAAGGGGCTTTGAAATGAAACTGGATTACCAAAACTTTGGTCAGGAAGAAACTTTCCCCACAACAGACTTGCGGAGACTATCAAGGTTGTTTAGTTTTTTATCTCCTCTGTAACAGGGGAAGTAGTTTGCACAACTCCACTATATTGACAATAGACTGGAATCCTCCTTCTCTTTCCCAGTGATGCTATTATAAGTGTGATTTTGATCCTTTACATAAATTTAGATATGTCAAACAGCATCAGGGAATGACTGTGTACCATGCATTGTGGACCTGTTTTTGCTCAGTGACCTGATCAGTCCCTTGCAGCTCTCTGTGAGGTGATATGTGCACAACAGCAGGTTCATTCAGAAAACTTGTGCTTACCCTGTTTCCTTGAGGAGATACAGAGCTGCCTGTGGCATGGCTGCTTTTTTCATGGCAGGGTGAAATGAGACTCAATGAGATTCCTCCAGATAAGGAAGCCAGACTAAAAACACATATATGAACACATACAAAAGTTGCTTGTTATGTAATTTTACATTGTTCTAAACTCATGCTGTCTTGCATTGGGCGGAGAGAAGGCCTGCTGGTTTTACAGAAGAGTCAGCTGGAGGTTTTGGAGAAGCTGAGCGAGCCATTCAGCCCATGAAGCCAGGGCCGGCCTGCTGGGTTTACAAGTGTTATGCATCCTTCAGAACCTCGTCCTGATTAGCTGAGCACTTGCCAGTAATATCAGCCATCTCACTTTTCATTAGCCAGCTGGTTGCTGGGACTGTAACTCTTCCAGAAAAATGCTTAACACTTTCAACGCCGTTCAGCACCTTCGTCTCCACAAACGCATCCCCCCGCAGTCCACCAGCAGCACCATGCACCCCTTCAATGGGAATCAAGCCTTGTAGAAGCTGCAACAAGGAAACCACAAGGACAACACAGATACCCCTCTCCTCCCCCTGCATCATCACCCTTTTAAATGGGTGTGCAAAGGCACCCAGAGTAGCACGTGGTCTAGCAAGAGAACATGGGGATTGGTGGATCTTCTGCCTGGTGGACACACCATCCCATATAAAAAAATGCTAATTTTCATGAAAGAGGCAAGAAGGTAAATAGAATCGATTTGTGTTGTCTGATGGCTAATGAGGGAGGGAGCGTGACTCGTTCAGCTCCACATTTAACATGATGGGATTCTGTGCAGCTGTTCCTGAGCCGGAATGCATGGAGTAGCCAGCAGTTTCTTCTCTAGCAGTGCTTGCACATCTGCAATCAGCCACCGCCAGATCCTCAGCACTTCCTTCTGCCAGATGAATACTGGGGGTGGGGGGGTGCTGTTGCAGGAAGCACGGCCGAAAGCACGACAGACACCAGTAGAGTCAGATCATGCTCCATTTTATTGCCCGAATAGCCTAACTTTTATAGAGAACTTAACAGGGGTGGACAGTGTTTCACACAAGATTATTGGTCAAAGCACTCAGAAAAACAACTAGAAGAAAACAACCCCACCTGCAAGAAAACAATCCCCTTGTGATTAGTAGTCACGTAGACCTTATCCTTGGTACCCACTGCTGGTAACAATATTTTCCTGCATTCCTCAGTTGGGCGATGTGGGAACACTGTCATAGAAGCTTCTCACAGTTATCCTGGTATCTTGGTTTGCTCAGCTGCAGCAGGCCGTGGGATCTATGCTGTTTCCAGATTCCCTCAACAATTCCCCCTTCTTCTTTTGAGCAAACCAAGCCCGACACAGCAGTTTTACAAGTAACTCTTTTAGCTATACCTACAACACACCACGATGATTACCACCACCATAAACCAAATCTTTAATCCCCTTGTGACTAAACCCAGCAACCATCTACACCTTGTTTCAAACAAATCATCGATCTATTAATTGAAAGAACCGATATCATTTTGAGTCTCTCTCATGTACTACTCTTCTGGAGTAGGTGACGCCCGGGATAGACAGGGTGACATTATACTGTTCTGACCATCTCCGGCACTCACAGATTTTGTTGTTGCTTGATCTTGGTCACAAGTGCAAGCATTGCTGACAATATTAGAATCTCCGTCCGTAGTTTCTCCGTCCGTTGGAACATTCTGGACGGCCTTCACGAACCGGCTTGGCACCCAAACTGGTCCGGCCGTTGTAGAGACACAGAAATATCCCCGGCCAATGAACAAGACAGGAACTGGACCCTTCCAGACTCCTGTAGCAGGATCTCGGTAACTTACTCTTATTTGCGGCAGCACATTTGGTGCTGCTTTATTCATGGTTTGAAAATGGATACTTGCAGGAGGATCTTCTCGGTCACCGGTCAAGCATAGATGATTCAAGACGAATAACGCCTTGGACAGTCGCTCATCAACATCTTTAATTTCTTTTAACCTTGCTAACTGTTCCTTTAAGACTTGATGTGATCGTTCGACAATTGCTTGGCCCATGGGAGAATATGGGATGCCTGTGATATGCGTTACTCCCCACATCTTCATAAAGGTGCTGATCTTTTTGCTGACATACGCTGGGCCGTTGTCCGTCTTGATCTGCTGTGGTACCCCCATGATGGCAAAGCACACTGTCAAATGCCTGCACACATGGAGTGCCTTTTCCCCTCCCTGTGCTGTTGCCCATATGAATCGTGAAAAGGTATCAATACACACATGCACATATCTTTTAGTACCAAATTCTGGCATGTGCGTGACATCCATTTGCCATACCTCGAGTGCCTTAACACCCCGTGGATTAATACCCAAGCCTAACCCCGGCCCATGATGACTGCAGGAGGGGCATGCTCTTACTATTCCTTTAGCTTCTGTCCAAGTAAGTCCAAACATTCTCCGAAGACCTTTTGCATTCTGGTGAAACATTTCATGCGACACACGTGCACGCATAAAGTCACTTTCTGGTCTTGCTGTGATTACACTCACCAACTTGTCTGCTTGCGCATTACCTTCTGCTAATCCAATTGAGAACTGGTGACTACGTATGTGAATGACACAGTAAGGTGCGGTTCTTCCTTGAATGGCATCTCGCAGTTGCAGAAACAATGACAACAATCTGTCCTTCTTAGTTTGCCGTATCAAGGCATCCTCAATCCGGTTCACTACATTGACAACATACAGAGAATCTGAAATGATATTAATTGGCTCATGCATCCAGCGTTGGCAAGCCCAAACAACTGCGGACAATTCTAGTGTTTGTAATGTATCCGCTGTTGTCCCTGTAATTAGGTGATTTTCCCAGGTGCCATTCTCATACCATACACACACTGCCTGCCTACTTACTGCACCGGCATCAGTATAGACTGTGCGACCCACTACCGGCCGAGGCGAAAGTTGCGGTACCGCTTGCCATTTATACGATCTTATAACTTGCCATAGAGGCCCTTTCGGGGCCTGGGAATGTACCAATCCCGGGAATCCTAGCACGGCTTCTTGTAGAGGAATGGATTGCCATAAACACCATTCCAAATGATCCTGAGTTATCGGTAGACTAATATCCCCGGGTTCCTGGCCGCTGATATCAATACTCCAAGAGCGACCCTTACGTACCAATTCCGCAATAGCTTCCGCCCGGGTCTGGATACTCATTTTTGGCTGTATTGATAGAAAAATCCATTCCAAAATTTGAAAATGTTGCCCTATCATCCTTCCTTCATAATTATCTATTTTAGTTATATCATTTCTACTTTTAGGGTCAGTGGCACCCGCCTCACACTGTTCCTGTCTTTGTCACCCCTTATTTTCCCCCTCTTCTTTTTGCCACTGACCAATCACTGCAAATGGGTGAGACACATGATTGACTATTACTAAAGAGAGTGGAAGTTTTGTGATGCGTCTGCAAGCCGCGCCAGCTGCAATCTTTAAAGATATGCGGGAAAGGGCCTGCCTTTGTTCATTCGTCAGTGTAATGCTTTGTTCTGCCCTCCCATCCCGCAACAAAGGTAACAATAGAGCCAGGTCATCATTAGTAATTCCCACGATACGCCTGACCCACTGAATATTGCCCAAGAATGTTTGGATGTCCGTTAAATTATGCAAAGTAGTAGATATATCGACCTTCTGTGGTCGGATGGTAGAGTCTGATATCTTCCATCCCAAGTATAGCCAGGGCCGTTTCCGCTGAACTTTTTCTGGAGCTATCTTTAGTCCTTTCGCTTCCAGGGTATTCTGAATAAACTGTAGATCGGAATCCTGGAAGCAATCTGGCCTGCAAAACAGAATGTCATCCATGTAATGGTAAATAATGACATCACATCACGCTGTTCGGATTGGCTCCAAGGCCCAGGCTACATATAGTTGACATAATGTGGGGGAGTTCTTCATACCCTGCGGAAGCACGAGCCACTCGTAGCGTTTTGCCGGGGCTTGCTTGTTAATGGCAGGTACCGTAAAGGCAAATCTCTGGCAGTCCTTGTCTGCTAAGGGAATTGTAAAGAAACAGTCTTTTAAGTCTATGATCAAAAGGGACCAATGTTCAGGCAGCATGGTCGGGGATGGTAAACCAGGTTGCAAGGCTCCCATAGCTTGCATTTGGTCATTTACTTTTCTGAGATCTTGTAGGAGTCGCCACTTTCCCGATTTCTTTCGAATCACAAAAATCGGCGTGTTCCAGGGACTCGTGGATGGGCGTATGTGTCCTGCCTGGAGCTGTTCTTGAACTAAAGTCTGTGCTTGCTGCAACCTGTCTGTCGTCAACAGCCACTGCTCCACCCAGATAGGCCGATCAGAATGCCATGTCAAGGCCAGGGTGGGCGGTTGCTCAGCAGTGGCCACTAAGGAAAATCCTTGCTGTCGGTAGTAATTACTGCCCCAAGCTGAGAAAGTATATCCTTCCCGATTAACATTTGAAGATTTGCGGGCAGTGCCATCACGTACAGTCTAGCTGAAATCGTTTTCTCTTGGAATTTTAACGTCACAACCTGTGCACTGAGATATGTCGCTGAGCTGCCGCCAACTCCCGTAATTCCAGTGGCTGGAGATGTTAGTGGCCAATGTTTTGGCCATATCGTGATGCTGCAGATCGTAACATCCGCACCAGAATCGATCATGCCGGTGACAGTAATTTGGTGTGATCCGATGGATAATATCACATTCATCATAGGTCGGGAGGCCAGAGATCTGGTAAAACAGATAACATGGTCCGTGGAGCCAAAACCTCCTGTTCGGTCGACCTGTGCTCCCGCACAGGGTTGATAATTTTGGAGTACAACAAGTTGGGCTATTCTGGTATCTTTCGGAATAAACAAGGGTGGGTTGAGCATGTACACCATGACTCTAATTTCTCCTACGTGGTTGTACTGGGTCTGGCTGGAATGTTAACTTTCCCGGCAGCAGCCCATTCAGTGCCGTACTCTGTACTTGTAGCTGGAACAGCAGTGTTATCACACCAGTGTTGTGTCTACTGCTGAGCAGCAGTGTCACAGCATTGGGCCTTTCTCTAACCCTCCTAGGGGGTGGGCAAAAAGTGAGGAGAGAAACATCACTAGGGCAGCTGACCTAAACCAATCAAAGGGATATTCCATACCATGTGGTGTCACACTCAGCAATAAAAGGTGGAAACAGGAAGAAGAGGGGAGGGGTGGGCTCTCGTTGAGAAGACGTCGGTCCTCCTCTCGAACACCGGCTGCGTGCGTTGAGGCCTTGCTTCAAGGACGTGGTCAATCATCGCTCATTTGTGGGAAGTAGAGAGTAATTTCTTTCCTCTGCACTTCCATATAGCTTTCATTTATTTTGTTTGTTTGTTTTCCTCCCTTTTTCCCCTTTCCCTTTTATTTTCCCCTTAGTTAAATTGTTTAGTTCATGGTAGTCTTTATTTAATTATTATAATTATTTCCCTTTAATTAAATTATCCTTATCTCAACCCGTGAGTTGTTCTTTGCTTTACTTCTCCCCCTCCTTATCTAAAGGAGGGGGAGTGAGAGAGCGGTTGTGGGGTTTAGCTGCCCAGCACGGTAAAACCACCACAGTCCTTTTTGGCGCCCAACATGGGGCTCGAAGGGTTGAGATAACAATAGAATTGATTAAACGCATACAACTAACACACTTGCTTGCTAGTAACCATGTTCCTTGCCCTGTTAATAATAATGGCTTTGTTCATATGTCATGCAATTCGTGTCATATTCTCCTTTCTCCTATATATCCGATCCGACCAAGTGCTACAATCTGTGTTCACTTTTTTTAATTCGTTGTGCTGCCAAGCACTGACCTTGGTTTTACTCTGGAATTCAGGCTCTGCGCTGTTATCATTTGGGTCCCATGGAAACTATCTTTCAGAGAATATTCAGAACTACACTGCCTTCCTTTTCTCATCTGGACACCAGTTTATTAATAATATCAGGAATGGTACCTTTCCCTTCTTTCACAGTGGGCTAATTACAACAGTTTGGGAGTATTTTGAAGATCCATCTGTAACCCATGTATTGCTATTTCTAATTCTGAATAACAGGTTTCATTTTCTCTCTAAGATTAGTCGATTGTTTAGAAAACTTATTTGGGAATCTGTCCCGAAACAGTCTCGTGGTGAGTGGCACGGTGTGTGGGATGATGTTAGCAGATACCTGTCACGAGTGTCTCCTCCAATAGTTTTGAACTTCACCCCTGAGCAAGTGCTAAATCCTAAAAACTTGGTAGAATGTTTGAGAGTTGTATGTCCTGATCCTGATAATGCCGGAGAACAACAGCTTGCAGCATTGTGCTGGGTCCTGGTTTATTCCTATCAAACACTGTTTAACATCATCCAGCAACTTGAAGAGAGGGAGGAAGTCTCTGAATCTGATGACCAAGTAACACATGCTGTGGCTGACCCAGAGGACCAACCAACTATGGTATCAGTCGCCCCCATAGTCAAGTCAAAACAATGGAAACGGAGGTCAGCTCGTTTAGTAAGGGAAGAAGGCTCTCCTAAGAAGGAGGGAGAAGGGGAAATGACAGGCACCTCTAAAGCAGAGACATCACAAAAACAGCAGGAAGAAGAGATGGAAATCATAAAGGAATCAGAAATCACTCGATCCTTATCCCTGAGTGAGATGCGAGAAATACGAAAGGATTATGGTCGACGCCCAGGTGAACACATCCTCACTTGGCTGCTCCGATGCTGGGATGCTGGGGCCAGTAGCCTACAATTAGAAGGCAATGAAGCCAAGCAGCTGGGATCCCTCTCTAGAGAAAGGGTAATTGACAAAGTAATCGGGAGAGGAGCACAGGCCCTCAGCCTCTGGAGACGACTCCTGGCAGCTATCAAAGAAAGATATCCCCATAAGGAAGATATTGTATATCACATAGGCAAGTGGACCACTGTGGATAAAGGTCTCCAACATCTGCGGGAATTAGCTGTGCGGGAGATGATTTATAGTGATTTGGACAATGCCCAGACACCTCAAGACCCCGATGAAGTCCAGTGCACAACATCCATGTGGCGTAAATTTGTGCGGAGTGCACCATCAGCACATGCCAGTACCCTGGCAGCAATTCACTGGGATGAGGGGATGGGACCAACAATGTATGATGTCTCCTGCCAACTTCAAAAATATGAAGACAATCTCTCTGCTCCGCTACAGTCCTGTGTCTCAGCTGTGGAGAAATTGTCTAAAGGACTTGACAAGCTTGTGGAGAAAGTATATTCCCCCTCATTTAGACAGAGTGATACTTCAGCCACTAAGAATCAGCATTCGCCTGCTCAAGAGAGAGAGTACCCAAGACGTACACCACGTGGCACCTTGTGGTTTTATCTGCGTGACCATGGGGAAGATATGAGGAAATGGGATGGTGTACCTACTTCAACCCTAGCTGCTCGGGTACGTGAACTGAAAGGAAATACAGCAGCAAGAAGAGGGGCTCCTAAGAGAAATGCTGCTCCAGTTTCTATTGGGCAGTACCCCAGAGGCAGTAGAAGAGCTGATGTTATTCTTGACCACGATGAAGGGACCTCTACCTCTCATTTGCCAGAATTTGTGCATTTGCAAGAATTAAGTGGCAGACGCTCCAGCCAGGACTAGAGGGGCCCTGCCTCTGGCCAGGTAGAGGAGAGGGATAACCGGATTTATTGGACTGTGTGGATCCGATGGCCTGGAACATCAGAACCACAGGAATACAAAGCTTTAGTGGACACTGGCGCACAATGTACCATAATGCCATCAGGCTACCAAGGGACAGAACTCACCTGTATCTCTGGAGTGACAGGGGGATCCCAACAACTATCTGTACTGGAAGCTGAAGTGAGTCTAACTGGGAATGAGTGGCAAAAGCATCCCATTGTGACTGGCCCAGAGGCTCCGTGTATCCTTGGCATAGACTATCTCAAGAGAGGGTACTTCAAGGATCCAAAAGGATACTGGTGGGCTTTTGGCATAGCTGCTTTGAGCACAGAGAAGATTAGGCAGCTGTCTACCCTGCCTGGCCTTTCAGAAGACCCTTCTGTTGTAGGATTGCTGAAGGTTGAAGAACAACAGGTACCAATTGCTACCACAACGGTGCACCGACGGCAATATCGCACCAACCGAGACTCCCTGATTCCCATCCATGAGTTGGTTCACCGACTGGAGAGTCAGGGAGTAATCAGCAAGACTCGCTCACCCTTTAATAGTCCTATATGGCCAGTACGAAAGTCTAATGGCGAGTGGAGGCTAACAGTGGACTATCGAGGCCTGAATGAAGTCACGCCACCACTGAGTGCTGCAGTGCCGGACATGCTAGAACTTCAGTACGAACTAGAGTCAAAGGCAGCCAAGTGGTATGCCACAATTGATATTGCTAATGCATTTTTCTCCATCCCTTTAGCAGCAGCATGCAGGCCGCAGTTTGCTTTCACTTGGAGGGGCATCCAATACACCTGGAATCGGCTGCCCCAGGGGTGGAAACACAGCCCTACCATTTGCCATGGACTGATCCAGTCTGCACTGGAGCAAGGGGGAGCTCCTGAGCATCTTCAGTACATTGACGACATCCTCGTGTGGGGCAACACAGCAGAAGAAGTTTTTGAGAAAGGGAAGAAAATAATCCAAATTCTCCTGAAAGCTGGTTTTGCCATTAAAAAGAGCAAGGTCAAGGGGCCTACACAGGAAATCCAGTTCTTGGGGGTAAAATGGCAGGATGGACGTCGCCATATTCCAATGGATGTGATCAATAAAATAACAGCAATGTCTCCGCCAACTAGCAAAAAGGAAACGCAAGCTTTCCTAGGCCTCGTGGGATTCTGGAGAATGCATGTGCCAGGCTATAGTCAGCTTGTGAGTCCTCTATATCGAGTGACTCGAAAGAGAAACTATTTTGAGTGGGGCCCTGAGCAACAACAGGCATTTGAACAAATCAAACAAGAAATAGCTCGTGCAGTAGCCCTTGGGCCTGTCCGTACTGGACCAGCTGTGCAAAATATACTGTACACTGCAGCTGGGGAGCATGGGCTCACCTGGAGCCTTTGGCAGAAAACCCCAGAAGAAACTCGAGGTCGACCTCTGGGCTTCTGGAGTCCGGGCTATCGAGGATCAGAAGCCAATTACACCCCAACTGAAAAGGAAATACTCACAGCATATGAGGGTGTTCGAGCTGCTTCAGAAGTTGTGGGTACAGAGGCACAGCTCCTCTTGGCACCGCGGCTACCTGTGTTACATTGGATGTTCAAAGAGAAAATTCCCACTACACACCATGCAACTGATGCTACATGGAGTAAGTGGATAGCGTTAATTACACAGCGGGCTCGAATGGGAAAACCCAATCGCCCTGGAATCCTGGAAGAGATTATGGACTGGCCGGAAGGCAGAGATTTCGGAGTGCCAACAGAAGAGGTAACCCGTGCTGAAGAGGCACCACCATACAATGAGTTGCCAGAAGACAGAAAGCAGTATGCGTTGTTTACTGACGGATCCTGCCGTGTGATAGGGAGCCATCGGAAATGGAAAGCTGCTGTGTGGAATCCCATACGACGAGTTGTGGAAGCCATGGAAGGGGAAGGTGAGTCGAGTCAGTATGCAGAAGTAAAAGCCATACAACTAGCCCTAGATATCGCCGAAAGAGAAAATTGGCCAGTATTGTATCTTTATACTGACTCATGGATGGTGGCAAATGCTCTGTGGGGGTGGCTGCAGCAATGGAAAGAGAGCAACTGGCAGCGCAGAGGTAAGCCTATCTGGGCTGCTACCCTGTGGCAAGATATTGCTGCCCGGGTAGAAAACCTGGATGTTAAAGTACGTCATGTAGATGCCCACATGCCCAAGAGTCGCACTACTGAAGAACATCAGAACAACAAAGAAGTGGATCGAGCTTCGAAAATTGAAGTGGCTCAGGTGGACCTAGACTGGGAACGTAAGGGTGAGCTGTTTGTAGCTCGATGGGCCCATGAAACATCAGGACATCTGGGGAGAGATGCCACTTACAGATGGGCTCGTGATCGAGGGGTGGACTTGACCATTGAGGCCATCACACAGGTTACCCATGAGTGTGAGACCTGTGCTGCAATCAAGAAAGCCATGAAGGTAAAATCTCCCTGGAACAGGGGGAGATGGCTAGGGTTTCAATATGGTGAGGCCTGGCAAATTGACTATATCGGACCACTCCCAAAAACTCGCCAAGGCAAACGGTACATACTCACCATGGTAGAAGCAACTACTGGGTGGCTGGAAACATACCCTGTAAACCATGCCACGGCCCGAAACACTATCTTGGGCCTGGAAAGACAAGTATTGTGGCGTCATGGTACACCAGAGAGAATTGAGTCTGACAATGGGAGTCATTTCCGAAACAATCTTGTTACCTCCTGGGCAAAGAGGCATGGTATTGAGTGGGTGTACCACATCCCTTACCACCCACAAGCCTCTGGGAAGGTTGAGAGGTACAATGGACTGTTAAAGACTATGTTACGAGCATTAGGTGCTGGGACGTGGAAACAATGGGACACAAATCTACCAGAAGCCACTTGGCTAGTTAACAATAGGGGGTCTGACAGCCGTGCTGGTCCTGCCGAAACAAAACCCCTACACACTGTGAAAGGAGCTAAGGTTCCCGTAGTGCATATAGGAAGGTGGATGGGGAAGGCAGTGTGGGTTGCTCCTGCCTTGGGAAAAGGCAAACCCACTCGTGGGATTGTCTTCGCCCAAGGACCAGGGTATACCTGGTGGGTCATGCAAAAGAATGGGGATATCAAGTGTGTGCCTCAAGGAGATTTGACATTGAGAGAAAACTAATCTATAATCTAAGTTATATGTTGTAGGAAGATGCTGTAGGATCAACGACAGGTCAACTTTGCAAGGAGCCGGGCAGTGCAACAAGGACTTGAGCTAAGCTGGTGCTGGTGTCCAGACATCCAACTCCGCCTGCCTTGAGTGGCCACTTTGGCAGATGAAGACCTAATCATCAACAGTTCTTATGAACATTTTCCAAGAAAGACCTATGGAATGAAAAGATACACCTGCCTATCCTGTCCTGTTAAATCCTTGTCCTGTTAAAGGACAAGGGATAATGATGAGAATGCTTGTATGCTAAAGTATGGGGATCTGAGTGTGACACAAATGTTATGGAATAAGGGGTGGAGGTTGTACTGGGTCTGGCTGGAATGTTAACTTTCCCGGCAGCAGCCCATTCAGTGCCGTACTCTGTACTTGTAGCTGGAACAGCAGTGTTATCACACCAGTGTTGTGTCTACTGCTGAGCAGCAGTGGCACAGCATTGGGCCTTTCTCTAACCCTCCTAGGGGGTGGGCAAAAAGTGAGGAGAGAAACATCACTAGGGCAGCTGACCTAAACCAATCAAAGGGATATTCCATACCATGTGGTGTCACACTCAGCAATAAAAGGTGGAAACAGGAAGAAGAGGGGAGGGGGTGGGCTCTCGTTGAGAAGACGTCGGTCCTCCTCTCGAACACCGGCTGCGTGCGTTGAGGCCTTGCTTCAAGGACGTGGTCAATCATCGCTCATTTGTGGGAAGTAGAGAGTAATTTCTTTCCTCTGCACTTCCATATAGCTTTCATTTATTTTGTTTGTTTGTTTTCCTCCCTTTTTCCCCTTTCCCTTTTATTTTCCCCTTAGTTAAATTGTTTAGTTCATGGTAGTCTTTATTTAATTATTATAATTATTTCCCTTTAATTAAATTATCCTTATCTCAACCCGTGAGTTGTTCTTTGCTTTACTTCTCCCCCTCCTTATCTAAAGGAGGGGGAGTGAGAGAGCGGTTGTGGGGTTTAGCTGCCCAGCACGGTAAAACCACCACAGTGGTCAGCATCGATAACCCCCGGAATGACCATCAATCCTTTAAGGCCTACAGAGGATCTACCTAATAGCAAGCCGCCTAATGGTGTGTTTGATAGTGGGCCTTGGATCCCCGTAGGAATGGCCGCTACAGACTTATCGGAAAGCGTGACGCTTACTGCTGTTGCCAGGTCCACCCCGAGGCTTCCTCTGGTGGCTGGGGCATTGTTGTCGAGAAATCCACCCCGTCTGGCTGTACTGCGGCTACTGTTGTCGTCGCGTGGCCGAACGCGCTCCTCTTGGAGTTTCCCTGAGCCCTGCACATCGGTGTAGCATGTGTATCAGATCGGCATAGGTCGCACCAGAGGGTAGCTGTACACTGTCTTCTTGTATGGCCAAGCCTCCCGCATCGATAACATCGCCACTGCTCCTGGGGGTTACGTCTCGAGGGACCACCATTGGATCGGGACACTATGGCAGCCAAAGGATCACCGATGGCTGATGCAACAGCTTGAGCCATCACAGCTGCTTGCTTGGACTGATCAACACGCTCTACCCTCTCCAACATCTCTTCGATGGGAGCAGTTTTTGGTAGCGTAGCTAGGATGCTTTGGGTTTTTGTGTTTGCGTTGTCAAAAGCAAGCATTCTAAACATGCTCCGTTTCAAGTCTGGTGTCAGGTCAGGATGATCCATGATCGCTGTCCACAATCGGTCGATGAACTTGGCATAAGGTTCACCTTGGGCCTGGTGGATTGAAGCAAATGGAGGAGCTTTCTTTTCCCCAGGGAGGGCAAAAAGAGCTCGAAGTGCAAGCTGTGCAGCTGTTCGATGAACAATCTCAGGGAACTGCAGCTGAAGCTGAGGGTCGAAGTACAGGCCTGTCCCTGTTAGCATTTCAACTGTGGTGCCATATAGGGGGTCCCCCGTTGGACGCGGTTGACTCGCTTCCACTTGTGCCAATCGTAGCCATTCTCTTTCAAAAATCAGCAGTTGAGAGGGAGTTAACAACAGACGGGCTATGTTTTGGCAGTCGAAGGGACACATCAAATCTGCCTGGAAGATCCAGTGAATTATCTGTCGTGCTGCTTGGGAGTGTAAGCCATAATCCATGACTGTTTTTCTAGCTTGTTGTAGAAGCTTCCAATCATGTGGCTGCCATGATCCGGTGCCTTGCCCAGAGTTGACAATAACTGGGCAGGCCAAAGAGGAGGAGGCATGCCAATCTCCCTCAAGAATGGCGTCACGTATGATACCCGACCACCTGGTTGATATCGGTGCTGATGGAGTTGGGGTGGCAGATAACGGGGGAGAGACACCCTGGGTGGATTTATGGTTCTCTGGCGGCGGCGCAGATGCTGGGGGCATCGTGTCGAGATTTTCCGGTGCAGGAGGCGAAGAGGGCAGTTCACAGGCCGCATCCGTACCGGGCTCAGACAGTCCCTTGGCGATGGCTGCTGCTGAGTCCTTTATTGAAGAGGTCATGCCTCGAACCGGGGTCAGTATAGGACCCGACGGAAATAATCGTGACAATGAGGTGTCGGATTTCGTAGTCGATGTTTTGGTAGCCCCAGACTGCACGGACAAAGCCTGTGTCGCTGCCATGACAACCTGGCGTTCGGCCTTCAGACCGCTCAGGGCATCAATCACCAAACGCCAAGTTTTACATAAATCCTTGTCAAACTTTCCACGTGTGGTACTCGTCTGCCATAAACGGTCTCCTATGAGTTGCCATTCATCTGGGCTAAAAGTTTGGGGGGTCTCCTTCAGAAAACCCTCCTTCTGGGCCCAATTTATCAAGGATTTAACCTTTTTCGTATTGCAAGCCACGCCTCTCATAGTGAGGATGTTAGAGAGAAGCTGCACGGCCGCCTCCGCCTCCATGGTTACGCGATCTCCGCCCTGCTGTTGTTCGGCGACGCCTCTTATCTCCCGTAGCAACTCGATCCCGGACGGCCTGCGTCGCACCGTGATCACGTCAATTTCCCGCGTTCCGTAACAATTCCGCGTCCCGCCGCGATTCCGTTTCCCGCGTCCCTCCGCGATTCCGCGTCCCTCCGCGAGTCCGTTTTCCGCGTCCCACCGCGATTCCGCGTCCCACCGCGATTCCGCGTCCCTCCGCGATTCCGCGTCTCACCGCGAGTCCGTTTTCCGCGTCCCACCGCGAGTCCGCGTCCCACCGCGATTCCGCGTCTCACCGCGAGTCCGTTTTCCGCGTCCCACCGTTTCCCGCGTCTCTCACCGGGAGTACCGCGTCGCACCGTGAGGCCCGTGTACAGTGTTTTCGGGTCGGTGTCTGGTCTGCTCCAGCGCCGGTCGGATGGGCGCTCCGATGTCCCGGCGGCGCGGCGGGGTCGCGGCGCCGCTGGTCCCCGGCGCCGCCGGTCCCGGCGCCGCTCCGATGTCGCGGCGCCGCTGGTCCCGACGCCGCTGGCTTCTTGGTCCCCCTGCGGTCCGATGTGCCGGCGCTGCTAGTGTACCGCTGCGCTGCGATGTCCGTCCCGGCGCCGCTGTGATGTCCTGTTCGGGTCCTGTTCAGGTCTCAGCCTGTTCGGGCGCCATATGTTGCAGGAAGCACGGCCGACAGACACCAGTAGAGTCAGATCATGCTCCATTTTATTGCCCGAATAGCCTAACTTTTATAGAGAACTTAACAGGGGTGGACAGTGTTTCACACAAGATTATTGGTCAAAGCACTCAGAAAAACAACTAGAAGAAAACAACCCCACCTGCAAGAAAACAATCCCCTTGTGATTAGTAGTCACGTAGACCTTATCCTTGGTACCCGCTGCTGGTAACAATATTTTCCTGCATTCCTCAGTTGGGCGATGTGGGAACACTGTCATAGAAGCTTCTCACAGTTATCCTGGTATCTTGGTTTGCTCAGCTGCAGCAGGCCGTGGGATCTATGCTGTTTCCAGATTCCCTCAACAGGGTGCTATGGGAAAGATTTGATTTTTTTTCCCCTCCTATTTTCTTTACTAAATATCTCCTAGTGAGCTACTGAAGGTTGGCTCCCGTGGCAGCAACCCCACGCCTCATCCCTACAGCATGCTGCCTAGTACTGGACTGACCCTCCAGCAGTCGGTGAGCCATGGCTTGCAGCACGTAGTGCAGCAGTGTGGCAGGCCCCGCGGGAGCATATTGAGGTGCTCCACACCGCCTGGGGACTCAGAGAGGTGCAGCTGACAGCAGGGCTGTGCATGACAGCGGTGGGGCCATGCCTGTACAATGTCAGCCATTGCCTACATGGACTTTGTGGCTGCCCAGTGCCTGGTGTCCATCTCCAACCACTCTGCTGTGCCCGAGGCGGCATGGTTGAAGGTACCAGGCAAGGGGCAGGTGAGCAAGGAGCTGGGTGATGCCTGGAAGGACTATTGCACCTTGATGACTATTGCCAAGAGCCTCCTGGAGCTGAACAATTACTGTCCCCTGACCATCCCCTTTGCCTGCGGTACAACGTGAAGATCCTGGATGAGGACGTGGGCTCTGACAGCAACTCAACCACGGAGCTGGGGTCAAGCCTGAAATGCAACCTGGCACTGGGGCAGCCCCCACACCTGTGTGATGCCATGCGCCCCAAGATGAAGGAGGGGGCTGAGAAGTGGCACAAGTGCCCCTACAGTGGCTGTGACAATGTATACGGGAAGTCCTCCCACTTAAAAGCCCACTAGCAAGCCACGGGCACGGGGGGCAGGCGGGCTGGTGGCAGGGCTCGAGGGAACTGTTTGTCCTTGAGTGAACCCTGTGGGGACCACTTAATGCAACATCACCTATTTTCCCCATGCATACACACTTTGGGAGGGGGCTGCATGTGAGCTGGAAGCACCACAAATCTGTCCGAGATCCTTCGGAAACGCATAAAATAGTGCAGCTTGGTCAGGTGCGGTGTCTGTCAGGGCAGTGGTCAGTGAGCACGTGTCGTGTTAAGGGGTGTAGTTGATTAACCGTTATGGGCCCGGTCGGATTCAGGGTACTGAACTATCACAATCACAGATTTCACCAATAACGCATTCACAGTCTGGGGTTCAGTCGGATTCACCAATAATGCATTAACCGTCTGGGGTCCGGTCGGATATTCACCAATAACGGATTAACTGTCTGGGGTCCGGTCGGATATTCACCAATAACATGTTAACCGTCTGGGGTCTGGTTGGATTCAGAACACTGAACTATCACGGTCACGGATTCACCAATAACGTATAACCACCCTTACCCTAGTTGCACTTAATGAGAGCTATAACAATACAATCAAGTGTGATTTATTACAGCAACAGGTACACAGGTTCTTTGGATTGCTGGCGATAGCGACTGTCTGCAAAAGCAAGCTAGCATGCATGAAATACACAGGTGTTACAGGTGTGCAGCCTAGAAATAAATGCGTTAAAAGGATCAAAGACTCTAGAAAGATTTATAACCAAGTGTTCAAATCTCACCCAAAGGGGTCCCAATGGGGGGGGGAAGAGAGGCTCAGCCCGTCGACTGATCTCAGGAGTCAGGCGATCCTAAGGATGTTGTATTCCCTCGGGATGGTATCTCCCCTGACGGTGGTATCTTCCCTAACATCCCCTCTCTCTTAGGCCAATTTATATTATTTTCTATCTTTTAGGTGGAGCTTGAGTGGCTCTAGTCAAGCATATCTTAATTATGATGGGTGAAAAGTTCTCCCGTCTCCGTTTAAAGTAATAGGCTCCGAGAAATTCAGAGCACATGCTCGGTGAGGGGTGGTCGCACCTTGGAGGCGGGTAGCTTTTAGGATGGAGGTGTGTTTTGGAATTATAATGATATTATAATGAGCAAAAAGTACACTAGGGTACAGCATTTGTCAAAACATGAGAGTTCCTTGTCTCAGGGTAGCAAAAAGTGCAGCTTATCGGTCTCGGTGTGCACAAGAACAATAGAGTCCCCACCTGGTTACAGAGCCTACCCGTGGTGTCTCCACTCCACTCTACGCTCCGTACTGTTCCTTAGAGCTAGCACACCAAGTTTCCCCAGCGCGATAGTGTAATAAATGGCTCAGTCTTCAAAATAGGACTATAATCAAAGTTTACAATTTATTAAAGGAATAGAGGTAAGCAAACAGCACTGGGTGCGCCGGGAGTCTCTGCTCCACTAAGATGCACACCAGTCACATCAAGCAGCTGATTTTTATGCTCCTAAGCTAATACATATTCATTACTATTTCTAGAAAAAACAGGGTTATTATAATTAGTTTCCGGAATCCAAACCCTCCTACTGGAGCATGCATATCAGTCTCCAGTGGTCCCTCTGGGGGTCTCTCGTGCTGAAGGCTCATAGTCTTCCTCCCTCTTGTCCTTCTCCTTTGTCCAACTTGGCTGTATGTCAGAGACTTGTGCAGCATCCCCTGCAAGCTTTGTCTTTTAGTCGTTCTTCAGCTCTTCCCGTCTCCTTAATCTCCTGGCCAGATATCAGAAACTTGCATAGTGTCCCATGCAATAGTCATAATAGTTAGCAGTTATTCTGAAACCCCCCAGATATGAGAGACTTCAAGGAAAAGCCTACAAATACATTTCCCTTCAAGGTCTCTATTGACACGAATTGATAAAACATTCCTTTGCAAGACACAAGAACTATATACATTAACTATTCTGTTTTTCTTAGACTTGTGGTTATACAAGGGTATGTATGACAGAAGGTCACATTCATCAGAGCCTAGCCGCAGTGTCTCCACTCTGCTCCACACTCCGTACTGTTCCTTAGAATCAGCACATCAGGTTCCCCCAGTGTGATAGCATCTAAGGTTAGGGAACTCTTAGCTAGTGCAGCTACACTCCATCTTGAAAGCTTCTCCAATGCTGTACATTTTCCTTAAAATGTGAATATCAGTTTAAATTCCTGTCACCTCAGGCAATTATTCCACATACTTCATCTCTGCCTCTCCTTCAATGTCACTCTCTTCCCCTGCTCCAAAATGGGGTCCTTCCCAAGGGATGCAGTCCTCCCCAAACTGATCTTGTGTGGGCTTCCCACAGGGAGCAGCTCTTCAAGAACTGCTCCAAATATGGGTCTGAACCACAGGTTCCACACATCCCGAGCAAACTGCTCTAATATGGGTCCCCCATGGGTGGCAGCTCCTAACAGATCTCCTGCTTTTGCGTGGGCTCCTTTCAGGGTACAAGTACAGCCTGGAGTCTGCTCCAGCAGGGGTTCTTCATAGGCCACAGTCTCCTTCCACTCAGATCCACCTGCTCCACCATGGGTTACTTCACAGGCTGCAGCATGGAGATCTGCTCTGCTGTGGTACACCATGGGCTGCAGGGGGACAACCTGCTCCACCATGGTCCTCTCCACAGGCCGCAGAGGAACTTTGACTCCGGCGCCTGGAGCACCTTCTCCCCCTCCTTCTTCACTGAACTTAGTGTCTGCAAAGCTGTTTCTCACTCCTCTCTCTCCCAACTGTTGTTATGCAGCAGGTTTTTTTTCCCTTTCTTAAATATGATCTTACAGAGGCACAAATATCGCTTATTGGCTCAGCTCTGGATGGTGGCAAGTCCCTTTTGGACATGGCTGAAACTGGCTCTTATCATGGAGCAACTTCTGGATTCTTCTCAGAGGCCACCCCTGCAGGCCTCTCCGCTACCAAAACCTTGTCATGCAAACCTCGTACATCATCCTGGGTCAGCTGTTCTGGCTGTGTCCCCTCCTGACTTCTTGTGCACCCCCAGCCTCCTTGCTGGCAGGGCAGCATGAGAAGCCGAAAAGTCCTTGGGTCTATGCAAACATTGTTCTGCAGTAACTAAAAACATCAGTATGTTATCACTACTATTTTCATCAGAAATCCAAAACACACCACTATGTGAATATCTGTGAAAATTAATTCTGTCCTAGCCAAAACCATGACAATGGGGCAACTTCTCTGGGCAATCTGTTCCAGTGCCTCACTACCTTCTGAGTGAAGAATTTCCTCCTAACATCTAATCTAAATCTTCCCTTTTTTAATTTAAAACTCTTCCCCGTTGTCCTATCACTGTCTGCTTCTGTCACACTCTATCTTTTTTATAAGCCCCCTTTAAGTATTGCCTTCCCCGCTACCAAATCCTTGTCATGTAAACCTAATATAATGTATAAACAATGAATCTCCATGCATTTCTTAAGTTTTGTTTCATGTACACAATTATAACTTTAACAACAAATAATATTATATATTTGAAAATAGAAGTGTACCAGTAAGGGATCATATGTATTTCTGGTAGTGTTGACTTGCATACTGTAACTTTTAAATATCCCTCATCGTGGTCTACAACCCCTCATCATGGTCTACAACTCCTCATCGTGGTCTACAACTTCCTCGTGAGGGGGGGTAGAGAGGCAGGAGACCTATTCTTTGTAAACACCAGTGATAGGAGCCACGGGAATGGTGTTAAGCTGAGGCAGGGGAAGTTTAGGCTTGACATCAGGAAGAGGTTCTTCACTGAGAGGGTGGTTGCACACTGGAACAGGCTCCCCAGGGAAGTAGTCACTGCACCAAGCCTGTCTGAATTTAAAAAGCAATTGGACTGTGCACTTAGTCACATGGTCTAAACTTTTTGATAGACCTGTGTGGTGCCAGGAGTTGGACTTGATCCTTATGGGTCCCTTCCAACTTCTAGGATTATTCTAGGATTTTATGATTCTAAAGTACCTTTAAACAGTGAGTTAAAAGCTGGGATATCATAGAATCATAGAATGGCTTGGGTTGGAAGGGACCTTTAAAGATCATCTAGTTCCAACCCCCCTGCCATAGGCAGGGATGACACCCACTAGATCAAGTTGGCCAAGGCCCCATCCAACCTGGCTTTGAACACCTCCAGAGATGGGGCAGCCACAACTTCTCTTGGCAACCTGTTCCAGTGCCTCACTACCCTTACAGTGAAGAATGACCTCCTAATGTCTAGTCTAAATCTATCCTCTTTTAGTTTAAGACCATTCCCCCTTGTCCTATCATTATCTACCCAAGTAAAGAGTCCTTCTCCAACTTTTTTATAAGACCCCTTTATGTATTGAAAGGTTGCAATGAGGTTTCCCCAGAGCCTTCTCTTTTCCAGGCTGAACGTCCCTGGCTCTCTCAGCCTTTCTTCATAGGAGAGGTGCTCCAGCCCTCTGATGATTTTGTGTCTCTCCTCTGGACTTGCTCTAACAGGTCCACATCTTTCTTGTTCTGAGGGCCCCAAACCTGGATGCGATACTCCAGGTGGGGCCTCACGAGGGCAGAGTAGAGGGGGACAATCACCTCCCTTGACCTGCTGGTTGACCTCTTTTGATGCAGCCCAGGACACAGTTGGCTTTCTAGGCTACAAGTGCACACTGATGGTTCATGTCGAGCTTTTTGTCCACCAGAACCTCCAAGTCTCTCTCCTTGGGGCTGCTCTCAATGAGTTCTTCTCCCAGTCTGTACTCCTGTCTGGAATTGCCCTGCCTCAGGTGCAGCACCCTGCACTTGGACTTGTTGAACCTCATTTGGTTCACATGGGCCCACTTCTCCAGCCTGTCTAGGTCTCTTTGAATGGCATCTCTTCCTTCTGTTGTATCAACTTCACCACTTAGCTTGGTGTCATCTGCAAACTGGCTGAGGGTGCACTCAATCCCATTGTCTATGTCATTGATGAAGATATTGAAAAGTACCAGTCCCAAGACAGATCCCTGAGGGACACCACTCGTCACTGGCCTCCACCTGGACATAGAACCATTGACCACTGCTCTCTGGGTGCAGCCATCGAGACAATTCTTTGTGCACCAGATGGTCCACCCTTCAAATCCTTATCTTTATATCATTATAAAGACTAATAATGGGGATCACACTGGTATTATGATCAAACCGTACATTGCAATCACTATATTTTCCTAAGTGTAACTTACAACTGTATTGCAATTTCAGTATATTGATGGATCACTCAATTAAATCAAAAATTCAAATATCCTCAAATAAGTAAATTTGATGTTAAATGTTACTTTCTGGACTTTTTCAAGGACCTTTACATCCTTTTTATATTGTAGAGACCAGAACTGCACACAAAATTCAAGGTGAGCCCACAACAATGCTAAATATAGTGAGAGAATCACCTTTTTGACTGGCTAGCTATGCTGTGAAATTTAAGTGACTCAAATAAGGATAATGTGAAATTTGTAGTGTTACAATCCTTTTTATGATACATAAAGACCATAAGGTCTTGTCTGATCTTGTTTGACTGCCTGTGTATCAGACCATTAACTTTCACACAGTTGCCCTTACACTGAGTGTAATGCCCTTGCACTGAGCATAACTGTTTCTTGACTAAAATGTGAAGTGTCTAAGACGCAAGGACTCCATTCCTGATTTGAGGATTCTAAGGATGCAGGATCTACAGGGGTTTTGTTTTAATCGTTGATCATTAAATACAGCCTTTAACCTAGCACCACCAAGTCCACCATTAAGTCATGTCACTAAGCTCTACATCTATACACTTTTTGAAGACCTCCAAGGATGATGACTCAGCTACTTTCCTGGGCAGCCTGTTCCAATACTTCACAACCCTTTCAGGGAAGAAATTTTTCCTAATATCCAACCTAAACCTCCCCTGGTGCAACTTAAGCCCATTTCCTCTTGCCTTATCACTTAGTACTTGGGAGAAGAGACTGATCCCCATAGGATAGCCTCCTTTAAGGTAATTACAGAGCACAATAAAGTCTCCCCTGAGCCTCCTTTTCTCTAGGCTAAACAACCCCAGCTCCTTCAGCCGCTCCTCATAAGACTTGTTCTCTAGACCCTTCACCAGCTTTGTTGCCCTTCTCTGGACACACATTTCTCTGGCACCTCAATGTCCTTCTTGTTGTGAGAGGCCCCAAACTGAACACAGCATTCAAGGTGCAGCCTCATAAGAGCTGAGTACAGAGGGACAATCACTTCCCTAGTCCTCCTGGCCACACTGTTTCTGATACAAACCAGAATGATGTTGGACTTCTTGGCCACCTGAGCGCACTGCTGGCTCATATTCAGACGGCTATCGACTTGGTGTCCAACAGGACCTCCAGGGCCTTTTCTGCAGAGATGCTTTCCAGCTGGGTAGCCCCCAGCATGTGCTGGTTGTTCCTGCCCAGGTGAAGGACTCTGTACTTCTCCTTGTTGAACTGCATGAGATTTTTGTTAGCCCATCTCTCCAGCCTATCAAGGTCCCTCTGGATGACAGCATGATGCCCTGGTGAGTCAGCCACTCCCCCCAGTTTCGTGTCATCCACAAATTTATTGAGGATGCACTCTACCCCATCATCCAGCTCATTAGTGAAGATGCTAAACAGGACTGGACCCCTGAGGTACTCTGCTCATTACTTGCCTCTAACTACGCTTTGCACCACTGACATCTACCCTCTGGGTCCATCTGTTCAGCCAGTTTTCAATCCACCTCGCTGTCTGCTCATCCAGCCCATACATCAGCAGCTTGTCTATGAGGATCTTATGGGGGACAGTGTCAAGTTTCTTACTGAAGTCTAGGAAGACAATATCCACTGCTCCCCCCTCATCCATCAGGCTGATGACTTCATTATAGAAGCTTCTGGAAAAAAAAAAAAAGTTTGGAATATGATATGTGAGAATTAAAGTTGCATTTTTGCAGTGGAAAATTCCACTAACCTTTCATATTCAAAAGTGATTGTGCAGGCATAACAGTGGGGAGTATGTTAAGCAGATAAGGGGACAGTGGAAGTTCCCACCATCCCAAAATAAGGAGGATAGATAAGAAAAACAGGATGAGCAGTGCAAAATCAGTAAAAAGAAAAAATCACGGGCCCTCTAGTCACAAGAGAAGGAAAAAAAAAGGAAAAGGAGAAATTAATGGTTGGTCAAATAAAATTATGTGGTAATAAAAATATATGGTATAGTAATAAGCGTCGAGTAGTTTGTGAACCTGTAGTACTCAGCCAATGAGGAAACGGGAGGAATCAAGCGTTGGGTAATAGGGAATATAAGGTTATGATATAATTTTGGCTTATATTCAGACAGCTATTGACCAATACCCCCAGGTCCCTTTCTGCTAGGCAGCTTTCTAACTGCTCTTCCCCCAGCCTGTAGCATTGCATGGGGTTGTTTTGCCCTAAGTGCAGGATTGGGCACTTAGCCTCGTTGAACCTCATACAGTTGGTCTCCGCCCATCGATCCAGCCTATCCAGATCCCTCTGTAGAACCTTCCTACCCTCAAGCAGATCAGCACTTGTGCCTAACTTGGTGTCGTCTGCAAACTTACTGAGGGTACACTCTTTTGGTGCCTTTGTGTGCTGCGAATAGATGACTAGCATTGTTAAATCCTGGGGGGGGAAGGGGATTGTTGGTGGAGAAGAGCTTTTGGCGGGTTGTGCAGGGTTTATTCCCATGTAAATAAGGGTGTTGGTGAGTTTGGCAGGGAGATCTTTCCTTTTATGTTGCAAGTGTTTATCCTCCCTATATGTGAGGGCTATATGTTAAAAGGGCATTGAGAGAAGGTCTGTCCCTGTTTATGGGGATGGATTTGTGACAATAATGATTATCAATGTATGTGGAAAGGTGCAGGCTTGGGGATGTTATAAATGAGGTCTCAATTCAATCTGAATTTTGTAATATTTATAAAACAAGTATTTTTAAAAGGTATAAAAGCTATAAAAGGTATAAAAGGCAAGTAAACAGCGCTGGGTGTGCGGGGAGTCTACTCTCCACCAACATGCACACACACACATCAAACATTCTAAATACATGTATACAGAACATTGCTTTACATAATAACCCGAGTATGCCTATACATACATACAATCAGGATAGGTACCAAACAATCCTTTAAATTCCATAACTTAACAGTCTCCATTTTCCATTCCTTTTGAACAATGTCTTGCTTTAAGTTGTCTCCTTTTCAAGGCCAATAGGCCTGGGTCAAAAGGCACGTCCAGGTCAACAGGGGGAGTAACAGCAAAGGCCTTCGACGGCTGTAGAAGCAGAGGGGCCCATGGTGATGGTGTAGCAGTTGGATCAGTAAAGGAGCCTGCAGCTCCCTCACTATCTGGCAAGCCACACTTTTGTGATTGTGGCTCCACATGGCTCTTTAAGGCCTCAGAGACTGCTCGCCAGGTGCCGAGCAATCCCACTGCAACCTTGTCATTTTTAGTTGCAGAGTCCCACACCTTGACCTCAATTTGGTCCCATATTTCAGGCTCATAAACTGTCCAATTGTTAATAAGGAGAATAAGCTGTAAGGTTACCAAGACAGTCTTTGTTCCTAAGGACGTATGATTCCCCATAACGCGCAACTGCTTACCAGCGAGAGGCAGTTGTGTGCACAGGTCCGCTTCTCTCAGCTCGAGCTTCTCTCCAGCTCCAGTGTGCCTGTGTCCAGTGACTTTCTGTACGAGCTTCTCTGAGCAGTTTGCTGAGTCTGGCCGAACCTGTCTTTGTGAGGCAATCAAAGTGCCTGTTCCCGTCCTGGTCTCCATTCTCCCAGCCTGTTCCTCTTCACTCCTTTTTCCTGCTTCTTTATTGATGTAACTTCATGGTGCTGCCTTTTTTATCTTGAGGGCAGGCTCCCCTCTTATACCCTTCTCTCCACAGCAGTTCTCTTTAAAACAACTTTTCATTGGTCAGACAACTTTGAATGTAACAACAACAGCAAACACACAGAAACATCCATGCCTTAATGGCTGGAGAACAAGAGAACCAGCTGGGGAACAAGAAACCAGAGACTGCATGGAGTCTCCTGAATCACCCTTCTTTGTTCCCTCTAAACTCTTTTATATTCCTGATGGTCTGGTCGTTAAGAGTCTAATGTTATCTCAACCATGGGGCTTTCCAACCCCCATGGCCACATTCCCAAATCTCCCCCTTCTTTATTAATATCAACCATTTTCTTGACATGAATTACCACTCCATATATAACAGGGAGAATTGTTCTGGGGTGCTTGTCTTTACACGTGGAGAAGGCACAGGTTTGGAGGAGCACTGCCAGGGGTGCCTATCACTATTTCCGGGTACGTTCACCCCTCACCCAATCACCACCCTCTTAACAAAAAGAGTATACAGGTATGCTACCCTGTGCATTCATGAGGGAGTGATACCAGGCAGGGGCCACCCTAGTTAGAAATGCAGAGTGCAGTAGAGGTATCCTCTACCCTAGGCGGAATGAGAAAACGGGACCCCTCTTTCATCACACGCATAATGGAGTGGGATATGAGGAATGGCTAGGGCGAAACTAACCCTCTAGCTCGAGGAAGACAAAAGTAGACCTGCGAGTGTGTACACATAGTACGCATGCGCTGTACGCATGACACTCACTCGGCTTCATTCGAACCTCACTTGACTATTTCCGTTTCTTTTGTTTTAAACTCTGAGTCGGGGTCAGGGGAGGAAAGACAAAGTGGTTTGTTTTTTTGTTTGTTTTGTTTTTTCTTCCCCCTCCCCCCCCTCTCTTTCTGCGGGGGAAGGGAAAAATAAAAGCAGAACTGGGAGGAAAACACGGAGGGGGGATTCACACCCGGAGATAAAACATTCCTGCTCCTCCCATTTTTCCCAGTAGCCGGGTACAGCGTTGCTCCTCTCCTCTCCTGCCACTGCCGCTTGCTGACAGGTTAGTCTGCCGCCCTACGGTGCTGGATGGGGACGACACCAGGTCGGGTGAGGGCATATGGGGGAAAGGCTGTGCTTGAACTTTCTATGATGCAGAAAATGTACGTTTTTGTCTCGGTGGGTTTGATGGTGTTTTAATAGATAGTGTGGGTTTTTGTTCTTAACCTCCTCCCCCCTACTGCCTCTCCCCCCCCCCCCCCCCCCCGCCCGTTCCACTAGGATGTGCAAGTCTTCTGCTGGCTGTCGGAGTTAAAAGGACTGTATGTGTGCACTTCTGTGCACATTAATAAGATGGCATTTTTCAGTGCATAAGAATACCTTCTTCTTCCCCCACCCCCCTTTCAGTTTTCACCCCTCCCTTTCCTTTTGTAACTGTTAAGCTTCCTGGCTTGCGGAGGAGTGGGAGCACTTCCTTCTTTATGTGTGCATGGTCAGTGTGCCTCTGCATCCTGCCAATTGTTCTTAAGTTTGCGTGGAGACCTTGCATTGCTGTGCATTGGCTTAGGCATGTACAGGGTGATAAGGAACGCTTTCGTGTTTGTGAAGAGGCGATGGTAGAGTTGAGATGGGAGCTGAGTCATGTTCAGAGAGCTTTTCCTCTCGTCCTGCTCCTCCGTTCATGGCTTTGCATGGATTAAAACCCCACTGTCTTTGGCGGGGGGAGGGGAAGGAATCTGTCTCTAGTCAGAATGGAGTGGGCATATTCCTTGCTAAATGACCTCATTTATACAGATGTGAGGTTGCAATGCTGCGTGTAGCTTTCAAGTTCTATGAGAAGTAGGACTTGAAGTAGATTTAAAAAATAAATGATTGTGGTTTGCATTGGGGTGCGCCCAGCCCCCCTCCTCCCCGCCCTGAGAGTTTCTAGTTATTTTCTACAAAGGTTGAGTTTGCCAATGAGTTGTGCTGCTATGGAATAATGTGGCAATTGGTCTCTTGTCGAAAAGTAGCTGATTCCACTTCAGAGTGTCCTGTGAAGAAACTACAGGACACTTAATACTCTAATGTTATGGTTATATAATATTTAGATGCTCTTTACTAGATCATGTATATTTTGTTTGGGGAAATGTTGTGTACTCCATAATTTTGTGTATGCGTAGTCTCAAATCAGTTTAGCTTTTTTTTTCTTTTCCTTCTTCCCCCTATGCATATGAAATATGGGTGACTGAGAAACCTAGATCTAGAAATTCTGTTTGATAACCCATGTGTGCTCTGGAATGTTCCTTTAAAAGTGTTTTGCTTTGGTATTTTTCAGGAGCCCTGCATAATTGTCTGCGTATATTTCTTAAAATTAAGGTTGTGGATAAGAAGATTCACATTTAAAAAAAAAAAAAAAAAAAAAAAAAAACACAGATGCTATCTAAACACAGTATTCATTCTAACTTATAAATTTCATGTGCATAATGATCCTTTTCTGGACTAAAGTAGTTTTAGATCAAAATGTCTCTCCAGGAAGCTACTTCATAAATATATTAAAAATGCATGCAAACTTTAAGCTAGATATGTCTGTAAAGGGAATGTATGTTTTGGGAAAAACACTGCATCTGTGCAGTGTTTTACCCTTTGAGCTATTGTTTTTAATAGGTGATGTGGGCTTACTTAAAAATATATCTTGTAAGAATGTAAGTGTATAATATTCCTGTTTGTGTATATCTCCCTTCATCCTTTCATATTGGGATAGTGGTCTGACTGGTATGTAGCTTGAGACAGACACTAAACAAAAGCCTTTATCAGTAGTTCAGCAGTATTTGGTAATGCAACACATATAAAAATGTTGATGTTCTTGAATGTCCTGTGGTCTAAACTGTTTCCTTTTTGAAATTACTAGTAAAAGGCCGAGTAACAATTCAAACGCTACCCCTTTGTGAGGTGGTAGGGACTCTGTCAAGTTTGAAGGGAGGCAAGAGAAACACAGAATCACAGAATCATCTAGGTTGGAAGAGACCTCCAAGATCACCTAGTCAAACCTCTGACCTAACACTAACAAGTCCTCCACTAAACCATATAGCTAAGCTCTACATCTAAACGTTGTTTAAAGACCTCCAGGGATGGTGACTCCACTGCTTCCCTGGGCGGCCCGTTCCAATGCCTGACAACCCTCTCGGTAAAGAAGTTCTTCCTAATATCCAACCTAAACCTCCCCTGGCACAACTTAAGCCCATTCCCCCTCGTCCTGTCACCAGGCACGTGGGAGAACAGACCAATCCCCACCTCACTACAGCCCCCTTTAAGATAGCTGTAGAGAGCGATAAGGTCGCCCCTGAGCCTCCTTTTCTCCAGGCTGAACAAGCCCAGCTCCCTCAGCCGCTCCTCGTAGGACTTGTTCTCCAGGCCCCTCACCAGCTTCGTCACCCTTCTCTGGACCCGCTCAAGCACCTCGGTGTCCCTCCTGTAGCGAGGGCCCCAAAACTGAACACAGTACTCGAGGTGCGGCCTCACCAGAGCCGAGTACAGGGGGACAATCACTTCCCTGGCCACACTGTTTCTAATACAAGTCAGGATGCTGTTGGCCTTCTTGGCCACCTGAGCACACTGCTGGCTCATAATCAGCTGACTATCAACCAATACTCCCAGGTCCTTCTCTGCCAGGCAGCTTTCCAACCACTCATCTCCCAGCCTGTAGCTCTGCTTGGGGTTGTTGTGCCCCAAGTGCAGGACCTGGCACTTGGCCTTGATAAACTTCATATGGTTGGCCTCAGCCCATCGGTCCAGCCTATCCAGATCCTCCTGCAGAGCCTTCCTACCCTCGAGCAGATTGACACATGCACCTAACTTGGTGTCATCTGCAAACTTACCGAGGGTGCACTCGATCCCCTCATCCAGATCATCAATAAAGATATTAAAGAGAACTGGCCCTAGTACCTGAGCCCTGGGGGACTCCACTAGTGACCGGCCTCCAAATGGATTTAACTCCATTCACCATGACTCTTTGGGCCTGGCTATCCAGCCAGTTTTTAACCCATTGAAGCGTAATCCAGTCCAAGCCATGAGCAGCCAGTTTCTTGAGGAGAATGTTGTGGGAAATGGTGTCAAAAGCCTTGCTGAAGTCAAGGTAGACCACATCCACAGCCTTTCCCTTGTCCACTAAGCATGCCACTTTGTCATAGAAGGAGATGAGGTTCATCAAGCAGGACCTCCCTTTCGCAAACCCATACTGACTGGGCCTGATCACCTGATTGCCCTGCAAGTGTGGCGTGATGACACTCAAGAGAATCTGCTCCATGAGCTTCCCTGGCACTGAGGTCAAACTGACAGGCCTATAGTTTCCCGGGTCCACCTTAAAGCCCTTCTTGTAGATGGGCATCACGTCTGCTAGCCGCCAGTCAACTGAGACCTCCCTGATAGCCAGGACTGCTGATAAATAATGGAAAGTGTCTTGGTGAGTACTTTGGCGAGTTCTCTCAGTACCCTCAGGTGGATCCCATCTGGCCCGATCGACTTGTGTACATCCAGGTGCTGTAGCAGGTCACCAAACATTTCCTCGTGCATTATGAGGGCCATATTCTGCTCCCCATCCCCTTCCACCAGCTCAGGGTACTGGGTACCCAGAGAACAACTGCTCTTGCCGCTAAAGACTGAGGCAAAGAAGGCATTAAGCACCTCAGCCTTTTCCTCATCTCTTGTAACTAAGTTTCCCCCCACATCCAGTAAAGGATGGAGATTATCCTTAGTCCTCCTTTTCATGTTGATGTATTTATAAAAACATGTTTTGTTATCTTTAACAGCAGCAGCCAGACTGAGCTCCAGATGAGCTTCGGCCTTTCTAATTTTGTCCCTGCACAGCCTTACAACATCCTTATAGTCCTCTTGAGTGGCCCATCCTCTTTTCCAAAGGTCATAAATGCTCTTTTTCTTCCTGAGCTCTAGCCAGAACTCTCTGTTCAGCCAGGCCAGTCTTCTTCCGTGCCGTCTCATCTTTGGGCACATGGGGACAGACTGCTCCTGCGCCATTAAGATTTCCTTCTTGAAGAGTCCCCAGCCTTCCTGGACTCCTCTGCCTCCCCAGGGACTCCAGTCCCAACCAGTGTCCTGAACAGCTCAAAGTCAGCCCTCCGGAAGTCCAAGACTGTGGTTTTACTGATCCCCCTCCTGACTTTGCCAAGAATGGAGAACTCCACCATCTTGTGGTAACTCTGCCCAAGACCGCTCCCGACCACCATATCTCTCACCAGTCCTTCTCTGTTTGTGAACAGAAGGTCTAATGGGGCACCCCCCTGGTAGGCTCACTAACTGGCTGCATCAGGAACCTATCTTCTACGCTGTCCAGGAACCTTCTAGACTGCTGTTGTGATTTAACCTGGCCAGCAGCTAAGCACCACACAGCCATTCGCTCACCCTCCCCCCTCCCTCTCTGGGATGGGAGGAGAGAATTAGAAAGAAATGAAAACCTGTGGGTTGAGATAAAGACAGTTTATTAGGACAGAAAATAAAGGAAAATAATAATTATAATAATAGTACTAATAATAATGTGTACAAACAAGTGATGCACAATGCAATTGTTCACCACCCGCTGACTGATGCCCAGCCTATCCCTGAGCAGCCAGCCCCCCACCCCAGCCAGGCCCCCCACATATTAATTGTTCAGCATGACGTCAGATGGTATCGAATACCCCTTTGGCCAGTTTGGGTCAGCTTTCCTGGGTCTGTCCCCTCCCAGCTCCTGCTGCACCCCCAGCCTGCCTGCTTGCAGGACAGAGTGAGAAGCTGAAAAGTCCTTGGCTTAGTGTAAGCATTGCTCTGCAACAATTAAAACATCAGCATGGTATCAGCACTCTTCTCATCCTAATCCATAGCACCCTACCAGCTACTAGGAGGAAAATTAACTCTATTGTAGCCGAAACCAGGACAACTGCTTCCTCTGAGCTGTACTGTATATCCTGAGCTGTACTGTATATCCTGCAGGTATCTGGGAATTTGAAGTCCCCCATAAGAACAAGTCCTGGCAGTTGTGTGAGTTCTGCCAGCTGCTTGTAGAATGCTTCATCTGTCTCCTCATCCTGGTTTGGCAGTCTATAACAGACCCCTACCAGGATGTCCGCATTTTTGGCCTTCTGCTGATCCTAACCCATAGGGACTCAACCTTATCATTCCCAGCCTCAAGTTCTACAACATCAAAATGCTCTCTAATATAGAGAGCCACACCGCCGCCCCTTCTGTGTTGTCTGTCCCTTCTGAAGAGCCTATAGCCATCCATTGCAGCACTCCAGTCATGGGAGTGGTCCCACCACATTTCAGTGATAGCAACTAGGTCGTAGTTTGCCTGCCCCACATTGGCTTCCAGCTCCTCCTGTTTGTTGCCCATATTGCTTGCATTGGTGTAGATGCACTTCAGTTGGGCCATTGCCCTTTCCACGGGCCCTGACATTGTTCCCCCAGGCTCATCTGTAACAAGCCTTATTTCATCCCCTTACCCCTTGTTACCTAGTTTAAAGCCCTCTCAGCGTGCCCTGACAGCTCCTCGGCTTGTATCCGTTTTCTCTTTAGAGATAGGTGGGACCCATTTGCAGCTATCAGGCCAGGTGCCGAGTAAAGTGTCCCATGGCCAAAAAAAAATAATAAAATTTCTGTGATGGCACCAGCCTCTGAGCCATGTGTTTATCAGGTGGGCTTTCTGTAGTCATCTCTGTACCGCTCCCTGCCACTGAAGGGATAGAGGAAAACACCACCTGTACTTCCACTTGTTATAAATCACTCAGTCCCAAAATAGGATTATAATCAAAGTTCACAATTTATCAAAAGAATAGAGGTAAGCAAACAGCGCTGGGTGCGTCGGGAGTCTCCGCTCCACCTAGACACACACCAGTTACATCAAGTAGCTGATTTTTATGCTCTTAGGCTAATACATATACATTACTACTTCTAAAAAAAAAACGGGTTATTATAATTGTCGTGGTTTAACCTGGCCGGCAGCTAAACACCACGCAGCTGTTCGCTCACCCTCCCCCCTCCCTCTCTGGGACGGGGGAGAGAAATGGAAAGTGAAGCCCGTGAGTTGAGATAAAGACAGTTTAATAAGACAGGAAAATAATAATAACAAAATAATAATAATAATAATAATAATAATAATGATACAATGGTGATAATAGGAAAGTAATAATAATATGTACAAACAAGTGATGCACAATGCAATTGTTCACCACCCGCTGACCGATGCCCAGCCTAACCCCGAGCAGTCCAGCCCCCTCCCCCCGGCTAGCCACCCCTATATATTGTTTAGCATGACGTCAGATGGTATGGAATACCCCTTTGGCTAGTTTGGGTCACCTGTCCTGGGTCTGTCCCCTCCCAGCTCTTACTGCACCCCCAGCCTGCCTGTTGGCAGGACAGAGCAAAAGGCTGAGGTGTCCTTGGCTTGGTATAAGCACTGCTCTGCAACAATTAAAACATCGGGGTGTTATCAGCACTCTTCTCATCCTAAGCCAAAACACAGCATTCCACCAGCTACTAGGAAGAAAATTAATTCTGTTCTAACTGAAACCAGGACATCTATCCACCCCTTATTCCATACCATTTATGTCATGCTCAGGTTATACTCTTTTCCATACATTCTAATTAGTCACCTACAGTAGTCATAGTAGTGATAACATACAGTATTATATAGTAATTAACATGGTACAATTCAGTTCATGGGCTATTCTCACCCAGTATTAAATCTCCTTGAGGTACACACCGGACCTCTCCGTTCTTTTGCATCACCCACCAAGTGTATCCAGGTCCCTGAGCGAAAACAATTCCACGAATAGGTTTGCCTTTTCCTGAGGCAGGAGTAGCCCAGACTGTTTTACCGAGCATATTTCTTACATGCACTACAGGAACTTTATCCCCATCTACAGTACGTAACAGGTTTGATTGGGCAGGTCCAGCTCGGTTGGCAGATCCCCTAGTATTGACTAGCCAGGTAGCCTTTGCCAAATGCGTATCCCAGTTTTTGAATGTCCCAGCGCCCATTGCTTTCAATGTAGTCTTTAACAGTCCATTGTATCGTTCAACTTTCCCGGAGGCTGGTGCATGATAGGGGATGTGATACACCCACTCAATACCATGTTCTTTGGCCCAAGTGTCTATAAGGTTGTTTCGGAAATGAGTCCCATTGTCTGACTCTATTCTTTCTGGGGTACCATGTCGCCATAGGACTTGCTTTTCAAGGCCCAGGATAGTGTTCCGGGCGGTGGCATGAGGCACAGGATATGTTTCCAGCCATCCGGTGGTTGCTTCCACCATTGTAAGTACGTGGCGCTTGCCATTGCGAGTTTGAGGGAGTGTGATGTAATCAATCTGCCAGGCCTCTCCATATTTATATTTCAGCCATCGTCCTCCATACCAAAGAGGCTTTGACCGTTTGGCTTGCTTGATTGCAGCACATGTTTCACAGTCATGAATAACCTGTGCTATAGCGTCCATGGTCAGGTCCACCCCTCGATCACGAGCCCATCTGTATGTTGCATCTCTACCTTGATGGCCTGAGGTGTCATGGGCCCATCGGGCTATAAATAATTCACCTTTATGATGCCAATCCAGGTCCACCTGAGCTACTTCAATCTTAGCAGCCTGATCCACCTGCTGGTTGTTTTGATGTTCTTCAGTAGCCCGATTCTTGGGCACATGAGCATCTACGTGACATACTTTCACAGCCAGGTTCTCTACCCGAGCAGCAATGTCTTGCCACAATGCAGCAGCCCAGATGGGTTTGCCCCTACGCTGCCAGTTGTTTTGCTTCCATTGCTGTAACCATCCCCACAGGGCATTTGCTACCATCCATGAATCGGTGTAGAGATAGAGAACAGGCCATTTTTTTCGTTCAGCAATGTCTAAAGCCAGCTGAATGGCTTTCACTTCTGCAAACTGACTCGATTCACCTTCTCCCTCAGCTGCTTCTGCAACTCGTCGTGTAGGACTCCATACAGCAGCCTTCCATCTCTTATGCTTCCCCACAATACGACAGGACCCATCAGTGAACAGGGCATATTTCTTTTCATTCTCTGGTAACTGGTTGTACAGTGGGGCTTCTTCAGCACGACCCACCTCCTCCTCTGATGATATCCCAAAGTATTTGCCTTCTGGCCAGTCCATAATCACTTCCAATATTCCTGGGCGACTGGGGTTTCCTATTCAAGCCCGCTGAGTGATCAGTGCAACCCACTTGCTCCACGTAGCATCAGTTGCATGATGCGTAGAAGAGACCCTTCCCTTGAACATCCAGCCTAGTACTGGCAATCGGGGTGCTAGGAGGAGCTGAGCTTCAGTACCGACCACCTCCGAAGCAGATCGAACTCCTTCATATGCTGCCAATATCTCCTTTTCAGTTGGAGTATAGCGGGCCTCAGATCCTCTGTATCCCCGACTCCAAAACCCCAGGGGCCGACCTCGAGTTTCCCCAGGTTCTTTCTGCCAGAGGCTCCAGGTGGGGCCGTTCTCCCCGGCTGCAGTGTAGAGCACATTCTTTACATCTGGTCCTGTTCGAGCTGGCCCAAGGGCTACTGCATGGACTATTTCCTGCTTGATTTGTTCAAAGGCTTGTCGTTGCTCAGGGCTCCATTCAAACTCATTCTTCTTACGGGTTACTTGGTAGAGCGGGTTTACAATCAGACTGTAATTTGGGATGTGCATTCTCCAAAACCCCACAACACCTAGGAAAGTCTGTGTTTCTTTTTTGTTAGTTGGTGGAGACATAGCTGTTATTTTGTTGATCACATCCATTGGGATTTGACGACGTCCGTCTTGCCATTTTATTCCTAAAAACTGGATCTCTCGTGCAGGTCCTTTGACTTTATTTTGTTTTATGGCAAAACCGGCTTTCAGAAGGATTTGGACTATTTTCTTCCCTTTCTCAAAAACTTCCTCTGCTGTGTTACCCCACACAATAATGTCATCGATGTACTGCAGGTGTTCAGGGGCTTCCCCCTGCTCTAGCGCAGACTGGATCAGCCCATGGCAAATGGTAGGGCTGTGTTTCCACCCCTGGGGCAGCCGATTCCAAGTATATTGGACTCCCCTCCAAGTGAAGGCAAATTGTGGCCTGCAATCTGCTGCTAGAGGGATGGAGAAAAATGCATTAGCGATATCAGTTGTGGCGTACCACTTGGCTGCCTTCGATTCAAGTTCGTACTGAAGTTCCAGCATGTCCGGCACTGCAGCACTCAGTGGTGGCGTCACTTCGTTCAGGCCACGATAGTCCACTGTTAGTCTCCATTCGCCATTAGACTTTCGCACTGGCCATATGGGACTATTGAAAGGTGAATGAGTCTTGCTGATCACTCCTTGGCTCTCCAATTGACGAATTAGCTTATGGATGGGAATCAGGGAGTCTCGGTTAGTGCGATATTGCCGCCGGTGCACAGTTGTGGTAGCGATTGGCACTTGCTGTTCTTCGACCCTCAACAACCCCACAACAGACGGGTCCTCTGAGAGACCAGGCAAGGTAGATAATTGTTTAATGCCTTCTGTCTCTAAGGCAGCTATACCAAAAGCCCACCGGAACCCTTTTGGGTCCTTGCAATATCCTCTTCTAAGATAGTCTATGCCAAGGATACATGGAGCATCCGGGCCAGTCACAATGCGGTGCTTTTCCCACTCATTCCCAGTCAGACTCACTTCAGCCTTTCTCACAGGCCATTCCTCACAGGCCATTCACAGGGACACTCCAGTCACATCTATAGCAGTGCTAAATCAACCACAAAGAAGGCAAAAAGGCTGTAACTGTTAGGAATAAGAGTTTGGAATAACAAAAGCAAATAGGCTCATGGATTTGAGGAATATTTCTGAAGATTTGATAAATTGACTATAATGAGGGGGAGACTGGGACACTGGGAGGAAAGGGAAGAAACCACATCTGTGGAAGAATTAAATTGCCAGTGCAGGACCCAGAGACAGACAGAACTGCTCTCTAGTGACATGAATTGTTAAAATATTCCTTTGCAAGGTACAAGAACTATATACATTAACCATTCTGTTTTTCTTAGACTTGTGGTTATACAAGGGTATGTAAGACAGAAGGTCACATTCATCATACCATGCGGCCCTAGCACTGTTCCATACTGACACGAATCAGATGAACATATATCACACACTCCATCTACAAACTGCCCCAGTCCCTTGAAGTTCCTTTTGATAGCCTTCAGGCTTCTCTCAGCAATTTCATCGTTGCCAGCCTGGACTATCAATAGAGGATAGTAATCAGAGGGGCGAACCAGGTTGGGATGGTTTCTGGCAATGTCCCTGACCCAGGCCCCAGGGAGGCCTTCCTTATGGGTAGGGTCAGGCCGACATATAGGGCCTTCTGTTCCCCTGAGAAGGGAGTCGCCTACAATGATTGCTCTTCTTTCTTTCTTAGTGGAGGCAGTCTTGAGGTGTGGAGTCGGCTTCTTCACCTTAGGCAACCTCCTGGGTGGACTTTCCACCTCATCCTCACCCACCAGTCTCTCAAGCTCCAAGGCCTCAAACCTGTTGTGTAAGGGCACCTGGGAAGGCAAGGCCAGTAGGGAGAGGGGTTGCCTGCAATGCTGAGTAAGGACCTGTCTCCATTCCTCCTCATCTACTAGGTCCCCTCTGATTAAGGAGGTATTGGGGAGGCATTGGGGAGGCAAGGACAATCCCCAGACATGGACTGTATATCTCGAAACAAGACACTGGAACTCATGATAAGGAAGCGGCAGACGGACAGAGAAACAAACGTAAGGACTATAAATCTCAAAACTGGACATTGGAATTCATTATAAAGATACAACAAACGGAAGAGGCAGAGATCTTAAAATCATGGGTGTTAGCCCTTTGGGGCAAAGGGACCATGATGGGTCCGAGAGAGTTGTCACAGAAACAGAAAACCAGTTAACTCTTAAAACAACCTGAGTTCATGTGCGAGCTCAGATTGCCGATGGGACCGCTCAGGGAACTGTGGACAATTGCATTCCCCTGACTGACCCCCACTAAGACCCGAATCATCCTGAAAATTATGAACGGTTAAGTAAATACTAAAACCTGGATGAATTGGGAATTGAGAATATGCTTCCAACAAGGTCTAAAAGAAACCCCTATGGAATTTTTGGACCAACTCTGAAATGTAATGAAAATAAATAAATAAATAAATAAATAAATAAAACAAAACGGTTTGGACCTGGCTTCGGAGGACAAATTGACTAGCCTTTTCCTAGGGTAATCGACCCCTGATTTCAACAGGAATAATGGGGACTTGGGGAATCTACCCTAGCGGATCCTCCACTGGTTATAATGAAGCTAGGGGAGGAATGGAAGTGAAATTTCTTATTGATATGGGGCAACATATTCAGTTCTAAATCAAGCATTAATGCCTTCACAGAATTATTATGTTAGGGTAAAAGATGTGTCGTGGTTTAACCCGGCCGGCAGCTAAACACCACACAGCCGTTTGCTCACCCTCCCCCTCCCTCTCTGGGACGGGGGAGAGAAATGGAAAGTGAAGCCCGTGAGTTGAGATAAAGACAGTTTAATAAGACAAAATAATAATAATAATAATAATAATAATACAATGATGATAATAGTACCACTACTAATAATGTGTACAAACAAGTGATGCACGGTGCGGTTGCTCGCCGCCCGCTGACCGATGCCGGGCCTGGCCCCGAGCGGTCCGGCCCCCTCCCCCCGGCTAGCCACCCCTATGTATTGTTTGGCCTGGCGTCGGATGGTATGGAATGCCCCTCTGGCTGGTTTGGGTCGCCTGTCCTGGGTCTGTCCCCTCCCGGCTCTTGCTGCGCCCCCAGCCTGCCTGTTGGCAGGACGGGGCGGGGGGGGGCTGAGGTGTCCTTGGCTTGGTATGGGCACTGCTCTTTAACAATTAAAACATCAGGGTGTTATCAGCACTCTTCTCATCCTAAGCCAAAACACAGCATTCCACCAGCTACTAGGAAGAAAATTAACTCTGTTCTAACTGAAACCAGGACAAGGTGTAACCGAAAAGGCTTATTTTTGTGAACCTTTGAAGTACAAGTTAGGGAAACAATGGGGCATACACAGATTTTTATATATGCCTAGCTCCTCATGGGCACTCTTAGGTAGAGATTTATTAGAGCAAGTAGGAGCAGAAATTGTCTTTGAAAAAGGGAAAATGGAATTAAGTATAGGAGAAGAACAACTAACAAATGTGTTAAGCTTGGCACTAATACAAACTGACCCTAAAAGTGAAATACCTTTAGAGATCACAGATCAAGTATGTCCAGGAGTTTGGGCTACTGAAACCCCTGAAAGAGGTAAAAATGTGACCTTAATAATTATTAAATTAAAGCCAGGAGAGAAACCCGTTAAGGTTAAGTAATATCCTTTGAGGATAGAAGATAGGAAAGGAATTAAAGAGATAATAAATTTTTACAGTATGGATTATTGATTGAATGCGAATCAGAATACAATACACCCATATCGCCAATTAAAAAGGCAGATGAAAAAGCTATAGGCTAGTTCAGGATTTGAGGGCCATAAATAAAATCACTGAGGATATACATCCAGTAGTGGCAAACCCTTATACTTTGCTGACTAAATTAAAGAATAGTCAAGTCTGGTTTACCGTACTGGATTTAAAAGACGCCTTCTTCTGCCTAGGCTTAGCCACAGAAAGCCAAAACCTATTTGCCTTTGAATGGGAAAATCCCGATTCAGGCAGAAAGACGCAGCTTACGTGGACATTACTACCTCAAGGATTCAAGAATAGCCCCACTATTTTTGGAAACCAATTAGCAAGGGAACTCGAAACATGGATGCCTCCGGACACTGAAGGTGCTTTGTTACAATATGTAGATGATCTCTTAATAGCTACTGAGACTAAAGGGAGTTGTATTCAATGGACTATAAGTCGTCTTAATTTTCTGGGTTTAAATGGATATCAAGTCTCTTGACAGAAAGTCCAGCTGGCTCAACAAAGTGTGACCTATCTGGGATTTGAAATTTCGGAAGGACAACGAGAACTAGGAACTGAACATAAGGAAGTCGTTTGCCAGACTCCAGAACCTCAAATGGTAAAGGAGCTACAAACCTTTTTAGGAATGACAGGTTGGTGTCGCCTTTGGATTTATAATTATGGACTATTGGTAAAGCCTCTATGTGAATTGATAAAGATTAACCAGTCAAAGTTAGTCTGGACTGGAGAAGCACAAAAAGTCTTTAAACAACTTAAACAAGAATTGATGATTTTGAAATATCAAGCAATATTGGTAGAACAGGACAACGTGGAAATTGTGATAACTAATATTGTGAATCTAGCCTCTTTTCTTAGTGATGCTCCGGCACAGCCTGTGATTCACGATTGTTTAGAAACTATAGAGACTGTGTATTCCAGCTGACCAGACCTTAAGGAGGAGCCCATGGAAGATGCGGAAGAAACTTGGTTCACGGATGGGAGCAGTTTTGTTATGCAAAGACAACGTAAAGCTGGATATGCTATAACAACTACTCAGCAGGCAATCGAGTCTAAGCCTTTACCCCCTGGAACATCAGCTCAAAAGGCGGAGATAGTTGCTCTCACGAGAGCATTGGAACTGGCAGCGGGAAAAAGGGTAAATATTTGGACAGATTCTAAATATACATTCGGCGTGGTACATGCTCATGGAGCAATTTGGAAAGAACATGGATTGCTGACCGCTCAGTGAAAACACAAAGTATGCTGAAGAAATTTTAAAATTGTTAGAGGCTGTAAAACAACCAGAAAAGGTAGCTATCATGCATTGTCAGGGACACCAAAAGGGGAACACCGATTTTGAAATTGGAAATCGATTGGCAGAGGCTAAGCAGGCAGCTGAAATAACTGAGGTGAAGGCATTGTCTTTGATACCAGACGGTAAAATCCAAACTATATCCAAATTATACAAAAGAAGACTTAAAATTAATTGAAGATTTGAAAGGTAAAATGAAGCCAGATGGATGAGTATATTTAAAAGATAACCACATAGTAATACCCTCTAGTTTGACATGGCCCATAGTTCTTACAGAACACAATAAAACGCATTGGGGAGCTGGCACACTGCATAAGAGCCTGAGTCAGACATTAGTGGGACGATATGATAAAACAAGTAACTCAACAATGTAGCATTTGCTTACACAATAACCCCAATACCAAGAATAGAATAAAATTTGGAATAATCGGTAAAGGAAATTATTCGGGGCAACAGTGGCAAATTGATTTTTCAGAACTCCCTAGAAAAGGGGGGTATCATTATTACTGGTTCTGACTGACACGTTTTCAGGAAGGCCTGAAGCCTTTCCCTGTCGAACAAACAAAGCAAGAGAAGTGGTTAAAGTCTTGTTAAATGAAATAATACCATGCTTTGGGATTCTAGTAGCAATGTCTTCTGATAGAGGTTCACATTTTTGTGCACAAGTGGTACAACAGATAAGTAAGATTCTAAAGATAGATTGGCAACTGCATACCCCTTATAGACCACAGGCAAGTGGACAGGTAGAAAAAATGAACCATTTAATTAAACAATAAATAGCTAAAATTGGATAAGAAGCTAATTTGTCATGGCCTCAATCCCTCCCTTTAGCATTACTTGGAATTAGAGTTAAACCTAGAATAAAAGGGAATTTGAGTCCCTTCAAAATCTTATATGGAAGGCCATAGCAATTTCTATTTAGTGGAGAGGACCTAACGCAGTTAGGATCAGAATATTTATATGCTTATATAACTGAACTTCAGAAACAATTAAATAAAGTACATAAATTTGTTTTAGGGACCAGGGCTAGAGGGTTGGATCAACCAATCCACCCCTTTAAGCTCGGGAATTATATATATATATAAAGACTTTTTCAGGACAACCCCTACAGGAAAAATGGAAGGAAAGTGGATGGGACCATACCAAGTATTACTGACAACACACACCGCCATTAAGATTAAGAAGCAAGCAACTTGGATCCACAATTCAAGGGTGAAGAAGGTCCTGGCGAGAATATAGACCACCACTCCAATTGGACCAACAAAATTACGGTTTTCCAGATCCTAATGATTGCAGGGGTGCGGTTCTCGGATTCGGGGTGGGCAACTTGGGATGAGAACTTACACCTGACCTTAATACAAACAATTTCTCAAGTAACTAATAAGACGAACTGTTGGGTATGCACCCATCTGCCACAGCATGGGAATAAGGGTGTATCGTTAATCGGGATTCCGTTGCCTGCAAACTTATCTTGGACTAATTTGTGGGAAAACACATCTTGGGGTTGAAAATATTAAGAAGTTTTGGAACTAGAAGTGAGTAGCTTCATGCCGTTAGAATCCTATTATGTATGTGTACAAAGGTGTAACTCGCCTAAGGGTATGGGAAAACAGCATTGTATAAATACGGATACTACTTATGTGGGAAATCAGACATCTTGTAATTGAACAATTGATATTAGTACGACTAGCAGTTGGGCAAATCCAACCAGCTGGCCAGTACCAGAAGGAAAAGGGTGGTATTGGCTATGCAATGATACAGCCTGTAAGGTCTTGCCTGAGAATTGGAAGGGAACTTGCACTCTTGGAGCGGTAGTCCCCAATATGACAGTACATGATGTAGTGCCTCGAGGTTACTTGAGAAATCATATGCGGAGAATCAGACAAAAAATTAACAATCCATTGATAGAGAGACACACCGCTTTTCATAGTTTTGTTTGATGGTTTATCCCATGGTTAGGAGTGAGTGAATTGGAAAAGGCAATAGTTAATATTTCTGCAATTATAGAGAAGTTAGAAAACAAAACTCTGGATGCTATAAAGGCTCAACAAGAAGAGATATCTAGTTTATCACAGGTAGTATTACAAAATCGGATGGCCCTAGACTTGTTACTGGCCGCTCAAGGGGGAGTCTGTACAGTAATAAACACAAGTTGTTGTGTGTATGTAGATCAGAGTGGAAGGATCTCTACCGACCTGGAAGAAATATGGAAGCAGACAAGGGTCCTACATGATATCAGTAAAGATGATCTTTCGTGGAGTTTTAGTGAAATATGGAATAAGTTAACCTCCTGGTTGCCCAATTTTCAATGGTTGAAACAAGTGTTCATTGCTCTAATCGCATTAGTAGTATTAGGAATATTTGTGTGCATGTTGTTTAGATGCCTGCTTTGTTGTGTTACTGTAAATAATGAAAGTATCTGATGCAAAAGAATTTGCATGGGAAAAGAAAAGGGGGGATTGATTAAGGAGGTATTGGGGAGGCATTGGGGAGGCAAGGACAATCCCCAGACATGGACTGTATATCTCGAAACAAGACACTGGAACTCATGATAAGGAAGCGGCAGACGGACAGAGAAACAAACGTAAGGACTATAAATCTCAAAACTGGACATTGGAATTCATTATAAAGATACAACAAACGGAAGAATTAGCAACAACCAGCTCTTGCAATTAAGAAACCTGCCAATTCAGCAAATTCCTGACCAAAGGTGAAAAGTACACTGTGAGGAAGACTCGGGGTCTTCCTCCCAAAGACCCCTGCCCACGTCCCAAAGACCCCTGCCCACAATTCTTGGAAGGCTCTACCCAGGCGCAAGGTGCCAAAAGGCTAATTAGCATAAGAAGCGAGGGAAGGCGGGGATAGGTAATGCATATGTATAGGTGCTTGTAGAATATTGATAGATTGATTGTATAAATTCAAGACTGCTTTCCGCTTTAGGTATGCACGATAGGTGGAGAGATCCCCCGTGCATCCAGCGCTGCAATAAAGAATATACCACTTAAAGGAATTTCGGCTTTGATCTTTGAATCACCTCCCTCTGCCCAACAGCGACAGGACAGGGGGTCCACCACTATTTGGGGTGTCTCACCCCAGTGCTTTTCTCCCAGGCCTGGCAGGGCGTTGCTCCACTAGTCTATCTCCTGCTCACACTCCCTAATAGCCCTTAACCTCTCCACCTGCTCCTTGAGCTCTGCCACCAGGCTGACCAGGTCATCCACCTGCTCACACCTCACACGTACGGTCTTTGCCGCCCTCAGCTGGCAGCAACAGGCTCAGGCACTCCCTGCATCCAGAGACCTGAACTGCCACATTTTTGAACAGGCAGTCTGGGTCGCCAGAGACTTCCTGGAAAGAGCTTTCTGCCTAGTGCAGACCGTGGCTGGTTTAGCTACAGGTAGACAGCCGGCAGATGAGCTAGCGGGGAGGGATGCCTTGCCCTGTCCGAGCGCGCCCTGCCGCGCAAACTGCCATGCTACGCCGTTTTCCCGCTCTGTTCACTGTACTCCAGGTCGCTCGCACTCCCTAGGGGCTGCCTTTGAACAGGAGGAAGGGAACGGACTCTGCTCCTGGCTCCGCCCACACCTCGCCAGCCATTCTCGCAAGGGCTGCCCACTCGAGTTGCCTCGATGCAGGAAAAAACCCCTCATGCCGAGATCTCCCTGCTCTGCTGCAGAACATGTCTGCCCCAGAGCCGATTGCCTAGGTGAAGAAAATTGACTTAATGTCAGATTAGAATATCTGATTGAAATAAATGGCTAGAAAGACACTGCTTATGTCCAGAATCTTTTATTTGGTACAGGACTTGTACCGGAATCCTGTCTCTAGGGTAAATTTATAACTTTAATGAAAGACAGATGTTGGGGAGATTAAATTAAAGGCTCACAGTTGCTCTAAATTTATTTGCTTTGCTGAAATGTAGTTAGTGCAGTCAAAGGGAGGAAAGGATGGGTTGCTTTGCAGTCCTTGCTCTTGTAATATGTATTGTTGAGTCTTACAGTTGATTGATAAATAAATATTGTATGCAGAAGTTTATTCCAAACCCTAACCCTTGGTATACCTTTATCTGCGAGCTAGAGCCTTTTTTAGTACTTGTTATTTGAAAAAGGTGCTGATACACCACAGTTGGCCTCTGTGTACTGGGCTTATGTGGCAAGGTTTTGGTATCAGGGAGGCTGCAGGGGTGGCCTTTGTGAAAAGAGTCCAGAAGCTGCCCCATGTTAGGTAAGAGCCAGTTCCAGATGGCCCCAAAACAGACCTGCTGCTGGCCAAAACTGAGCCAGTGACTGGTATGAGTTGCACCTTTGTGAGAGCATATTTAAGAAAGGTGGGGGGGGGGGGGGAGAACACTGCTGTGTAACAGCAGCTGGAAGAAAGGAGTGAGAAAATGTGAGCGAAACAACCCTGCAGACACCAAGGTCAGCAAAGAAGGAAGGAGAGGAGGTGTTCCAGGTACAAGAGCTGAGATTCCCCTGCAGCCTATGGAGAGAACCATGGTGGAGCAGGATGTCTCCCTGGAGCCTGTGGTGTACCATGTCAGAGCATATATCCACACTGCAGCCTGTGAGGACCTCACTCTGGAGCAGGTGGATCTGGCCTGAAGGAGGTTGCAGACCATGGAGAACCCCCACAGGAGCAGACTGGGATGAAACTGTAGCCCATGGAGAGGAGCACACACAGGAGTAGGTGGTCTGGTGGGAACTGCAGCCTGTGGGGGACCCATGTGTAGTGGTTTACAAGGCAAGGCTTTGGTAGCAGGGGGCCATACGGGTGGCTTCTGTGAGAACAATCTAGAAGCTGCCCCATGTTAAGTAAGGGCCCCGCTGCTGACCAGAGCTGAGCCAATAAGTGATGTTGTTTGTGCCTCTGTAGGAGCATATTTAGAATTAGCGAATATCCCAAGTTGGAAGGGACCCATAAGGATCATCAAGTCCAACTCCTGGCACCGCACAGGTCTACCCAAAATTTTAGACCACGTGACAAAGTGCACAGTCCAATCGCTTCTTAAATTCAGACAGGCTTGATGAAGTGACTACTTTCCTGAGGAACCTGTTCCAGTGTGTGACCATCCTCTCAGTGAAGAACCTCTTCCTGATGTCCAGACTGAACTTCCCCTGCCTCAGCTTAACACCGTTCCCATGGGTCCTATCACTGGTGATTATGGAGAATAGGTCGGCACCTCCCTTTCCACTCCCCTTCGTGGGGAAGCTGTAGACTGTGATGAGGTCTCCCCTCAGCCTCCTCTTCCCCAGGCTGAACAGGCCAAGTGACCTCAGCCGTTTCTCATATGTCTTCCCCTCTAGGCCATTCACCATCTTTGTAGCCCTCCTCTGGACACTCTCCAACAGTTTAACGACCTTTTTGTACAGTGGTGCCCAGAACTGCACACAATATTCCTGTTGAGGCTGCACCAGTGCAGAGTAGAGTGGGACAATTCCTTCCCTCGACCAACTAGCAATGCCGTGCTTGATGCATCCCAGGGAACGGTTGGCTCTCCTGGCTGCCAGGGCACACTGCTGGCTCAAATTCAGCTTGCTGTCAACCACAACCCCCAGATCCCTCTCTGAGGGGCTGCTCTCCAGCATCTCGTCGCCCAGTCTGTACATATAGCCAGGGTTGCCCCGCCCCATGTGCAGGACCCGGCATTTCCTTTTGTTAAGCTTTATGCGGTTGGTGTTTGCCTAGCTCTCCAATCTGTCCAGATATCTCTGCAAGGCCTTTCCACCCTCAGCTGAGTGTACAACTCCTCCAAGTTTGGTGTCGTCAGCAAATTTACTCAAAACACCTTCTAGTCCTACATCCAAATTGTTTATAAAAACATTGAAGAGGACTGGCCCTAAAATGGAGCCTTGAGGGACCCCACTAGTGACCATCCGCCAGCCTGATGTGGCCCTATTTACCACGACCCTTTGAGCCCTGCCCGTCAGCCAATTGCTCAACCATCGTATGATGTTTTTGTTTAGTAGTATGCCGGACATTTTGTCCAGTAGGATCCTATGGGAAACTGTGTCAAAAGCTTTGCTGAAGTCCAAAAAGATCTCATCATCTGGTTTCCCTTGATCGACTAGATGGGTGATCTTATCATAAAAGGAAATCAAATTTGTTAGGCAGGACCTTCCCCTCGTGAACCCATGTTGGCTGGGACCAATGACTGCATTGTCCCCCAGGTGCACTTCAATAACTTCAAAGATCATCTTTTCCATAATTTTACAAGTCACTGACTTGAGACTGAGAGGCCTGTAATCACTAGGGTCTTCTTTCTTACCCTTCTTGAAAATTGGCACAACATTTGCCAGCTTCCAGTCTACTGGGACCTCTCCAGATTCCCAAGCCCATTTAAAAATAATTGAGAGAGGTCCTGCGATGACGTCAGCCATCTCTTTAAGTGCCCTGGGATGAATCCCATCTGGACCCATGGACTTGTATGGATCCAGGTGGAGCAGCAAATCCCGCACACGTTCAGGGTCAGTTGGGAGTTTGTCATTCCCACCGTTATGGTCCTCCAGCTCGGGGCACCCTGGGTCCCGAAGCCCATCATCAGTGTTGAAGACAGATGCGAAGAAGGCATTAAACATCTCTGCTTTGCCTATGTCATGGTCTGTGAAGAGACCTTCCCCATCAAGTAGCAGACCTATGTTTTCTTTGGTTCTCCTTTTTCTGTTCACATATCTAAAAAAACCTTTTTTATTGTCTCCCACAGACATGGCCAGGTTCAACTCTAGTTGGGCTTTGGCCCCACGAATTTTCTCCCTACAACCACAAACAGCATCCCTGCATTCCTTCCTCCTTGCCTGACCCTGCTTCCAGCAGCCGTATACTTCCTTTTTTCGCCTAAGCTCCAGTAGAAGATCCCTGGTCAGCCAGGCCGGCCTTCTGCCCTGCCTGCCTGACTTCCGATATTTTGGAATTGCCTGATCTTGTGCTTTTAGGAGGCAGTGCTTAAAGATTGACCAGCACTGATGGATACCAATGCCTTCAAAAGCAACTTCCCAGGGGACCTTGCTGACTAGTTCCCTGAGAAGCCTGAAGTCTCCTTTCCCCATATCCAGGGCTGAAGTTTTGGTGGCAGTTTTCCTTCTGTCACCATAAATTCTAAACTCAACCACTTCATAGTCACTATGACTGAGACGGCTGCCAATTGCCACGTCCCCCACAAGACCCTCTCTGTTCTCCAGCAACAGATCTAGGAGGGCACCTTTCCTAGTTGGCTTCCTTAGCACCTGCACCAAGAAGTTATCATCGAGGTGCTTTATGAACCTCCCGGACTTGCTCGTGTCAGCGGTGTGGTGATCCCAGTTGACATCTGGAAGTTGAAATCCCCCATAAGGACAAGGGGAGTTGATCTCGAGGCATCTTGTAGTTCCGCAAAGAATAATTAATTGTCATTGTCGTTCTGGCCAGGTGGTCTGTAATAAACTCCCACAACGACATCCCCTTTATTTGTTCGTCCCTTAATCCTTACCCAGAGGCTCTCAACTTTGCCATCGCCAACTTGAAGTTCCACACTGTCCAGCCCATGCTTCACATACATCGCCACCTTGCCTACCCTGCCTGTCCCTTCTGAAGAGCCTGTAACCATCTGTTGCGACACACCAGCCACAGGACTCGTCCCACCAGGTTTCACTTATGCTGATGATGTTGTAGCTGTGGGACTGGGCCAAGACTTCTAGCTCATCCAGTTTATTCCTCATACTGCATGCGTTTTTGTAGAAACACTTCAAATGCGCCTCCCTACACGCAGCACCTTGTGGAGCCAACCGAAAGACCTCACTAGCACACAGTCCCTCTGATTCTAGCGCACCATCCCTTAGCTCATCACCAGCATGCCTGGTTTTATCCCTTTCCCCCTTCGACTCTAGTTTAAAGCCCTATCTATCAGCCCTGCCAATTCCTGAGCAAAAATTGGCCTTATCCCTCTATGAGAGAGGCGCATCCCATCTGGTGTCAGCAAGCCCGGAGTCACGTAGACCTTCCCATGATCGAAAAACCCAAAGTTCTGCCAGTTGCACCAGTCCCGACGCCACGTGCTAATGTGATGAGTCTGCTTGTCAGCATCGATTCCCCCCTATCGGAAGGACAGAGGCAAATGCAACCTGTGCCCCTGATCCTTTAAGTAGTTGCCCCAAAGCCCTAAAGTCCCTTTTGATCGCTCTTGGACTTCTCCTTGCTACCTCGTCATTACCAGCCTGAAAGACCAGTAGCGGGTAGTAGTCAGTGGGCCGTACCAGGTGCTTGACTTTCTTAGCAAAGTCTCTCACCAGAGCCCCAGGGAGGCAACAGACTTCCCTGTGGTTTGGGTCTGGTCAGCATATTGGGCCCTCTGTCCCTTTCAGAAGGGAGTTCCCCATGACAATAACCCTTCTTGCTTTCTTGACAGAAGATGTAGCAACGCGGGGGTGTAGGTTGCCTTGCCTTAGGCACCCTCTCCAACTGGGATGGGCTTTCGTCTACATCGTTGTTCTGACTGTCATGTTCTAGAGCCTCATACCTGTTATATAAGGATAGATGGGAAGGTGAGGTGGGCAGGGACAGGGCTCGCCTACCACCCCGAACAGGAACCTGCCTCCATTCCCCGCCTTGGCCTAGGTCTCCTCCTACTGCCTGGTGGGATGGGAGAATGAACTTTTGTCTTCTGTGTAACAGGAGACACTTGTGCTGTGGCAGTCTCCTGAGTCTGTCTCAGAGAGGGTAGATTACACCTCCACCAGTCAATTTCCCTCTCTGACTCCCTGATGCTCCTGAGCCTCTTCACATCCTCCCGAAGCTCTGCTACCTGGCTGAGGAGCTCTTCAACCTGGGCACACCTCCCACAAGCATACCCCTGGCTGCTGCAGTCAGATACTGACAGAAGACTCAGGCACACCCTGCAGCCCAAGACCTGGACGGCAGTGTGTTTTCCCGAGCACTCCGTCTGAGTAGCCACATCGGTGACTGTGGCTGGAGAGGCTGCAAGAGATGTGGAGGCCATGGTTTTCTGCCTGGTTGATACCATGGCCAGGTTCCTCACAAGCAGGTTACAAGTACTGATGGGAAAGACCGCTGTGAAAGAGCGGCGAAGGGCCCTGCCTGTGCAAATTGCCGCGTAATGCCCTGTTCACCACGTTCCTGGTCACCTGCGCTCCCCAGGGGCTGCTTTTGAATGGCCGGGGAGGGGGCGCTGCTGGCATCTACGCCTCGTCAGCCTCCCTTGCGAGGGCTTCCGGGTCCTGGTGGCTTCCTCGGCTGCTTTGAGTGAAAAGAAGCCCTGCCCGCTTCGATCCCCCGCTCCGCTGCAGAACGCATCTGCCCCGGAGCTGATCACCTCGGCAAGAGGCAGGAAAGACAGGAGGAGGAAAAAAAAAAAAAACACAAAAATAAATAAATAAATAATCACAGAATCACAGAATCACAGAATTTTCTAGGTTGGAAGAGACCTCAAGATCATCGAGTCCAACCTCCAACCTAACGCTAACAGCCCTCCACTAAACCATATCCCTAAGCTCTACATCTAAGCGTCTTTTGAACACTTCCAGGGATGGTGACTCCACCACTTCCCTGGGCAGCCTGTTCCAATGCCTAACAACCCTTTCAGTGAAGAAGTTCTTCCTAACATCTAACCTAAAACTCCCCTGGCTCAACTTGAGCCCATTCCCCCTCGTCCTGTCACCAGGCATGTGGGAGAACAGGCCAACCCCCACCTCGTTACAGCCTCCCTTGAGGTACCTAAAAAGAGCGATAAGGTCGCCCCTGAGCCTCCTCTTCTCCAGGCTGAACAAGCCCAGCTCCCTCAGCCGCTCCTCGTAGGACTTGTTCTCCAGGCCCCTCACCAGCTTCGTCGCCCTTCTCTGCACCCGCTCAAGCACCTCGATGTCCTTCTTGTAGCGAGGGGCCCAAAACTGAACACAGTACTCGAGGTGCGGCCTCACCAGAGCTGAGTACAGGGGGACGATCACCTCCCTAGCCCTGCTGGTCATGCTGTTCCTAATACAAGCCAGGATGCCGTTGGCCTTCTTGGCCACCTGAGCACACTGCTGGCTCATATTCAGCCGACTATCAACCATCACTCCCAGGTCCTTCTCTGCCTGGCAGCTTTCCAACCATTCCTCTCCCAGCCTGTAGCTCTGCTTGGGGTTATTGCGCCCCAGGTGCAGGACCCGGCACTTGGCCTTGTTAAACTTCATGCAGTTGACCTCAGCCCATCGGTGCAGCCTATCCAGATCCTCCTGCAGAGCTTCCCTACCCTCAAGCAGATCGACACACGCACCTAACTTGGTGTCATCTGCGAACTTACTGAGGGTGCACTCGATGCCCTCGTCCAGATCATCGATGAAGATATTAAAGAGGACCGGCCCCAGCACCGAGCCCTGGGGGACGCCACTAGTGACTGGCCTCCAACTGGACTTGGCTCCATTCACCACGACTCTTTGGGCCCGGCTATCCAGCCAGTTTCTAACCCAACGAAGCGTGCAAAAAATAGGCGGCGGCGGCGCGCGGCTCCCCCCACCTCACACACACGCTCCCGCCTCCGGAAGCGGCCACCCGCAAAAAGTGCTGTGCTTCACAGCAGCTGGGAGAATGAGAAACAGCCTTGCAGGTACCAAGGTCAGTGAAGAAGGAGGGGGAGAGGTGCCCCAGGCACTGCAGTAGCAGTCCCCTGTGGCGAGGACCATGGTGAAGCAGGCTGTCCCTCCGTAGCCCATGGAGTACCACAGTGGAGCAGGGTTTCACGCTGCAGCCTGTGGAGGAGACCACAGTGGAGCAGGTGGACCTGCACTGAAGGAGGCTGCGGCCTATGGAGGACCACCGCAGGAACAGATTTCAGGCTGGACGTGTAGCCCATGGAGAGGAGACCATGCAGGAGCAGGTGACCTGGCAGGAGCTGCTGCCCATGGGGCATCCAGGTTGGAGCAGTTTGCTCCTGAGGGATGGACCCCGTGGTACAGACCCATATCTGGAGCAGTTCTTGAAGAGCTGCTGCCTGTGGGAAGCCCACGCTGGATCAGTTCACCAAGGACTGCATCCTGTGGGAGGGACCCCACAGCACAGGGGACAAGAGTGACCAAGAAGGAGCGGCGGAGAAGCGTTATAGGCTGACCATAACCCCTGTTCCCCTGTGCCACTTAAGGGGAGGAGGTGGAAGAGGGCAGATGTGGGGAAGGTGCTTTTGGTTCTTTTTTTTTTCTTTGTTTCTCACTTCTCTAACTTTTTAGTAATAGGCAGTAAATCTTACTATCTCTCTATGCTGAGTCTGTTTTGCCCGTCACAATAATTGTTGAGCGATCTCCCCATCCTTATCTCAACCCTCAAGCCCTTTTCATCGTATTTTCTCCCCATTCCTCTTTGAGGAGGGGGGTTGAGAGAGCAGTTGTGGTGGATCTTGGCTGCCCACCCGAGTAACACCACCACACCATGTTGGAGCAGTCTGTTCCTGAAGGACTGCACCCCATGGTACAGACCTTTATTGGATCAGTTCTTGAATTGCAGTCTGGAGGAAACCCGCATAGTGATTGTGAAAGAGTGTATCCCATGGGAGGGACCCCATGCTGGAGCAGGGGAAGAGAATGACCATGAAGGAGCAGTGGAGACTGTTATGGTGTTATGGAGACTGTTATGTTAAGTGTTATGGACTGACAGCAACCTGTATACCTGTACTCCCTGCCCCCCTGTGCCTCTCGGGGGGGGGGGGGGGGATATGAGGACGTAGAAGAGGGTGGATGGAGGGGGGAAGGTGTTTTTAGTTTGCTTTTAGTTTCTCACTGCTCTAGTCTGTTAGTAATAGGCAATAAATGATATTAATCTCGCTACATTGAGTCTGTTTTGCCCATGATGGTGATTGTTGAGTGATCTCCCTGTTCTTACCTCAACCCACAAGTTGAATTCTTGAATTCTTTTGTTTTGAATTGGTGTGCAGTGGTGGTTTTGTTTTTAAGTATGGATTCCAGAGATGTATATAATATCTAACTGATTCTGTCTGTTCTAATGATCTTTGTCTTTCTCCAATGATTATATTCACTAACCAGCATGATGTTGAAACAAAAAGGGGTAATTGCTGATATCTAATTAGTTTTCTATACATGGTTCTTAAAATTTAATTTATTCCTCCCTCCCTAAGGGGGCTGGGAAGTAAATATAACCTGGCCACTTGTCAAACATGTTAAATGTTCACCAGTCATAGAACTTGTCTCCAACTGTCCAACTGAAGGTGCCTGATGGTGTGCTGCTGCCCCCCCGCCAAGGTCCTGCACTTCAGGGACCATGTGGGAACTGGGGTGTAAAAGTATACTTTAGTTTCAGAAATAACTACATGGTATATTTAGAAACCATAAGCCTGTTTTCTTTATCAATGAGGTATGTAAGTCAACCTTTTCTTGTAACTGTTCAAGATGATTGGTCACAAAGCGGCCTTGTTTCTTTAGTCAGCCTGCTCTCTGATGTCATGCTTTTAGTATTGACCTAACAAGAGTGTATGTTTAGTTAAAAAGCTCTTCCTCCTTTCTACTTTATGCTTGAACATATTTCAAACAGTTTGTTGGGGTATACCCAGCAGTCTTTTCTGGATATCCCCCCCATAAGCACTTTGCTTCCCATCTCAAATTTTCCTAATGGGGTTTGGAATTCCTAAATTGATGCCAGTTTCCATGGAATCTGTATCATCAGATTCTGATAGTTATTTTTGTAAATCATGTCCGTCTTGGCAGTGCAATATAAAAACGAGCCCTTTTAAATCAAGGTGTGGATGGTGTTGTAGTTGCTTAGTCAGAAGAGAAGTTTGAATTTTAACTATTGATAAACAAGAACAGCTTAACTGGAAGAGCTTTTTTTTATTTTTATTTTTAATAGCACTTGTTGTTGTGTTTATAATACTGGAATGCCTGGAGGCCCCAAGTCAAGAGGTTTATTATGCTTGATGTGGATGCTAGTTCATGAATCCTTGTGCTATAGGTTGTATAATCTGACTGCTTAGGGAGAGGTAGAAATCCCTTGTGTGTGTGTGAACAGGTTGTCCTATAATTCATTCATAAGAGACTTGGTACAGCTCTTGTTTTTGTTATTGTTCATCAGGATATCAATTTATGTCATGGTAGGATTTTTCTTCCTGTGAGAGCATAAATGCTGCCCTGATTAGATGCAAAGATTTGTGGCCAGCCATTGGAGCTAATTTTCTTTTGTTTATTCTTCTGTGTGACAGGTTCTCTCCTGACTTGATTTTTCAGAACGTTTTTGGAAGAAGTAGAGAGTGTGTATTGACCTGCATAAATTGGTATTTGAATATACTAGGTGGGTTTTTGACAGATGCGAAACTGAAAAATAATGTATTTAATTTTAAGCATTCATTAATGCAGCTTCTGAAGCATAATCTTAAATGCTGTTCTACAAACTTAATATTTGATTGGGAAAGTTTTATTTTTTATTTATTCTTTTTTTTTTTAACTGTAACTATTATTTGAATTCTTTAAGGAGATTGTATGCAAGTGATAACTCGAGCTATTTTTAATTTTGACTTCAGAAAAGGTTTGAATAAGGGTAGTGTGAACTTCATAGTGTGAAATACGTTCATCTGATTTCTGTCAATATGGAACAATGCTGGGCCTCATGATGAAATGTGACCTTCTGTCTTACATACCCTTGTATAAATAACCACAAGTCCAAGAGAAACAGAGTGGATCCGCGGTTCCGTATTCTCTGCGAGGGGAGTGGGCGGAGATGAATGAAGTGCGTGACAGACCGAAAAGAAGTGCTGTTTTATCCAAGCGTTGATTGGTGGTGCCCAATATATGGGCCTGGCTGTGTATCTTGTGATCCTATTTTTGCTCTTAAATGCTTTTAGTGCGAAAAGAAGAAAGGCGGGAGCATTATCTAAGTAACTAGCAGTTGAGAAGTGTTGGTGTATTTGCTGTGGTCAGTTTCCCAAGTACTGGGGGGGGAGGGTGCTGACTGATTATCAAAGCAGTAGAACGGAGAGAGTCATTTCTTCGGTGGTTTGGGCTTGAGTCCTGGGAATTTGGTAAGAAGGGGGAGAGCGAATTTATTTAGGCGTCAATACCTTTTAAACCTCCATATTGACGGATACACAGGAGTGATTCCTTGTTTTGTGTGGGCTAACTAACAAAGTGCATGAGAAAAATTGTCATTCGGCTTGAAATTCGGTCCTGTGGAAATGTACATTTTCTGGAAAAGGTGGTAATGTTCATTGTAATGTACATTTTCTGGAAAAGGTGGTAATGTTCATCTAGAAGATAGAAGGCTGAGTGCTTCAGCTCTTTTCCTGAAGTTCCATGGATTTATGATTGAAAATCATAAAATTTATGTGGTGAATGGAGCCAAGTCCAGTTGGAGGCCAGTCACTAGTGGCGTCCCCCAGGGCTCGGTGCTGGGGCCGGTCCTCTTTAATATCTTCATCGATGATCTGGACGAGGGCATTGAGTGCACCCTCAGTAAGTTTGCAGATGACACCAAGTTAGGTGCGTGTGTCGATCTGCTTGAGGGTAGGAAAGCACTGCAGGAGGATCTGGATAGGCTGCACCGATGGGCTGAGGTCAACTGCATGAAGTTCAACAAGGCCAAGTGCCGGGTCCTGCACCTGGGGCGCAATAACCCCAAGCAGAGCTACAGACTGGGAGAGGAATGGTTGGAGAGCTGCCAGGCGGAGAAGGACCTGGGAGTGATGGTGGATAGTCGGCTGAATATGAGCCAGCAGTGTGCTCAGGTGGCCAAGAAGGCCAACGGCATCCTGGCTTGTATCAGGAACAGTGTGACCAGCAGGGCTAGGGAGGTGATCGTCCCCCTGTACTCAGCTCTGGTGAGGCCGCACCTCGAGTACTGTGTTCAGTTTTGGGCCCCTCGCTACAAGAAGGACATCGAGGTGCTTGAGCGGGTGCAGAGAAGGGCGACGAAGCTGGTGAGGGGCCTGGAGAACAAGTCCTACGAGGAGCGGCTGAGGGAGCTGGGCTTGTTCAGCCTGGAGAAGAGGAGGCTCAGGGGCGACCTTATCGCTCTCTATAGGTACCTCAAGGGAGGCTGTAGCGAGGTGGGGGTTGGTCTGTTCTCCCAAGTGCCTGGTGACAGGACAAGGGGGAATGGGCTTAAGTTGCGCCAGGGGAGTTTTAGGTTAGATGTTAGGAAGAACTTCTTTACTGAAAGGGTTGTGAGGCATTGGAACAGGCTGCCCAGGGAAGTGGTGGAGTCACCATCCCTGGAAGTCTTCAAAAGACGTTTAGATGTAGAGCTTAGGGATATGGTTTAGTGGGGACTGCTAGTGTTAGGTCAGAGGTTGGACTCAATGATCTTGAGGTCTCTTCCAACCTAGAAATTCTGTGATTCTGTGATTCTGTGAAACGCGGCTCATTAATAATCTGAAATAGTAAAGTTTGTATGTGGGAAGAAGCGTTTAATCCCAGAGAACTGGGACATTGGGGAAGAAGATTAGGAAAAGATAGTAAAAAGGTTTGCGTGGAAATTGAAACAAAGGACAGTAACTAGTAAGGAATCGTAATAAATAAATAAATAAATAAAAGGGAATGGGAAATCAAGGAAATGCGTAATATCCAAAACAATGACGTTTTAAAGAAAGCCTCCTTGGGTGCATATTGGCACATTCGAAAGATATTGTTAGAACTGGGGGCACAGGAAGCAAGAGGACTTTCACTAAGTATTGCAATCAGTGGTGGCCACTATATAAACTAAATGGCCACTTTATGGATCAGTCGACTATAACACTATCTTGCAATTAATGTTGTTTTTGAGGAGAGAAGAAAAATAGGATGAAATGTAGTATATTGATATGTTGTTTCAGCATCTTAGAGGAAAAAGGAGTGGAATTAAGTTGGCCCCTGACTGAGCCTTTGGTGTTGGCATGAGAAAAGTACAGGCTGGAGAAAGATAAAGGAAGGGTTAAAAGAGTTGTTGAAGGTGTTAAAGGCGTGGCATGTAGTATTTAACAGAGCTGTTTGAAGTTGAATGAGCAGGGGAAGAGGATGTAGGAATGTTAATAGTTCTGCCTCAGCAGGAGGCTGTGATCTCAAAATCCCCTGTGTGAGCCCTCTGGGGCAGAGGGACCATGATGGGTCCAGAGAGTTGTCATGGAAACAGAAAAACAGTTAACCCTTAAAACAACCTGAGTTTATGAGTGAGCTCAGATTGCCAATGGGACCGCTCAGGGAACTGTTGACAATTGCATTCCCCTGACCGGCCCCACGCTGAGACTATAGCATTCCCCTGACCGGCCCCACGCTGAGACTATAGTCACCCCGGAAATAATGAACGGTAAATACCAAAATCTGGTTAAACTGGGAATTGAGAATCTGTTCCCACAAGATCCAAAAGAAACCCCTATGGAATTTTTGGACCGACTTTGAAATACAATGGAAAACAAAACAAAACAAATGAAACTGGAGAAAATAGGTTGCTAAGTTAGAACAAGGAAAATGGACACTGCCAGACAGGCGAGATATATTGCCAGAAGCTTATGTGAAGCAAATATTGGGAATTTTGCATGCATAAACACATTGGGGTACAAAGGCGTTAAGTGATCATTTACTAAAACAACTTGGTTGCATTGGGTTTTTTGAAATAGCAAAGCAAATTACACGAGGTTGCTTAACTTGTCAGAAGATAAATAAGAAAGTGTTTTGACAAGCAGCCACGGGAGAGAGAAAAACAGCTTATAGGCCTTTTGAGAAAGTACAAGTTGATTTCTCTGAATTGCCCAAGGTAGGGAGGATAAAATATCTATTGGTAATAGTAGATCATTTAACACAATATGTAGAAGCTTATCCCATAGCACAAGCTACAGCACAAAGGGTGGTAAAAATTCTATTAGAACACCTGATACCTAGATATGGGATAATCCAGTACATTGATTCTGACCAGGGCACACACTTTACTTCTGAAATAATAAAATTATGTCAATCATTAGGTATTCAGTGCAAATACCATACCATACAGGGAAAGTTAACTCCATCCCAGCCAGACCCAGTACAACCTTCACCCTTTATTCCATAACATCTGTGTTGCTTTCAGGTCCCACATACCTTAGCATATAGGTATTCTAATCACCACTGTCGTGGTTTAACCCGACCGGCAGCTAAACACCACGCAGCCGTTCGCTCACCCTCCCCCCTCCCTCTCTGGGACGGGGGAGAGAAATGGAAAGTGAAGCCCGTGAGTTGAGATAAAGACAGTTTAATAAGACAGGAAAAAAAAAAAAAACAAAATAATAATAACAATAATAATAATGATGATACAATGGTGATAATACGAAAGTAATAATAGTATGTACAAACAAGTGATGCACAATGCAATTGCTCACCACCCGCTGACCGATGCCCAGCCTAACCCCGAGCAGTCCGGCCCCCTCCCCCCGGCTAGCCACCCCTATATATTGTTTAGCATGACGTCAGATGGTATGGAATACCCCTTTGGCTTGTTTGGGTCACCTGTCCTGGGTCTGTCCCCTCCCAGCTCTTACTGCACCCCCCAGCCTGCCTGTTGGCAGGACAGAGCAAAGGCTGAGATGTCCTTGGCTTAGTATAAGCACTGCTCTGCAACAATTAAAGCATCGGGGTGTTATCAGCACTCTTCTCATTCTAAGCCAAAACACAGCATTCCACCAGCTACTAGGAAGAAAATTAATTCTGTGCTAACTGAAACCAGGACAACCACTGTTCCCTGTCCTTTAACAGATTTATCAATAGCTACTTCTTTTCATTCTATAGGCCTCTTCCCAAAATGTCCATAAGAGCTGTTGATGATTTAGGCTTCATCTGCCAAAATGCTCACTTAGGACAGGTGGAGTTGGATTTCTGGATGCCAGCACCAGCTTAGCTCGAGTCGTTGCTGCACTTGCCCAGCTCCTTGCGAAGTTGACCTGTCATTGGTTCTGCAGTGTCTTCCTACAACAAATAACTTAGATTACAGATTAGTTTTCTCCCAAGGTTAAATCTCCTTGAGGCACACACTTGATATCCCCATCCTTTTGCATGACCCACCAGGTCTGCCCTGGTCCTTGGGTGAAGAGAATCACCTGAGTGGTTTTGCCTTTTCCCAAGGCAGGAGCAACCCACACTGCTTTCCCCATCCACTTCCCTACATGCACTATGGGGACTTTAGCTCCTCCCACAGTGTGTAGGGATTTTGTTTCAGCAGGACCAGGATGGATGTCGGACCCTCTGGTGTTAACTAGCCAAGTGGCTTCTGGTAGATTTGTCCCATTGTTTCCATGTCCCAGTACCCAATGCTCGCAACATGGTCTTTAACAGTCCATTGTACCTCTCAACCTTCCCAGAGGCTTGTGGGTGATAGGGGATGTGATACACCCGATGCTATGCCTCTTGGCCCAGGAGGTGACAAGATTGTTTCAGAAATGACTCCCATTGTCTGACTCAGTTCTCCTTAGTGTACCATGATGCCACAGCACTCGCCTTTCCAGGCCCAAGATGGTGTTTTTGGTGGTGACATGGTTTACTGTGTATGGTTCCAGCCACCCAGTAGTTGCTTCTACCAACTCTCTAGTCTGTACCGTTTGCTTTGGATGGTTTGTGGGAGTGGTCCGATGTAGTCAATCTGCCAGGCCTCACCATATCAAATCCTAGCCAATGCCCCCTATTCCAAGAAGACTTTACCCTCATGGCTTGCTTGATCGCAGCACAGGTTTCACACTCATTGGTGACCTGTGTGATGGCCTCAATGGTCAGGTCCACCCCTTGATCACGAGCCTATCTGTATGTGGCATCCCTCCCCAGACGTCCTGCTGTTTCATGGGCCCATCGAGCTACAAACAGATCACCCTTATGTCCCTAGTCCAGGTCCACCTGAGCCACTTCAGTTTTCGAAGCTTGGTTCACCTCTTTGTTATTCTGATGTTCTTTGGTGGCCTGACTCTTGGGCATGTGGGCATCTACATGATGTACCTTTACGGCCAGGTTTTCTACCTGGGCAGCAATATCTTTTCACAGGGTAGCAGCCCAGATAGGTTTACCTCTGTGCTGCCAGTTGCTCTGTTTCCATTGCTGCAGCTACCCCCACAGAGCACTTGCTGACTCGACTCTCCCTCCCCTTCCATGGCCTCCACAACTTGTCGTGTGGGACTCCACACAGCAGCTTTCCACTTCCGATGGCTTCCTACCACATGACAGGATCTGTCAGTGAACAACTGCTTTCTGTCTTCTGGCAACTCATTGTATGGTGGTGCCTCTTTGGCACGAGTTACCTCTTTGGTTGAAACTCTGAAATCTCTGCCTTCTGGCCAGTCCATGATCTCTTCCAGGATTCCTGGGTGGTCAGGTTTCCCCATTCAAGCCTGCTGCATTATTAATGCTGCCCACTTACTCCACATAGCATGGGTTGCATGGTATGTAGTGGGGATTTTCCCTTTGAACACCCCATGTAACATAGGTAGCTGTGGTGCCAAGAGTTGTGCTTCTGTACCCATGACTTCTGAGGTGGCTCGAACCCCCTCGTATGCTGTTAGTTTCTCCTTTTCAGTGGGGATGTGGTGATGTCCTTCCTGCCTCTTTACCCCCAGGAACTGGATTTCCTGTGCAGGTCTCTTGATCTTACTCTTTTTAATGGCAAAACTAGCTTTCAGGAGAATTTGGATTATTTTGTTCCCTTTCTCAAAAACTTCCTCTGCTGTATTGCCCCACACAAGGATGTCATCAATGTACTGCAGGTGTACAGGAGGTTTCTTGAACAGTTGGATTGATGGGCAGAGGCTAGTGAGATGAGGTTCAACATAGCTAAGGGCTGGGTCCTGAAATTTGGTCACAACAACCCCATGCAGTGCTCCAGGCTTGGGGCAGAGTGGCTGGAAAGCTGTGCAGAGGATAAAGCTTCACACCACCTTTGGGCAGCTGTGGAGATAGCAACTGCATGAGATGTGAGCAGGTGGAAGATGTGCTCAGCATGGTAATTGAGCTATGAGAAGAGGTGGAAAAACTGAGGGGCATTTGGGATGCAGAGAGGGAGATAGACTGGTGGTGCCAAGCTTTGGACTCTGTCAAACAAGAACATGCACCAGGAGTTCTCCAACAAGAAGGGAATGCAGTATCCATCCCCCAGCAGATACAAGGCGTAAGCTGCAAATATGTGAATGAATGGAAACAATCCAGGCTTGAGATGGCAGGAGAAATCTGCCTTCACCCATCTCACCCTATCAGGTACCCCTGAGCAATAGGTATGTGTTGAGGGATTTTTTGAAACAGCAAAAATCCCATGGCTTGCTGCAGCTGAGCAAACCAAGCTACCAGGACAACTATGAGAAGTTCCCATGACACTGTTCCCACATTGCCCAATTGAGGAATTCAGAAAAATATTGTTACCAGTAGCTGGCTTCAAGGACAAGGTCTATGTGACTGCTAATCACAAGGGGGTTGTTTTCTTGCAGGTGGGGTTATTTTCTTGTCGTTGTTTGTCTGAGTGCTTTTGACCAATAATCTTGTGTGAGACACTATCCGCCCCTGTTAAGTTCACTATAAAAGTTAGGCTATTTGGGCAATAAAATGGAGCATGATCTGACTCTACTGGTGTCTGTCGTGCTTTCAGCCGTGCTTCCTGCAACAGGTATGAGGCCCTGGAAGCTGAAAGGTAATCGATGGATGGAGAAAGTGATGATCCCTCTCCACCAGAGATATTGCCAGGGTCGGAAAGGCCAACCCCCTGTATCGTGACCACTGGCAGGAGGAAGAAAAGGCGGGTTTTAGTTGTGGGTGATTCCACAACAGGGGGAACAGAGGGTCCAGTGTGTAGAAGGGACCCTTCTCTAAGGGAAGTCTGCTGTCTTCCTGGGGCCCAGGTTAAGGATGTCACCAGGAGACTTCCCAGCTTTTTCAACCCTCAAACTATTACCCACTGCTGGTCCTACATCTAGGAAGAGAAGTGGCAATGCATAGCCCGACAGCAATCAAAAGGGACTTCAAGGAATTGGGATGGATGATCAGGAACTTGGGTGCGCAAGTCATCTTCTCCTCAGTTCTCCCCAGTACTGACAGCAACAGGAACAGAAGGATAGTGTCCATTAACATGTGGCTCCGTGGCTGTTGTCATCGCCAAAATTTTGTGTTCTTTGGCAACAGGAACCCTTACATGGCACCAGGCTTTCTGGCATTGGACGGGATTCATCTTTCCCAAAGGGGGAAGAGAGTCCTTGATCATGAGCTGTTGAGGCTCATTGATCAGGCTTTAAACTAGATTCGATGGGGAAAGGGGAAATCATCAGGGATGCTGGTGACAAGGTACGGGATGACATGCCATCCCACTCATGCCAGCTGAACACCAGAGCTGGGAAAGGATGCCCAGAATCTAGAGAGGTAACAGAGGTTAACAGGAGAGCTACTGTAGGCCCACATGGATGAGTTATTGTCTCCCCATCCAGAAAGGTAGACGCATTGGGAGACCAACTCAAATGCCTCTATGTGAATGCAAACAGCATGGGGAATAAACAAGGGGAACTGGAGGTGTGCGCGAGGTTGTAGGGCTATGATCTCGTTGCAAGTACTGAGACATGGTGAGACAGCTCCCATGACTGGAATGTGGCCATGGACGGCTTTGTGCTTTTTAGGAAGGACAGGCCAGGAAGGCGAGGTGGTGGAGTTGCTCTTTACGTGAGTGAGCAACTGAAATGCATGGAGCTCTGTCTAGGAGTGGACGAAGTGTGAGTCAAGAGCCTATGGGTGAGGATTAAAGGGCAGGCTAACAGGGGTGACATTGTGGTGGGTGTTTACTACAGGCCACCTGGTCTGGAAGAGGAAGTGGATGAGGCCTTCTGCAGGCAGCTGCAAGTTGCCTCACGTTCGCAGGCCCTGGTTCTTATGGGGGAGTTTAACCACCCTGATATTTGCTGGAAAGACAATACAGCTTGGAACAAACAGTCCAGGAGGTTACTGCAGAATGTTGCAGATAAATTCTTGATGCAAGTGGTAGGTGAGCCAACAAGGAGATGGATGCTGCTGAACCTGATACTAATAATAAACAGAGATGGTCTATCTGGAAACGTGAAGATTGAGGGCAGTCTCAGCTTCAGTGACCACAAGATGTTGGAGGTGAAGATCTTGCGAGGAGGAAGCAGGGCAAAAAGTAGACCACAACCCTGGATTTCAAGAGAGTTAACTTTGACCTTTTCAGGGAACTAATTGGAGGAATCTCCTGGGCTAGGGCCCTAGAGGGAAAGGGAGCCCAGGAGAGTTGGCTAATATTCAAGCATCACTTCCTCCAAGCTCAGGATTGGTGCATCCCTACAAGAAAGAAATCTAACAAGGGGGGCAGGAGACCTGTGTGGATGGGCAAGTTCTTGGGAAAACTTAAACAGAAGAAAAAAGTGTACATGATGTGGAAGAAGGGACAGACCACTTGGGTGGAATATATGAACACTTTCAGAGAATGAAGGGATGCAATGAGGGAAGACCAAGGCCTGGTTAGAATTAAATTTTCAAGAGACATCAAGGACAACAAGAAGGGCTTTTTCAAATACATCAGCAGCAAAAGGAAGACTAAGGAAAATGTGGGTGCACTGCTAAATGAGGTGGGTGCCTTGATGACGGCAGATACAGAGAAAGTGGAGTTACTGAATGCCTTCTTTCCTTCAGTCTTCACTGATAAGACTAGCTCCAAAGCGCTACCAAGCCCGGAAACAAGAGAGGAAAATGGGAGAGAAGAAAACTTTCCCCTGGATGAAGAGGATTGGGTTAGAGGTTATTTAGGAAAGCTAGACACCCACAAATCTATGGGCCCTGATGGGATGTACCTGAGGGTGCTGAGGGAGTTGGTGGATGTGATTGCTGAGCTGTTTCCATCATCTGTCAGTGGTCACGGTCATCTGGAGAGGTCCCGGGTGACTGGAGACTTGCTAATGTGATGTTGTGACAGTGACATAAGCAATCATAGTAGTGGTGACATACAGTATTATATCATAATTAACATAATACAATTCAACTCATAGGCTATTCTCATCCAGTACTAAATCCCCTTGAGGTACACATCGGACCTCCCCATTCTTTTGCATTACCCACCAAGTGCATCCAGGTCCCTGGGCAAAAGCAATCCTACGGATGGGTTTGCCTTTGCCTGAGGCAGGAATAGCCCAGACCACCTTCCCCAGCATGTTTCTTAAATGCACTACAGGGACTGTGTCCCCTTCTACAGTACGTAACAGGTTTGATTGGGCAGGTCCAGCTCGGTTGGCAGATCTCCTAGTATTGACTAACCAGATGGCCTTTGCCAAACATGTATCCCAATTTTTGAATGTCCCAGCAACCATTGCCTTCAGTGTAGTCTTTAACAATCCATCACTCGATTTTCCTGGATGCTGGTGCATGATAGGGGATGTGATATACCCACTCAATACCATGTTCTTTGGCCCAAGTGTCTATAAGGTTGTTTCGGAAATGAGTCCCACTGTCTGACTCTATTCTTTCTGGGGTGCCATGTTGCCATAGGACTTGCTTTTTGAGGCCCAAGATAGTGTTCTAGGCATTGGCATGGGGCACAGGATATGTTTCCAGCCATCCGGTGGTTGCTTCCACCATTGTTAGTAAGTGGTGCTTGCCATTGAGGGTTTGAGGGAGTGTGATGTAATCAATCTGCCAGGCCTCTCCATATTTATATTCCAGCCATCATCCTTCATACCAAAGAGGCTTTAACCTCTTGGCTTGCCTGATTGCAGCACATGTTTCACAATCATGGATAACCTGTTGTTGTGGTTTAACCTGGCCGGCAGCTAAGCACCACACAGCCATTTGCTCACCCTCTGTCGTGGTTCCGCTCGAGTGGGCAGCCGAGCTCCACCACAGCCGCTCTCTCACTCCCCCTCCTCAAAGAGGAATGGGGAGAAAATATGTGAAAAGGGCTCAAGGATTGAGATAAGGACGAGAAAATCACGCAATAATTATTGTAACGGGCAAAACAGACTCGGCATAAGGAGATAGTAAGATTTATTGCCTATTACTAACAAGCGAGAGAAGTGAGAAAACAAAGGAAAAAGCAAACCAAAAGCACCTTCCCCCCCATCCACCCTCTTCCACCTCCTCCCCCCGAGCGGCGCAGGGGAACGGGGGAATGGGGGTTATGGTCAGTCTACAGCACTTCTTCTCTGCCGCTCCTTCTCGGTCACTCTCGTCCCCTGTGCTGTGGGGTCCCACCCACGGGATGCAGTCCTTGATGAACTGATCCGGAGTGGGCTTCCCACAGGCAGCAGCTCTTCCAGAACTGCTCCAGATATGGGTCCGTACCACGGGGTCCATCCCTCAGGAGAAAACTGCTCCAACCTGGCTCCCCTATGGGCAGCAGCTCCTGCCAGATCACCTGCTCCTGCGTGGGCTCCTCTCCATGGGCTACAGGTCCGGCCCAGAATCTGCTCCGGCAGGGGTCTTCCACAGGCGGCAGCCTCCGTCGGTGCAGGTCCACCTGCTCCACCGTGGTCTCCTCCATGGGCTGCAGCATGGAACCCTGCTCCACCGCGGTACTCCATGGGCTGCAGGGGGACATCCTGCTTCACCATGGTCCTCACCACAGGCCGCAGGGGACTTCTGCTCCGGCACCTGGAGCACCTCTCCCCCTCCCTCTACACTGACCTTGGCACCTGCAAGGCTGTTTTCTCACTCCCTTGACTCTCCCGGCTGCTGTCTGGCGCAGCGTTTTTTCCCTGTCTTAAATATGCTCTCACAGAGGCGCAAAACAACATCACTTATTGGCTCAGATCTGGAAAACAATGGGGCCCTTCCCAAACATGGGGCAGCTTCTAGATCTTTCTCACAGAAACCACCCCTATGGCTCCCTGTTACCAAAACCTTGCCACGTAAACCCACTACACCCTCCGCCCTTCCTCTCTGGGATGTGGGGAGAGAATCAGAAACAAATGAAAGCCTGTGGGTCGAGATAAAGACAGTTTATTAGGACAGAAAACAAATGAAAATAATAATAATGATAATTGTCCTACTACTAATAATGTATACAAAAAAAGTTATGCACAATGCAATTGCTCACCACCCACTGACTGATGACCAGCCTATCCCCGAGCAGCTGGTCCAGGCTGGTCCTAGTGTTCCAGGCAGGGGCATGAGGCACAGGATATGTTTCCATCCATCCTGTGGTTGCTTCCAACATTGTAAGCATGTGGCACTTACCATGGAGGGTTTGAAGGAATGTGATGTAATCAGTCTGCCAGGACTCTCCATATTTATATTTCAGCCATCGTCCTCCACACCAAAGAGGCTTTGACTGTTTGGATTGCTTGATTGCAGTGTATGTTTCACAGTCATGAATAACCTGTGCAATAGTGTCCATGGTCAGGTCCACCCCTCGATCACGAGCCCATCTATATGTTGCATCTCTACCTTGATGGCCTGAGGTGTCTTCCTCACTCAACATCATTCGATCTCCTCCTTTAAGAGAAACTCGACACACATACTCAACTTCCGATTCCCCTGACAGCCTTGAGAACCTTTCCTGTATTTTAATCAACTCTGCCAGTGACCATGGAATCGTTCGCACAGTAGTGCTGATTTCATTATCATCATCAACAGTAGTCTCAGTCTTAACCAAAGGTCTCAAGGAAATCGACTGAGTTTCAGAATCAGCAATCTCTTCAACACCATCATCACTGTCAGACCAGAAATCACTATCCCAGCTTTCAGGTTCTGCACTATGCAGCAATCTACGAATCTGCTTGACCGGAGCATAAGGCTGTATTTTATTTAAAAGATGACTAAACCTCTCCAGTAATTGTTTAAGATAATTATTCTCACTCACAAGTTTATCCACTCTGACTCCTAATGCTTTTCCTGTCTCCCTTTCAAAGGCCAATGATGACTTCAATACCTCATTCTCTGATTTCAAAGCTGTATGTTCCGCATCAGAGATCAGTTTGGGAGCAGGAGTTTCCTTAGCTTCTTGCTGAGCACAAGACAAACAGGCTCCTAACACAGCACAAATTGCACCTTTACCCTTTCTTTGACCAATCTTTTGTGAAGCCTGACACTGCTCAATGCGCTCTACCACTTTCTCCTCATCTTTCCAAAACTTTTGGGAAAACTCCTTCCCTGCCTGGGAAGGGGCACATTTGTATTTTTGCAGCAGTTTATGCATAGCAATCCTGCCGACTATGCCAATATTACTGTCACGTTAAGGGGTGTAGCTGATTAACTGTTATGGGCCCAGTTGGATTCAGGGTACTGAACTAGTCAGATTCACCAATAATGCGTTAACCGTGTGGGGTCCGGTCGGATATTCACCAATAACGGATTAACTGTCTGGGGTCCGGTCGGATATTCACCAATAACATGTTAACCGTCTGGGGTCTGGTTGGATTCAGAACACTGAACTATCACGGTCACGGATTCACCAATAACGTATAACCACCCTTACCCTAGTTGCACTTAATGAGAGTGTCCTGGTTTCAGTTAAAACAGAATTAATTTTCTTCCTAGTAGCTGGTGGAATGCTGTGTTTTGGCTTAGGATGAGAAGAGTGCTGATAACACCCCGATGTTTTAATTGTTGCAGAGCAGTGCTTATACCAAGCCAAGGACACCTCAGACTTTTGCTCTGTCCTGCCAACAGGCAGGCTGGGGGTGCAGTAAGAGCTGGGAGGGGACAGACCCAGGACAGGTGACCCGAACTAGCCAAAGGGGTATTCCATACCATCTGACGTCATGCTAAACAATATATAGGGGTGGCTAGCCGGGGGGAGGGGGCCGGACTGCTCGGGGTTAGGCTGGGCATCGGTCAGCGGGTGGTGAGCAATTGCATTGTGCATCACTTGTTTGTACATATTATTATTATTTTCCTATTATCACCATTGTAACATTATTGTTATTATTGTTATTATTATTTTGTTATTATTATTTTCCTGTCTTATTAAACTGTCTTTATCTCAACTCACGGGCTTCACTTTCCATTTCTCTCCCCCGTCCCAGAGAGGGAGGGGGGAGGGTGAGCGAACGGCTGCGTGGTATTTAGCTGCCAGCCGGGTTAAACCACGACAGAGAGCTATAACAATACAATCAAGTGTGATTTATTACAGCAACAGGTACACAGGTTCTTTGGATTGCTGGCGATAGCGACTGTCTGCAAAAGCAAGCTAGCATGCATGAAATACACAGGTGTTACAGGTGTGCAGCCTAGAAATAAATGCGTTAAAAGGATCAAAGACTCTAGAAAGATTTATAACCAAGTGTTCAAATCTCACCCAAAGGGGTCCCAATGGGGGGGGGAAGAGAGGCTCAGCCTGTTGACTGATCTCAGGAGTCAGGCGATCCTAAGGATGTTGTATTCCCTCGGGATGGTATCTCCCCTGACAATGGTATCTTCCCTAACATCCCCTCTCTCTTAGGCCAATTTAAATATTTTCTATCTTTTAGGTGGAGCTTGAGTGGCTCTAGTCAAGCATATCTTAATTATGATTGGTGAAAAGTTTTCCCGTCTTCGTTTAAAGTAATAGGCTCCGAGAAATTCAGAGCACATGCTCGGTGAGGGGTGGTCGCACCTTGGAGGCGGGTAGCTTTTGGGATGGAGGTGTGTTTTGGAATTATAATGATATTATAATGAGCAAAAAGTACACTAGGGTACAGCATTTGTCAAAACATGACAGTTCTTTGTCTCAGGGTAGCAAAAAGTGCAGCTTATCGGTCTCGGTGTGCACAAGAACAATAGAGGGCGTGGCTTGGCCTCCTGCACCCCCTGCAAGCTTCCTGAATCCTTAGCGACAGCCCAGCAGACTCTGCTCCTCTGTTAGCCCTCCCAAGAGTTACAGTTATTCAAGAACTACTCCAGCATGGGTTCTTTTCCACGGGATGCAGTACTTCAGGAACGGACAGTTCCAGCATGGGCTCCTCTCTATGGACTGCAAATGAATCTTTGCTTTAGCACCAGGATTTATGTGGTGGTCATGCCCAGCTGGACAGCTGAACTTCAACACAACCACTCTCCCATTCCCCCTCCTCAAAGGGAAAAGGGGAGAAAATACAATGAAAAGGGCCCAAGAGTTGAGACAAGGACAGGGAAATCACTCAAGTTATCATCATGGGCAAAACAGACTTGGCATAGGGAATTTAATGTAATTTATTACCTATTACGAACAAGCTAGAGCAGTGAGAAGCTAAAAACACCTTCCACCTCCTCCCCCCTCTTCTACATCCCTCTCCTGAGCAGCACAGGGGAATGGGGAATGGGGGCTGTGGTCAGTCCATAATGCTTTGTCTCTGCTGTTCCTTCAGGGTCACTCTTTTCCCATGCTCCAACGTGGGGTCCTTCCCACAGGATGCTATTCTTCCCAAACATCCTGTGCAGTCTTTCCCCAGGCAGCAGTTCTTGGAGAACTGCTCCAAATATGGGTCTGTACCACAGCACCCATCCATCATGAGCAAACTGCTCCAGCATGGGTCCCCCATAGGTGGTGGCTCCCGTCAAATTACCTGCTCCTGTGTGGGCTATTTTCCACAGGCTACAAGTTCTGCCCAGAGTCTGCTCCGGTGAGGACTATCCACAGACTGCAGCCTCCTTCAGGACAGATCTACCTGTTCCACCATGGGCTCCTCCACAGGATGCAGTGTGGAAATCTGCTCTGCCATGGTACACCATGGGCTGCAGGGGGACAGCCTGCTCCACCATGGTCCTCTCCACAGGCCCCAGGGGAAATTCAGCTCTGGCGCCTGGAGCACCTCCTCCCCCTCCTTCACTGAACTTGGTGTCTGCAGGGCTGTCTCTCACTCCTCACTCTCCCAGCTGTTGTTGTGAAGCAGTTTTTCCCCCTTTCTTAAATATGCTCTCACAGAGGTGCAAACAGCATCGCTTATTGGCTTGATTCTGGCCAGTGGCAGGCCCCTTTTTGAGCTGGCTTAAAGTGGCCCTTATTTAACATGTGGCAGCTTCTGGACTCTTCTCACAGAGGCCACCCTTGCAGCCCTCCACTACCAAAAATTTTTTTCCCTTTCTTAAATATGCTCTCACAGAGGCACAACCAACATGGCTTATTGGCTTGGCTCTGGCCAGTCGAGGGTCTCTTTATGAGTCAGCTGAAACTGGCTCTTAACATGGGGCAGCGTGGTGGTTTTACCTTGCTGGGCAGATGAACTCCAACACAACTGCTCTCTCACTCCCCCTCCTTAGAAGAAGAGGGGAAGAAAAAAGTATGCTGGAAAAGAACAACAACAAAAAAATAACTTATAGGTTGAGATAAGGATAATTTAATTAAAAGGAAGGGGGTGGGGAAAAAGCAAAGGCCACGTGGAACCGCAGTGTGAGAGAAAAGAAAATACTCTCTACTTCCCATCAATTAGTAATTTTTGGCCACATCCTGGGAAGCAGAGCCTCAATAGGCATAGCTGTTTGGGAAGATGGGTGTTTTCATAACGGGAGCCCCCCTCCTCCTTCCCCTTTTCCACCTTTTAGTGCTGAGTGTGACCTCATATGGTAAGGAATATCCCTTTGGTTGGTTTAGGTCAGCTGCCCTGGTGATGTCCCCTCCCCACCTCTTGCCTACCCCCAGCCTTCTGGCTCTTGAGAAAGGCAGTTTGGAGGGAGACTTGATGGTGTGTCAGTATTGCTCAGCAATAGACAAAAACACTGGTGGGATACCAGGGCTGTTCTAACTACAAGTGCAGAGCACAGCACTGTATGGGCTGCTGCAGGGAAAGTTAACTCCATCCCAGCCAGACCCAGTACAACCTTCACCCTTTATTCCATAACATCTGTGTTGCTTTCAGGTCCCACATACCTTAGCATATAGGTATTCTAATCACCACTGTTCCCTGTCCTTTAACAGATTTATCAATAGCTACTTCTTTTCATTCTATAGGCCTCTTCCCAAAATGTCCATAAGAGCTGTTGATGATTTAGGCTTCATCTGCCAAAATGCTCACTTAGGACAGGTGGAGTTGGATTTCTGGATGCCAGCACCAGCTTAGCTCGAGTCGTTGCTGCACTTGCCCAGCTCCTTGCGAAGTTGACCTGTCATTGGTTCTGCAGTGTCTTCCTACAACAAATAACTTAGATTACAGATTAGTTTTCTCCCAAGGTTAAATCTCCTTGAGGCACACACTTGATATCCCCATCCTTTTGCATGACCCACCAGGTCTGCCCTGGTCCTTGGGTGAAGAGAATCACCTGAGTGGTTTTGCCTTTTCCCAAGGCAGGAGCAACCCACACTGCTTTCCCCATCCACTTCCCTACATGCACTATGGGGACTTTAGCTCCTCCCACAGTGTGTAGGTATTTTGTTTCAGCAGGACCAGCATGGCTGTCAGACCCCTTATTGTTAACTAGCCAAGTGGCTTCTGGTAGATTTGTGTCCCATTGTTTCCATGTCCCAGTACCCAATGATGCAGTACATTCCCCCAGCTGGTGCAGGGGAATGAAGATTGTTGTCCATCTACAATGATTTCACAGAATCACATAATTGTAGGGGTTGGAAGGGACCTCAAGAGGACATCGGGTTCAACACCACTGCCAAAGCCGGTTCTGGGCGGTGGCATGGGGCACAGGATATGTTTCCAGTCATCCAGTGGTTGTTTAAACCATTGTATGTACGTGGCGCTTGCCATTACATGTTTGAGTGAGTGTGATGTAATCAGTCTGCCAGGCCTCTCCATATTTATATTTCAGCCATCGTCCTCCATACCAAAGAGGCTTTAACTGCTTGGCTTGATTGATTGCAGTGCATGCTTCACAATCATGAATAACCTGTGCTATAGCATCCATGGTCAGGTCCACCCCTCGATCATGAGCCCACCTGTAGGTTGCATCTCTCCCTTGGTGGCCTGATGTGTCATGGGCCCATCGAGCTATAAATAATTCACCTTTATGTTGCCAGTCCAGGTCCACCTAAGCCACTTCACTCTTAGCAGCCTGATCCACCTGCTGGTTGTTCTGATGTTCTTCAGTGGCCTGATTCTTGGGCACATGAGCATCTACGTGGCGTACCTTTACAGCCAGGTTCTCTACCCGAGCAGCAAAATCTTGCCACAATGCAGCAGCCCATATGGGTTTCCCTCCGTGCTGCCAGTTGCTCTTCTTCCATTGCTGTAACCACCCCCACAGGGCATTTGCTACCATCCATGAATCAGTGCAGAGATAGAGAACTGGCCACTTTTCTCGTTCAGCAATATCTAAAGCCAGCTGAATGGCCTTCACTTCTGCAAACTGACTCGATTCACCTTCTCCCTCAGCAGCTTCTGCAACTCGTTGTGCAGGACTCCATACAGCATCTTTCCATCTCTGATGCTATCCCACAATACGATAGGACCCATCAGTGAAGAGGGCATATTGCTTCTCATTCTCTGGTAGCTTGTTATACAGTGGGGCTTCTTCTGCTTGGGCCACCTCCTCCTCTGGTGATATCCCAAAATATTTGCCTTCTGGCCAGTCCATAATCACTTCCAATATTCCTGGGTGACTGGGGTTTCCTATTCGAGCCCGCTGGGTAATCAGTGCAACCCACTTGCTCCATGTAGCATCAACTGCATGATGTGTAGAGGGGACCCTTCCTTTGAACATCCAGATTAGTACCGGCAATCGGGGTGTGTCCTGGTTTCAGTTAGGACAGAGTTAATTTCCTTCCTAGTAGCTGGTAGAATGCTATGTTTTGGCGTAGGATGAGAAGAGTGCTGACAACATGCTGATGTTTTAATTGTTGCAGAGCAGTGCTTATACCAAGCCAAGGACATCTCAGCTTCTCATTCTGTCCTGCCAACAGGAAGGCTGGGGGTGCAGCAAGAGCTGGGAGGGGACAGACCCAGAGCAGCTGAACCAAACTAGCCAAAGGGGTATTCCATACCATCTGACGTCATGCTAAATAATATATAGGGGTGGTTAGCCGGGGGAGGAGGACCGGACTGCTCGGGGTTAGGCTGGGCATCAGTCAGCAGGTGGTGAGCAATTGCACTGTGCATCACTTGTTTCTTACACATTATTATTATTAGTATTATTATCATCATTATTCTTCTTATTATTTTCTTTTCTTAATAAACTGTCTTTATCTCAACTCACAGGCTTCACTTTCCCGTTTCTCTCCCCCATCCCAGAGAGGGAGGGGGGAGGGTGAGCAAACGGCTGTGTGGTGTTTAGCTGCCGGCCAGGTTAAACCACAACAGGTTTAAGCCGGGAGGAGCTGTGCTTCAGTACCAACCACTTCCGAAGCAGATTGAACTCCTTCATATGCTGCCAATATCTCCTTTTCAGTTGGAGTGTAGTGGGCCTCAGATCCTCTGTATCCCCAATTACAAAACCCAAGGGGTCGTCCTCTTTCTGCCAGAGGCTCCAGGTGGGGGCATTCTCCCTGTCTGCAGTGTAGAGCACATTCTTTACATCTTCCCTGCTAGGACAGGCCCAAGAGCTACTGCATGAACTATCTCCCGTTTAATTTGTTCAAAGGCTTGTTGTTGCTCAGGGCCCCATTCAAACTCATTCTTCTTACAGGTTACTTGGTAGAGCAGGTTTACAATCAGACTGTAATTTGGCATGTGCATTCTCCAAAACCCCACGAGACCTAGGAAAGCTCATGTTTCTTTTTTGCTAGTTGGTGGAGACATAGCTGTTATTTTGTTGATCACATCCATTGGGATTTGACGACGTCCATCTTGCCATTTTGTTCCTAAAAACTGGATCTCTCGTGCAGGTCCTTTGACTTTATTTTGTTTTATGGAAAAGCCAGCCTTCAGGAGGATTTGGACTATTTTCTTGCTTTTCTCAAATACTTACTTTGCTGTGTCGCCCCACATGATGATGTTATCGATGTACTGCCGGTGTTCAGGAGCTTCCCCCTGCTCCAGTGCAAACTGGATCAGTCCATGGCAAATGGTAGGGCTGTGTTTCCACCCCTGGGGCAGTCGATTCCAAGTATATTGGACTCCCCTCCAAGTGAAAGCCAACTGTGGCCTGCACTCTGATGCTAGAGGGATGGAGAAAAATGCATTAGCGATATCAATTGTGGCGTACCACTTGGCTGCCTTCGATTCCAGTTCGTACTGGAGTTCTAGCATGTCCAGCACTGCAGCACTCAGTGATGGCGTGACTTCGTTCAGGCCACAATAGTCCCCTGTTAGTCTCCACTCGCCATTAGACTTTCACACTGGCCATATGGGACTATTAAAAGGTGAACGAGTCTTGCTGATCACTCCTTGGCTCTCCAATTGACGAATTAGCTTATGGATGGGAATCAGGGAGTCTCGGTTAGTGCAATATTGCCGCCGGTGCACAGTTGTGGTAGCGATTGGCACTTGCTGTTCTTCGACCCTCAGCAACCCCACAACAGAAGGGTCTTCCGAGAGACCGGGCAAGGTAGATAACTGTTTAATGTCCTCTGTCTCTAAAGCAGCTATGTCGAAAGCCCAGCAGGTACCCTTTTGGTCCTTGAAATATCCTCTTCTGAGACAGTCTATGTTAAGGTTTCACAAAGCATCCTGGCCAGTCACAATATGGTGTTTTTACCACTCATTCCCAGTTAGACTCACTTCAGCCTCCAATACAGTTAACTGTTGGGATCCCCCTGTCACCCCTGAAATACAGATGGGTTCTGGACATTTATAGCTTGATGGCTTTAGTGTCCACTGGTGTGGTGGTTTCACCTTGCTAGGCAGCTGAATTCCACCAGAACCTCTCTGTCACTCCCCCTCCTCAGAAGAAGAGGGGAAGAAGAAAAGGAAAGAAACAACTCATGGGTTGAGTTGTTTCTTAACTTATAAGGATAATTTAATTAAAGGAAAAATAATTATTAAGGAAAAATTAATATTAAACAATTCAACTAAAGGAAAAATGGGAAAGGGGAAAAGGGAAAAAAATACAACAAGCAAAGGCTGTGTGGAAGTGCAGAGGAAAGAAATTACTCTCTACTTCCCACAAATGAGCAATGCTTGACCACGTCCTTGAAGCAGCACCTCAACTCATGTAGCCGTTGTTTGGGAGGACAGACATTTTCACAATGAGAGGCCACCCCTCCCATCTCCTTCCTTTTCCCACCTTTTATTGCTGAGTGTGACATCATATGGTATGGAATATCCCTTTGGTTGGTTTAGGTTAGCTACCCTGGTGATGTCCCTTTCTCACTTTTTGCCCACCCCCAACCTGTTGGCTCTGCGGGGGTTAGAGGGAATCCTGATGGTGTTCCAGCACTGCTCAGCAGTAGACACGATGCTGGTGTGATACCAGGGCTGTTCTAGCTACAAATGCAGAGCACAGCACTGTATGGGCTGCTGCAGGGAAAGTTAACATCCCAGCCAGACCCAGTGCAACTGGGCACAGGTGTCTACTAAAGCCTTATACTTCTGTGGGTCTGAAGTGCCAAGCCATCGAATCCACACAGTCCAATAAACCTGAATGTCCCTCTCCTCCCCCTGGCTGGAGACAGGTCATCTCTAATCCTGGTCATAATATACATTACTGTTTCTGGGGGAATGCCCACTGGAAACTGGAGCAGCAAGTTTCTCAGAGAACCCCCCTTTTTTCGATTGTATTTCCTTTCAAATCACCTACCTGTGCCTCTAGGGTCGAGGTAGATTTTCCATCCCATTTTCTCATGGCCTTTCCATGGTCACATAGGTAAAACCACAAGGTGGCACGAGGTGTTTACCCACTATATCTTCTTTCTTTAAATGGAAGGACACTTACTCCTGATAGCTGAGATACTAGTTTGTACAGGTGGGGAAGAAGATAAATTCTCTCTAAGTTGGTGGACCTCTTGAGAAAGTTTTTCCACAGCTGAGACACAAGCCTGTAGGGAAGGGGAGAAAATTTCTTTGTACTGCCAGAGTTGTTTAGTCAGTTCATCCAGCGTGGGTTCCTCATGGTCTTTCCGGGTCATTACTGCCAGTGAGCTGGCATATGATGATGGTGCACTCCGTACAAACTTCCGCCACATGGATCGTGTACACTTGACTTCATCCAGATCTGTGAATAGTTGGTCATTGTCTAGGTCATCTTGAATAGCCTCCCATATGGCTAATTCCCTCAGGTACTGGATTTCCTTATCCATGGTGGTCCATTTGCCTGGTTGACATACAAGTTCTTCCTTGAAGGGATACCTTTCCTTCAGCCCTGACAGGAGATGCCTCCAGAGGGTGAAGATTTTTGTTCCTTTTCCAATTGCTTTGTCAATGTCTGTGTCCCTAGCAAGGGATCCCAGCTGCCTGTCTTCTCTGCCCTCTAATTCCAGACTACTGGCTCCACTGTCCCAGCACTGGAGCAGCCAGATGACAAGGTGCTCACCTGGACAATGACTGAAATCTTTTCACATAGCTTGCAGCTCACGCTGGTATAGGCCTTGGGTAGTTATTGATGCTCTTATGATATCTTCCTCTTCATCTTCCTGTTTGTCTGATGGCCCAGCCACTGCAGAGTAGCCTATCTCGTCTTCTTCTTCCTCCACTGTCTGAGTAGGAGCTCCTCTGCTTCCTAAATGACCTGACTTTCTCATCCATTGCTTCATCTTGGATACAGGGACAACTTGCACTTGTACAGTTTGTTTCCCTGACCTTGCCTTGGGGCCTGTCACATGAGTTGGAACAGCTTCAGGGCCCGTCACAGGGGTTGGAACGACCACTGCACCCGCCACAGGGTTTGGAGTGGCTGCTGGGCCTGTCACAGGTGTTGGAGTGGCCACAGGGTCTATCACTAAGGTTATAGTTGCATCGATTTCAGCTCGGTAATCATAGGCCAGACCCCAGCACGTTGCAGTAATTTGTGTCTCTTTGGAATTGCCAGGGTGGTTTTTTAGGGTTTTGCAGTTGTTCAGGGGTCACTTTCCAAAGCACTGAAAGTGCCTGCTGCTCTAGATGCCTGCCCGTATTCTCCCTCACTCCCTGCCACTCATAACTATCCTGCCTCAGGACAGGTCTCTAGATGAGATTCCTAAGTAGTTGTTTAACCTTAAACAAAGCCTGAAGTTCATTGAGGAGGTATTACAATAAGAACATGCTGGTCTGAACATCCCAAAGTCTTGAAGAGCTATTGTAACTAGCCTGGAGAAGAACAGGGCAGGTGAAGGAGAAAGGGAGAGTGAACAAGTAGGAAAAAATATCTCCCCCTGTCCCCTCCATAGATTGGGTCTCTGAAGAAAAAAGGTAAAAGGTGTAATTATTAATAGTTTCTGAGATATGGTCTCCAAAGTATGGAGTTGATGGCAATGCTGAGTGCAAATACCAGATTAGTCTCATGACCAATAATTTTATCATATCATTAGCCAGTGTTACACCATACAGTAAAGTAATAATCTTAAACCAGTCCCCAGAAAGCGTAAAAAGCACGGCGGGGAACACATACAGTAATTAATGTGCTATATAACTCAATTTAGTAAACAGGCACAGCAAACCTGAGATCAAAAAAATCAACATTATGATTAGCAATTATTAAACGGATCTAATTCTGTACTGGGTCTGGCTAGGATTTTAACTTTCCTTGCAGCAGCCCATAGAGTGTTGTGCTCTGCACTTGTAGCTAGAACAGCCCTGGTATCACACCAGTGTTGTGTCTGCTGCTGAGCAGTGTTGGCACCCCATCAGGATTCTCTTTAACTCTCTCAGAATCAGCAGGCTGGGGGCAGGCAAAAAGTGAGAAAGGAACATCACCAGGGCAGCTGACCTAAACCAACCAAAGGGATATTCCATACCATATGATGTCACACAAATAATAATAACAATAATAATAATGACAATAATGATGATAATAGTAGTACTAGTAATAATGTGTACGAAACAAGTGATACACAATGCAATTGCTCACCACCCGCTGTCCGATGCCCAGCCTAACCCCAAGCAGTCTGGCCCTCCTCCCAGATCTTGCACCCCCAGCCTGCCCTCTGGCAGGACAGAGTGAGAAGCTGAAACGTCCTTGGCTTGGTGTAAACACTGCTCTGCAATAATTAAAATATCAGCATGTTATCAGCACTCTTCTCATCCTAACCAGAACATAGCATTCTGCCAGCTACTAGGAAGAAACACCCTCATCATCAATCTTTAAACAGCAATTGCTAAAGTTAAATTTTCCACAGACTTCTCCTTCTTGTGCTAGTAAATAATCCAAAGCTAAGCGATTTTGATACAAAGCAGTTCTCATCTTGGTATTTTGCTTTGCAATTAATCCAAGTGCATCTCCGGTTTTATTTACTACCATTTCTACTACAGCTTGTAACCTAATTATTCTATTAAGCATATATATCGGGGTCCTATAGCCCCAGGATCCGTCTTCTGCCCACGTAGCTGGATCATAATAGGCAAATGCCTTCAATCAAGGGGTTGGGCCCGCTTTCAGGGTCGATTCAGGCTTGTGTTACCGTTCGGCCTGTCAGGGTGATCCAGCTCCTGGAAAACGAATCACAATTTTATATAGGTTTAAAAACAAAGGTTCTTATATTATTTTCTCGGGACAACCTGACCTTAGTGTGGGAGAAGTCCGGTCGAGGCCCTCTCACTCAGCATACCCATAGGGGTTGCCTCCCTCGGTAGACCATACACACCGCAGTGGAGGGTCCCGCCCTGGTCTTGCCTTCTCCCTTTCCTCATTTCAGGCTTGTCCCCTTTATTTGGCATCCTTAATTCATGCAGAGCCTCGTTGCCAGAATATTAGTTCTTCTTTAGCTTTAATTTCAGTTCCCCAGGAGCGGACTCAACCCTCCAAGTTTCGGTAGTTACTGGTCCTTTTATTCTGGATGCGTGGGTCCAACCCCTTTCTGCAGTTCTCACAGCTGTTTCAGTAGTCAGTAAAACAAGGTACAGTCCCTCCCATCGGGGGTTCAGTGATTCTTCCCTCCAGGTTTTTATTAAGACCTTGTCTCCTGGTTGTATCTTATGAATAGCAAATCCTAAGGGTGGTGTTTGAACCATCATTCCAATTTCTCTTAGCTCTTGCAATCTCCTTCCAATAGTAATTATATATTTCTGGATGCTACGATCCTCAACTACATTGTTCCCTAGAGGCATCCCTTGAGAATAAGGCATACCATATAACATTTCATATGGTGATAATCCAGTCTCACTGTGTGCTTTAGTTCTTATGTTTAAAAGCGTCAGTGGTATTTCTTTCAGGGCATTTGTGTCTCGATCATTAATTTAGCCAATTGTTGTTTTATTGTTTGATTCAGTCTTTCTACTTTCCCTGAGCTTTGTGGGTGCCGCGGAGTATGGTATTTGCACTGAATACCTAATGATTGACATAATAATTTTATTATTTTAGAAGTAAAGTGTGTGCCCTGGTCAGAATCAATGTACTGGATTATCCCATATCTAGGTATCAGGTGTTCTAATAGAATTTTTACCACCCTTTGTGCTGTAGCTTGTGCTATGGGATAAGCTTCTACATATTGTGTTAAATGATCTACTATTACCAATAGATATTTTATCCTCCCTACCTTGGGCAATTCAGAGAAATCAACTTGTACTTTCTCAAAAGGCCTATAAGCTGTTTTTCTCTCTCCCGTGGCTGCTTGTCAAAACACTTTCTTATTTATCTTCTGACAAGTTAAGCAACCTCGTGTAATTTGCTTTGCTATTTCAAAAAACCCAATGCAACCAAATTGTTTTAGTAAATGATCACTTAACGCCTTTGTACCCCAATGTGTTTATGCATGCAAAATTCCCAATATTTGCTTCACATAAGCTTCTGGCAATATATCTCGCCTGTCTGGCAGTGTCCATTTTCCTTGTTCTAACTTAGCAACCTATTTTCTCCAGTTTCATTTGTTTTGTTTTGTTTTCCATTGTATTTCAAAGTCGGTCCAAAAATTCCATAGGGGTTTCTTTTGGATCTTGTGGGAACAGATTCTCAATTCCCAGTTTAACCAGATTTTGGTATTTACCGTTCATTATTTCCGGGGTGACTATAGTCTCAGCGTGGGGCCGGTCAGGGGAATGCTATAGTCTCAGCGTGGGGCCGGTCAGGGGAATGCAATTGTCAACAGTTCCCTGAGCGGTCCCATTGGCAATCTGAGCTCACTCATAAACTCAGGTTGTTTTAAGGGTTAACTGTTTTTCTGTTTCCATGACAACTCTCTGGACCCATCATGGTCCCTCTGCCCCAGAGGGCTCACACAGGGGATTTTGAGATCACAGCCTCCTGCTGAGGCAGAACTATTAACATTCCTACATCCTCTTCCCCTGCTCATTCAACTTCAAACAGCTCTGTTAAATACTACATGCCACGCCTTTAACACCTTCAACAACTCTTTTAACCCTTCCTTTATCTTTCTCCAGCCTGTACTTTTCTCATGCCAACACCAAAGGCTCAGTCAGGGGCCAACTTAATTCCACTCCTTTTTCCTCTAAGATGCTGAAACAACATATCAATATACTACATTTCATCCTATTTTTCTTCTCTCCTCAAAAACAACATTAATTGCAAGATAGTGTTATAGTCGACTGATCCATAAAGTGGCCATTTAGTTTATATAGTGGCCACCACTGATTGCAATACTTAGTGAAAGTCCTCTTGCTTCCTGTGCCCCCAGTTCTAACAATATCTTTCGAATGTGCCAATATGCACCCAAGGAGGCTTTCTTTAAAACGTCATTGTTTTGGATATTACTCATTTCCTTGATTTCCCATTCCCTTTTATTTATTTATTTATTTATTACGATTCCTTACTAGTTACTGTCCTTTGTTTCAATTTCCACGCAAACCTTTTTACTATCTTTTCCTAATCTTCTTCCCCAATGTCCCAGTTCTCTGGGATTAAACGCTTCTTCCCACATACAAACTTTACTATTTCAGATTATTAATGAGCCGCGTTTCACAGAATCACAGAATCACAGAATTTCTAGGTTGGAAGAGACCTCAAGATCATTGAGTCCAACCTCTGACCTAACACTAGCAGTCCCCACTAAACCATATCCCTAAGCTCTACATCTAAACGTCTTTTGAAGACTTCCAGGGATGGTGACTCCACCACTTCCCTGGGCAGCCTGTTCCAATGCCTCACAACCCTTTCAGTAAAGAAGTTCTTCCTAACATCTAACCTAAAACTCCCCTGGCGCAACTTAAGCCCATTCCCCCTTGTCCTGTCACCAGGCACTTGGGAGAACAGACCAACCCCCACCTCGCTACAGCCTCCCTTGAGGTACCTATAGAGAGCGATAAGGTCGCCCCTGAGCCTCCTCTTCTCCAGGCTGAACAAGCCCAGCTCCCTCAGCCGCTCCTCGTAGGACTTGTTCTCCAGGCCCCTCACCAGCTTCGTCGCCCTTCTCTGCACCCGCTCAAGCACCTCGATGTCCTTCTTGTAGCGAGGGGCCCAAAACTGAACACAGTACTCGAGGTGCGGCCTCACCAGAGCTGAGTACAGGGGGACGATCACCTCCCTAGCCCTGCTGGTCACACTGTTCCTGATACAAGCCAGGATGCCGTTGGCCTTCTTGGCCACCTGAGCACACTGCTGGCTCATATTCAGCCGACTATCCACCATCACTCCCAGGTCCTTCTCCGCCTGGCAGCTCTCCAACCATTCCTCTCCCAGTCTGTAGCTCTGCTTGGGGTTATTGCGCCCCAGGTGCAGGACCCGGCACTTGGCCTTGTTGAACTTCATGCAGTTGACCTCAGCCCATCGGTGCAGCCTATCCAGATCCTCCTGCAGTGCTTTCCTACCCTCAAGCAGATCGACACACGCACCTAACTTGGTGTCATCTGCAAACTTACTGAGGGTGCACTCAATGCCCTCGTCCAGATCATCGATGAAGATATTAAAGAGGACCGGCCCCAGCACCGAGCCCTGGGGGACGCCACTAGTGACTGGCCTCCAACTGGACTTGGCTCCATTCACCACATAAATTTTATGATTTTCAATCATAAATCCATGGAACTTCAGGAAAAGAGCTGAAGCACTCAGCCTTCTATCTTCTAGATGAACATTACCACCTTTTCCAGAAAATGTACATTACAATGAACATTACCACCTTTTCCAGAAAATGTACATTTCCACAGGACCGAATTTCAAGCCGAATGACAATTTTTCTCATGCACTTTGTTAGTTAGCCCACACAAAACAAGGAATCACTCCTGTGTATCCGTCAATATGGAGGTTTAAAAGGTATTGACGCCTAAATAAATTCGCTCTCCCCCTTCTTACCAAATTCCCAGGACTCAAGCCCAAACCACCGAAGAAATGACTCTCTCCGTTCTACTGCTTTGATAATCAGTCAGCACCCTCCCCCCCCAGTACTTGGGAAACTGACCACAGCAAATACACCAACACTTCTCAACTGCTAGTTACTTAGATAATGCTCCCGCCTTTCTTCTTTTCGCACTAAAAGCATTTAAGAGCAAAAATAGGATCACAAGATACACAGCCAGGCCCATATATTGGGCACCACCAATCAACGCTTGGATAAAACAGCACTTCTTTTCGGTCTGTCACGCACTTCATTCATCTCCGCCCACTCCCCTCGCAGAGAATACGGAACCGCGGATCCACTCTGTTTCTCTTGGACTTGTGGTTATTTATACAAGGGTATGTAAGACAGAAGGTCACATTTCATCATGAGGCCCAGCATTGTTCCATATTGACAGAAATCAGATGAACGTATTTCACACTATGAAGTTCACACTACCCTTATTCAAACCTTTTCTGAAGTCAAAATTAAAAATAGCTCGAGTTATCACTTGCATACAATCTCCTTAAAGAATTCAAATAATAGTTACAGTTAAAAAAAAAAAGAATAAATAAAAAATAAAACTTTCCCAATCAAATATTAAGTTTGTAGAACAGCATTTAAGATTATGCTTCAGAAGCTGCATTAATGAATGCTTAAAATTAAATACATTATTTTTCAGTTTCGCATCTGTCAAAAACCCACCTAGTATATTCAAATACCAATTTATGCAGGTCAATACACACTCTCTACTTCTTCCAAAAACGTTCTGAAAAATCAAGTCAGGAGAGAACCTGTCACACAGAAGAATAAACAAAAGAAAATTAGCTCCAATGGCTGGCCACAAATCTTTGCATCTAATCAGGGCAGCATTTATGCTCTCACAGGAAGAAAAATCCTACCATGACATAAATTGATATCCTGATGAACAATAACAAAAACAAGAGCTGTACCAAGTCTCTTATGAATGAATTATAGGACAACCTGTTCACACACACACAAGGGATTTCTACCTCTCCCTAAGCAGTCAGATTATACAACCTATAGCACAAGGATTCATGAACTAGCATCCACATCAAGCATAATAAACCTCTTGACTTGGGGCCTCCAGGCATTCCAGTATTATAAACACAACAACAAGTGCTATTAAAAATAAAAATAAAAAAAAGCTCTTCCAGTTAAGCTGTTCTTGTTTATCAATAGTTAAAATTCAAACTTCTCTTCTGACTAAGCAACTACAACACCATCCACACCTTGATTTAAAAGGGCTCGTTTTTATATTGCACTGCCAAGACGGACATGATTTACAAAAATAACTATCAGAATCTGATGATACAGATTCCATGGAAACTGGCATCAATTTAGGAATTCCAAACCCCATTAGGAAAATTTGAGATGGGAAGCAAAGTGCTTATGGGGGGGATATCCAGAAAAGACTGCTGGGTATACCCCAACAAACTGTTTGAAATATGTTCAAGCATAAAGTAGAAAGGAGGAAGAGCTTTTTAACTAAACATACACTCTTGTTAGGTCAATACTAAAAGCATGACATCAGAGAGCAGGCTGACTAAAGAAACAAGGCCGCTTTGTGACCAATCATCTTGAACAGTTACAAGAAAAGGTTGACTTACATACCTCATTGATAAAGAAAACAGGCTTATGGTTTCTAAATATACCATGTAGTTATTTCTGAAACTAAAGTATACTTTTACACCCCAGTTCCCACATGGTCCCTGAAGTGCAGGACCTTGGCGGGGGGGCAGCAGCACACCATCAGGCACCTTCAGTTGGACAGTTGGAGACAAGTTCTATGACTGGTGAACATTTAACATGTTTGACAAGTGGCCAGGTTATATTTACTTCCCAGCCCCCTTAGGGAGGGAGGAATAAATTAAATTTTAAGAACCATGTATAGAAAACTAATTAGATATCAGCAATTACCCCTTTTTGTTTCAACATCATGCTGGTTAGTGAATATAATCATTGGAGAAAGACAAAGATCATTAGAACAGACAGAATCAGTTAGATATTATATACATCTCTGGAATCCATACTTAAAAACAAAACCACCACTGCACACCAATTCAAAACAAAAGAATTCAAGAATTCAACTTGTGGGTTGAGGTAAGAACAGGGAGATCACTCAACAATCACCATCATGGGCAAAACAGACTCAATGTAGCGAGATTAATATCATTTATTGCCTATTACTAACAGACTAGAGCAGTGAGAAACTAAAAGCAAACTAAAAACACCTTCCCCCCTCCATCCACCCTCTTCTACGTCCTCATATCCCCCCCCCCCCCCCCGAGAGGCACAGGGGGGCAGGGAGTACAGGTATACAGGTTGCTGTCAGTCCATAACACTTAACATAACAGTCTCCATAACACCATAACAGTCTCCACTGCTCCTTCATGGTCATTCTCTTCCCCTGCTCCAGCATGGGGTCCCTCCCATGGGATACACTCTTTCACAATCACTATGCGGGTTTCCTCCAGACTGCAATTCAAGAACTGATCCAATAAAGGTCTGTACCATGGGGTGCAGTCCTTCAGGAACAGACTGCTCCAACATGGTGTGGTGGTGTTACTCGGGTGGGCAGCCAAGATCCACCACAACTGCTCTCTCAACCCCCCTCCTCAAAGAGGAATGGGGAGAAAATACGATGAAAAGGGCTTGAGGGTTGAGATAAGGATGGGGAGATCGCTCAACAATTATTGTGACGGGCAAAACAGACTCAGCATAGAGAGATAGTAAGATTTACTGCCTATTACTAAAAAGTTAGAGAAGTGAGAAACAAAGAAAAAAAAAAGAACCAAAAGCACCTTCCCCACATCTGCCCTCTTCCACCTCCTCCCCTTAAGTGGCACAGGGGAACAGGGGTTATGGTCAGCCTATAACGCTTCTCCGCCGCTCCTTCTTGGTCACTCTTGTCCCCTGTGCTGTGGGGTCCCTCCCACAGGATGCAGTCCTTGGTGAACTGATCCAGCGTGGGCTTCCCACAGGCAGCAGCTCTTCAAGAACTGCTCCAGATATGGGTCTGTACCACGGGGTCCATCCCTCAGGAGCAAACTGCTCCAACCTGGATGCCCCATGGGCAGCAGCTCCTGCCAGGTCACCTGCTCCTGCATGGTCTCCTCTCCATGGGCTACACGTCCAGCCTGAAATCTGTTCCTGCGGTGGTCCTCCATAGGCCGCAGCCTCCTTCAGTGCAGGTCCACCTGCTCCACTGTGGTCTCCTCCACAGGCTGCAGCGTGAAACCCTGCTCCACTGTGGTACTCCATGGGCTACGGAGGGACAGCCTGCTTCACCATGGTCCTCGCCACAGGGGACTGCTACTGCAGTGCCTGGGGCACCTCTCCCCCTCCTTCTTCACTGACCTTGGTACCTGCAAGGCTGTTTCTCATTCTCCCAGCTGCTGTGAAGCACAGCACTTTTTGCGGGTGGCCGCTTCCGGAGGCGGGAGCGTGTGTGTGAGGTGGGGGGAGCCGCGCGCCGCCGCCGCCTATTTTTTGCACGCTTCGTTGGGTTAGAAACTGGCTGGATAGCCGGGCCCAAAGAGTCGTGGTGAATGGAGCCAAGTCCAGTTGGAGGCCAGTCACTAGTGGCGTCCCCCAGGGCTCGGTGCTGGGGCCGGTCCTCTTTAATATCTTCATCGATGATCTGGACGAGGGCATCGAGTGCACCCTCAGTAAGTTCGCAGATGACACCAAGTTAGGTGCGTGTGTCGATCTGCTTGAGGGTAGGGAAGCTCTGCAGGAGGATCTGGATAGGCTGCACCGATGGGCTGAGGTCAACTGCATGAAGTTTAACAAGGCCAAGTGCCGGGTCCTGCACCTGGGGCGCAATAACCCCAAGCAGAGCTACAGGCTGGGAGAGGAATGGTTGGAAAGCTGCCAGGCAGAGAAGGACCTGGGAGTGATGGTTGATAGTCGGCTGAATATGAGCCAGCAGTGTGCTCAGGTGGCCAAGAAGGCCAACGGCATCCTGGCTTGTATTAGGAACAGCATGACCAGCAGGGCTAGGGAGGTGATCGTCCCCCTGTACTCAGCTCTGGTGAGGCCGCACCTCGAGTACTGTGTTCAGTTTTGGGCCCCTCGCTACAAGAAGGACATCGAGGTGCTTGAGCGGGTGCAGAGAAGGGCGACGAAGCTGGTGAGGGGCCTGGAGAACAAGTCCTACGAGGAGCGGCTGAGGGAGCTGGGCTTGTTCAGCCTGGAGAAGAGGAGGCTCAGGGGCGACCTTATCGCTCTTTTTAGGTACCTCAAGGGAGGCTGTAACGAGGTGGGGGTTGGCCTGTTCTCCCACGTGCCTGGTGACAGGACGAGGGGGAATGGGCTCAAGTTGAGCCAGGGGAGTTTTAGGTTAGATGTTAGGAAGAACTTCTTCACTGAAAGGGTTGTTAGGCATTGGAACAGGCTGCCCAGGGAAGTGGTGGAGTCACCATCCCTGGAAGTGTTCAAAAGACGCTTAGATGTAGAGCTTAGGGATATGGTTTAGTGGAGGGCTGTTAGCGTTAGGTTGGAGGTTGGACTCGATGATCTTGAGGTCTCTTCCAACCTAGAAAATTCTGTGATTCTGTGATTCTGTGATTATTTATTTATTTATTTTTGTGTTTTTTTTTTTTTTCCTCCTCCTGTCTTTCCTGCCTCTTGCCGAGGTGATCAGCTCCGGGGCAGATGCGTTCTGCAGCGGAGCGGGGGATCGAAGCGGGCAGGGCTTCTTTTCACTCAAAGCAGCCGAGGAAGCCACCAGGACCCGGAAGCCCTCGCAAGGGAGGCTGACGAGGCGTAGATGCCAGCAGCGCCCCCTCCCCGGCCATTCAAAAGTAGCCCCTGGGGAGCGCAGGTGACCAGGAACGTGGTGAACAGGGCATTACGCGGCAATTTGCACAGGCAGGGCCCTTCGCCGCTCTTTCACAGCGGTCTTTCCCATCAGTACTTGTAACCTGCTTGTGAGGAACCTGGCCATGGTATCAACCAGGCAGAAAACCATGGCCTCCACATCTCTTGCAGCCTCTCCAGCCACAGTCACCGATGTGGCTACTCAGACGGAGTGCTCGGGAAAACACACTGCCGTCCAGGTCTTGGGCTGCAGGGTGTGCCTGAGTCTTCTGTCAGTATCTGACTGCAGCAGCCAGGGGTATGCTTGTGGGAGGTGTGCCCAGGTTGAAGAGCTCCTCAGCCAGGTAGCAGAGCTTCGGGAGGATGTGAAGAGGCTCAGGAGCATCAGGGAGTCAGAGAGGGAAATTGACTGGTGGAGGTGTAATCTACCCTCTCTGAGACAGACTCAGGAGACTGCCACAGCACAAGTGTCTCCTGTTACACAGAAGACAAAAGTTCATTCTCCCATCCCACCAGGCAGTAGGAGGAGACCTAGGCCAAGGCGGGGAATGGAGGCAGGTTCCTGTTCGGGGTGGTAGGCGAGCCCTGTCCCTGCCCACCTCACCTTCCCATCTATCCTTATATAACAGGTATGAGGCTCTAGAACATGACAGTCAGAACAACGATGTAGACGAAAGCCCATCCCAGTTGGAGAGGGTGCCTAAGGCAAGGCAACCTACACCCCCACGTTGCTACATCTTCTGTCAAGAAAGCAAGAAGGGTTATTGTCATGGGGAACTCCCTTCTGAAAGGGACAGAGGGCCCAATATGCTGACCAGACCCAAACCACAGGGAAGTCTGTTGCCTCCCTGGGGCTCTGGTGAGAGACTTTGCTAAGAAAGTCAAGCACCTGGTACGGCCCACTGACTACTACCCGCTACTGGTCTTTCAGGCTGGTAATGACGAGGTAGCAAGGAGAAGTCCAAGAGCGATCAAAAGGGACTTTAGGGCTTTGGGGCAACTACTTAAAGGATCAGGGGCACATGCTCTGCCCACCACAAGGTTCCCAAAAGCAACAAAACATGATTGCTTTTCCCGTGTTTCACTTGAAACCACACTAAACAATAAATGTTAACAGTTCTAACCAGCAACCCCCCCAGCAACTTCCGTGCCTTAACAGAGGGGAAAACAAGCAACCCCAAAGGACAGGGCGTAGCCTCAATCACCCTTCTTTATTTCCTCTAAACTCTTTACATTCCTGATGACCTCATTGTTAAGAGTCTGATGTTATCACCAACCAGGAGGCTTTCCGACCCCCATTGCCACACTCCCAAATCTCCCCCTTCTTTATTAATATCAACCATTTTTCTGACACAAATTACCACTCCATATATAACAATCCCTTCTCTTCTTTTGAATTTCATTAATTCGTGTCTTGGCTTCGAATTTGGCCAAAGCCAGTTGAACCATAAAAGTATGCTTTCACAATATTCTCTGTAAGTTTTATAAACAAGTTTTTAGCAATGGTTGGAATCCCATATTTAGCTCGTGTTTCAATTTCATGATTCCGCAGGGTGTATAATAATTGTACTTTTCCCAATTAACCCTCCTTCATTATTAGCTCTTACCTCTATCCACCATTGATAGGGGACCTCTTCTGGCTCATAACTGGTTATCTTATTGCTTTCATTACATCGAGCATACTCTGGTTTCCATAGCATAGGTTTAACAGGCATAGTAGTGTTTTTTCCTGAATTCTTCCCCTCCAGGTGTTAACAATACATTCACTACAATTCTGAGACCAATAGCATGTAATTAGGAGAGGTCCGGTAAAGGCCATGTTACCCGACAGTTATTACCCTAAGGGGTTGCAGCCCTTGGTAAACCTTGAGCTGTAGTACTGGTCCCTTCTCCGGTCTTGCCCTCTCCCTGATGCTTCTTAGGAAATGGTCCAGACTTACACACCCAATGGTTCTATTTGCTTTCAACTTTTCCACGAGTTAGTGGGGGCTCAATTCAAAGCAGATAATCAACCATCTAGGTAAATTTTCCCACCTATTATTAAATTTTCAGGTAATTCAAGATGTTGCGGGTATCTCTACTGGAGGTGGCACTCCCCCTATGGGACTTTGGGGTCCCCAAATCCTTCTATTAGGGCCTTTTTATGAGTTTCCAATGATTGCTAATATTCTAATCAATACAAGATTTAATATACATACAATTAGCATCCAAAGGGTAGGTATGCCCTGATATACTTCAAGTTCTTTTAAGCTTAACTTTTAGATCTCCAGGAGTAGACTCAACCTTCCAGGTTCCTGTTACAGGTCCCTTTACTCGTGATGCATGTGTCCACCCCTTTTCCACCGTTCTTATAGCTGTCTCTGTAGTAAGCAAGACAAGATAAGGACCTTCCCAATGTGGAGACAACGATTCTTCTTTCCAAGTTTTTATCAACACTTTATCTCCAGGCTGTATTTTATGAATTGTGAACCCCAAGGGCACATTTTGAGCCAACATCCCTTTCTCCCGAAGTTCTTTCAATTGTGTTCCCAGAGTTATCACATATTTCTGGGTCTCATAGTCTTCGATCAGAGAATGATCTAAGGGCATTCCTTGGGAATACGGCATACCGTAAAGCATCTCATAAGGTGATACTCCAGTCTCCCCATGTGGCATGGTTCTTATGTTTAGCAATGCCAATGGTAAGCATTTTACCCATGATAACTGAGTCTCAATCATCAATTTGGCCAATTGGTGTTTAATTGTCTGATTCATTCTCTCGACTCGTCCAGAACTTTGAGGATGCCATGGTGTATGATATTCCCATTTAATGCCCAGGGTCACAGTCAAAGCCTTTAAAACCTTTGAAGTAAAGTGTGTCCCCTGATCGGAATCAATGCTCCCAATTAAACCAAAGCAAGGAATAACATTCTCCAACAGGTTTTTAGCTACCACTGCAGTGGTGGCTCGTGCTGCAGGATAAGCCTCTACCCAATGTGTTAGTTGATCCACGATTACCAACAGATATTTATATTGTCCTACCTTTGGTAGTTCAGTAAAGTCCACCTGTATTCTCTCAAATGGTCGATATGCAATTCTTCTTCCTCCAGCAGGTGCTTGCGTAACCACCTTCTTATTTACCTTTTGACACGTTAAGCATCCTTGGACGGTTTGTTTGGCTATCTCATATATTCCTACACACCCATAAAATTTTAGAAATTGATCACTCAATGCTTTTGTTCCCCAGTGGGTTTGTAGGTGTAGCCGTAAAAGTAGATGCCTAGTTTGTTCCTTTGGCAGTATTTCTCTTCCATCAGGCAGAATCCATTTTCCTTCTTTCAGTTCTGCTCCTATGGTCTTTATAATTTTTATTTCTGCTTCTGTATACTTTTTCTCTTGTGTCCGTTTTCCATTATCCGTTTCTTGTAGGGTTAGGACTACATCATGCTTCCTAAGAGCTGCTTCCCTAGCTTCTCTATCCGCTAGGTTATTCCCTCTTATGTGGAAGCCAGTTACCTTTTGATGTCCTCTGACATGTACCACAGCAATCTCCCTAGGTCTTCTCAATGCCTTCAATATTTGAGTAACTAAAGTTTGGTGAATCAGCCCTTTTCCCTGTGTGCTTATGAGTCCCCTTTCTTTCCAAATTTTCCCAAATGTGCGGACTATTCCATAAGCATATTTAGAGTCTGTATAAATAGTGCCACTTTTTCCTTTCAATAGTTCTAGGGCTCGTAATAATGCATAAAGTTCACATGCTTGAGTGGACCAGGCAGCGCTGAGTGGTCCCGATTCTATTAGGACCATATCCCCATTTACAATGGCATATCCTGATCTTCTTTTTCCATCTACTACTTTGGATGACCCATCAATAAATAATTTTTCCCCTGTTTCTAATTCTGTCTCCTCGAGCTCGGGTCGGATTTTGGTTTGCAATTCAATCACTTCCACGCAGTTATGCTGTAGTTCTGTTAGGGGTTCCCCATATAGAAATTGTGCAGGACTCTGTGCAGCAGTTACTTTTAGTTCTAAATCAGGGGAGTTGATCAGGATGGCCTCATACTTCAGCATCCTACTATCAGTTAACCATTTTTTTCAGCCTTTTGCTGGAGTACTCCCCTAACATTATGTGGTGTATATATCGTCAGAGGTGCCCTAAAAGTGACTTTTCTAGCTTCCTCAATCAGTAAGGCAGTAGCCACAATTGCCTGTAAGCACACTGGCCACCCCCTACTCACAGGGTCTAATAGTTTGGAACAATATCCCACAGGTTTCTTGATTCCTGCCCATTCTTGAGTTAGTACTCCATATGCAGTTTGGTTAGAAACATTTACAAATAAATAAAAGGGTCTTTCTAAATCTGGGAGGCTCAGCACTGGAGCTTCTACATGTATTAACGTTTTCTTGATCAACCTCAACTTTTCCTCATCTTCCTCGTTCCACTTAATTTTTTCTCCAGTCAATTTTTCATATAAAAACTTTGCCTTTTCACTAAACCCTTCAATCCAGGGCCTACAATATCCCAAGAGGCCGAGCATTTGCCTCACTTCCTTCTTCGTTTTGGGTGATGACAGGGCTAAAATCCCAGATACCCTGTCAGGATCCAGTTTTTTCTTTCCTTGGCTAAGCCAATGTCCTAAATACCTTACTTACTTTTCCACAAATTGTCCTTTCCCCTGTCAGTTCTTGTATTTAAAGCGAATATTTGTTTTGGGGGAAATGCGTTTGAGGCTCCTACCCACAGAGCCGCATAATCGCTTTCTTCTTGGTTAAAAGGCTCCTTAGAGTTAACATAGAGGTTTAATGCCTGACATACCCAATCCTCAAAGGATCCAAAAACTGGCCAAAAAACATGTGGCCTTAAAGGTTCCTTTGGCCATTTTATCATACAAAATTGAGCCATTTTTTCTTTATTTTTTCCTTTCCTCGATTCCCAAACATCCCAATATTTTAACATTATCCCTAATGGGCTTTCTGGTGGAATGTCTGGGCTCTCTGAGTCTCCCAGGTCAGAGAATCTACTTTCCCCCAGACCCATCCTGGAACCTTCAAATAAGTTCTGAATCCCTGGAACCCTTAAAGAGGTTCCTAATCCCTGGAATCCTCTAAGAGGTTCCGAATCCCTGGCCAAATCCCTGGAAGCTTAAAATAAGTTCCGAATCCCTGGAAACCTTAAAGAGGTTCTGAATCCCTGGCTGTGTTTGTGTAGAGGTGTCTTGCAAGTGGTTAACCCACCCACGAATTCCTAGACCAATCGCTTCGGTCCTTCACCGGCCGAGTCGCTCATGGGAGATCGGAACCACAGTTAGAAGACCTCCTCACTTGCTTCGGAACTAAGTTCCGTCTCAGTCCCGACCCAACTCAAACAGGAGCCACAAAATGGTGGGGCGCCTCACGTAGATCAAATCAGAATTCAGGAACCAAAGCCATCCTGGGCGAGACCCCATTTGTAATAAATAGCTCAGTCTTCAAAATAGGACTATAATCAAAGTTTACAATTTATTAAAGGAATAGAGGTAAGCAAACAGTGATGGGTGCGCCGGGAGTCTCTGCTCCACCAAGACGCACACCAGTCACATCAAACAGCTGATTTTTATGCTCCTAGGCTAATACATATTCATTACTACTTCTAGAAAAAACAGGGTTATTATAATTAGTTTCTGGAATCCAAACCCTCCTACTGGAGCATGCATATCAGTCTCCGGTGGTCCCTCTGGGGGTCTCTGGGGGTCTCTTGTGCTGAAGGCTCATAGTCTTCCTCCCTCTTGTCCTTCTCCTTTGTCCAACTTGGCTGTATGTCAGAGACTTGTGCAGCGTCCCCTGCAAGCTTTGTCTTTTAGTTGTTCTTCAGCTCTCCCCGTCTCCTTAATCTCCTGGCCAGATATCAGAGACTTTCATAGTGTCCCATGCAATAGTCATAATAGTTATCAGTTATTCTGAAACCCCCCAGATATCAGAGACTTCAAGGAAAATCCTACAAATACATTTCCCTTCAAGCTCTCTATTGACATTAAATGCTAAAACATTCCTTTGCAAAATACAAGAATTATATACATTAACCACTCTGTTTTTCTTAGACTTGTGGTTATACAAGGGTATGTAAGACAGGTCACATTCATCATACCATGTGTCCTGGTTTCAGTTAGAACAGAATTAATTTTCTTCCTAGTAGCTGGTGGAATGCTGTGTTTTGGCTTAGGATGAGAAGAGTGCTGATAACACCCCGATGTTTTAATTGTTGCAGAGCAGTGCTTACACCAAGCCAAGGACACCTCAGCCTTTTGCTCTGTCCTGCCAACAGGCAGGCTGGGGGTGCAGTAAGAGCTGGGACGGGAACAGACCCAGGACAGGTGACCCAAACTAGCCAAAGGGGTATTCCATACCATCTGACGTCATGCTAAACAATATGTAGGGGTGGCTAGCCGGGGGGAGGGGGCCGGGACTGCTCGGGGTTAGGCTGGGCATCGGTCAGCGGGTGGTGAGCAATTGCATTGTGCATCACTTGTTTGTACATATTATTAGTAGTAGTACTATTATCATCATTGTATTATTATTACTTTTGTTATTATTATTTTCCTGTCTTATTAAACTGTCTTTATCTCAACTCACGGGCTTCACTTTCCATTTCTCTCCCCCGTCCCAGAGAGGGAGGGGGAAGGGTGAGCGAATGGCTGCGTGGTGTTTAGCTGCCAGCCGGGTTAAACCACGACACCATGCGGCCCTAGCATTGTTCCATACTGACACGAATCAGATGAACATATCTCACAATCTTCGTCATCAACAGTGGTCTCAGTTTTAATTGAAGGTCATAAGGAAATCAGTTTGGTTTTGGAATCGGCAGTCCCTTTAACCTCATCATCACTGTCATGCCAAATATCACCATCCCAGCTTTCAGGGTCTGTACTACGTCTTAATTTGTGAACCTACTTAACTGGAGCAGAAGATCGCATTTTATCTAACAGACGATTAACCCTTTACAGCAACTGTTTAAGATGATTATTCTCATTCAAAAGTATAGCAACTCTGATTCCTAGTGTTTTTCCTGTCTCCTTTTCAAAAGCCAATGATGACTTTAACACCTCAACTTCTGATTTTAAAGCTGTATATTCCACATCAGAGATTAGTTTGGGAGCAGGAATTTCCTTAGCTTCTTGCTGAGCGCAAGACAAACAGAATTCTAATACTGCACAGATTGCACCTTTACCTTTTCTCACTCCAATCTTTTGTGCAGTCTGGCACTGCTTAATGCTTTCTACCACTTTTTCTTCATTTTTCCAAAAATTTTGAGGCCACTTCTTCCCAGCCTGGGAAGGGGCACGTTTGTATTTTTGCAGCAGTTTATCCATGACAACCCTGCCAAGTAGGCCAATTTTTTCTGTTGCATTAAGGGTATACCCAATTAGCTGTTATAAGTCTGGTTGCATTGAGAGTACTGAACAATCACGATTATGGATTCATAAGTAACATAGTAAACCCTCACTCTAGTCGCATTCTATGAACTACCACGGCCACACTTAAAGAGTTTGGTTGCATTCAGTGAGATCTATCACGGCTAGGAACAATGCAATCTAGTACAATTTATTAAAGCAACAGGTACCCAGGTTCTTTGGACTACCAGTGATAAATTCACTGTCTGCAAAGCACATACAAATACCAAAAGTATGAGTAATACAGCCTAGCTATAAACACATCAAAAGGTATAAAGCAACTCTTATAGAGATTTCTAAGTTTCCTGGGGAAGTACTCGGTATAATCAGGTGTTCAAATCTTACCCAGAGGTGTCCCAATGCAGAGGAAGAGAGGCTCAGCCTGCCAACTGATTCCAGAAGCCAGAATGATATCTTCCCTAACATCCCCTTTCTCTTAAACCAATTTATATTATTTTCTATCTTTTAGGTGGACCTTGAGTGACTTTAGTCATGCATGTCTTGGTTATGATTGGTGAAAAGTTTTCTTGCTTTTCTTTAAAGGTATAGGCTCCATGAAATTCAGAGCGCATGTTTAGTGAGGGGTGGTAGCTTGGAGGTGGGTATCTTTTGTGTTTTGGTATTATAATGAGAATTTGGTATTATAATGAGAATATAATGAAAAAGTTCACAAAGTACAGCATTTTGTCAAAAACATGGCAGGTCATTGGCTCAGGGCAGCAAATGCGCAGCTTATTGGTCTCAGTGTGCACAAGAACAATCAAGTTCCCATCTTATGACAGAGCCTAGCCACGGTGTCTCCCCTCCACGCTCTGTACTGTTCCTCTTAGAGTCAGCACACTGAGTTCCCCTGGTGTGATTAACATCTAAGGTTGGAGGCCTAGGGAACTTTTATGTAGTGCAGCTATACTCCACCCTGGAAGCTTCTTCAGTGCTGTACCTTTTCTATAAAATGTGAATATCAGCTTAATTTCCAAGTTCCCTCAGGCAATTATTTCAGAAATGGGTTGCCCAGGGAGGTGGTGGAGTCACTATCCTTGGGTGTGTTTAAGGTAATGTTGGACGTGGTGCTTAGGGACATTGTTTAGTGGGTGATATTGGTGGTAGGGGGATGATTGGGCCAGTTAATCTTGGAGGTTTTTTCCAACCTTAATTATTCTATGATTCCCCTTGTTCCAGGACATTCTGGATCAGTCCATGGCAAATGGTAGGGCTGTGTTTCCACCCCTGGGTCAGTCGATTCCAGGTGTACTGGACATTCCTCCAAGTGAGGAGGACAGAAATTCAAGGACTGCTTGAATTTTTACTTTTCTGTGGTAAGTTTGTCCATTCACAGAAGGATGTTACGTGGGTATTTCCTGAAGTTCCTTTTTTCTTCAGATTTTGGCTGGCTTTCCTTTTTTTTTTTTTTTTTTTTTTTTAAATTTTAATGAGAAATTAATGTTTATTTTTCCTTTGAGTTGTCTTGGGTTAATACATGTAGGTTGTCTTAAGTGAGCTTACTAAGTTAAGATTTCCATGTGGTATCTGGATTCTAAGGAGTTTGGGATGTTATCTTTCAGAATATTTTTCTATTTTTTTAGGTCTCTGGATGGCAGACTCTGAAAAGAAATGCATTTTTAAGAGGTATGCCTCATGTAGCCCAAAATATTCCTGACTAGAATATAAACTAATGATAAAGCTTGTGTGGGGGGTGTCTCTTTTGCTTCTCTTCTGTTTCTGTGAGTCTACTCTATAAAAAGTTTTCAGTGCTGGAATCTCTGAAAGCTGCTTCTTCAAAGCTGCCTTGTCAGTGACATAACTTTACTGAAGATGTCTGTAATATACTGCTTACCTTTCTGGTTGATAATTTTAACAGGACATTATCTTGGTAGAAAAAGTATAGCATGAATGGCGATACTTTATCTGACACATACCTACCCCCATCCACCCACTCCTCCTGTGGATTTTCTTTAAGTTTGGGAGTATACTCCAAAGACTTTTGTAGTTTCCCCTACTCCCTTCCTCCCTTGGGCTATCAGGCACCAACACTGTTCCAAGCCCCAGTGTGTCGTAACATTATTCATCACTAGTAAAACTGCAGCAGCAGCAGCCATTGCCACTTGCTGAGAGGAACGTGAGGCTTGTGAGGATCTCTGAGAAGGTTTCTGAGTCCTGACACTCTCGGGTTGTGTGTATGGAGGCACTGACCAGCAAGCGATCGGTTCTGTGAGAGGGGCGGGTGAGATTAGGCAGTGCTGGCTGATGACGTGGCCAGTTCAAATTTCAGGAAGCCACATGTAACCCACCCTTAGGGAGTGCCAGCGACCAGGGTGTGCAAACAGGAAGTGGTGCAGGAGCTGTGAGGCAGGGCACGTGCATTCTGCCAGTAGGTGGGCTGCCATCTCCTCTCACCAGCAGACATGCTGCAGCCTCGAGGGTCTCTCCAGCCCATTGTTGACTGTGCAAATCTACTGAGCAGCTCGAGGCTTCCATGGAATTATCAGGGCTGATTAGATCCCTGATCCTCAGAGATCTTTGGAAGAATAGTGGTTGAGACTATGCAAATGCTGTTCTCTGCAGCAGCCAGGAACCATTTCCTTAGCCAGGCCAGCCTGGGATGAGTGGAGGTAGTCATCCAGATGGAGCTTCCTCTCAGGGCAGCTGGTGTCCAGGTGGAGGGCTGCAAAATCTACAGCCCACACTCCTGGGTAAAGGAGGGCGAGAACTCCACCTGTGCAAGTTGTGCACTGGTGGAGTCACTCAGGCAGCAGGTGCAAGATTTGCAGGAAGAAGTCAGCAGGTTATGCTGCATTAGGAAAGGGGAACAAGAAATGATGGAGCATTACTTGAGGCATTGCACAGAGAATGTTACACTGACCTCTAAGGCTAGCAAACAAAGGAAATCAAGACATAGATAGCACCTTGGAAAAGGAGGCGTCATGGTCTCTCATAACTTGTGGCAACAGGATGATGATTCCCCATTTCCTCACAAGTACCAACCAGAAACAAATATGAAATTTTAGCAGTGGATAAAATTAAAGAGCAAGACTCACAGTGAAACAGCACCAGCTACACATGCTAAAAGTTTCAGAAGGAAATGGCAAGTGCTGGTAGTGGGTGACTCCCTACTGAAACGCACCGAGGCGTTCACTGATATGCAGTGAAGTATGCTGCTTGCCAGGAACCAAGGTCTGGGATGTTGCAGAGACACTGCCACAATTGGTAAAAAGTGCAGACTACTATTTCCTACTTCTTTTCCATATGGACACCAATGATATGGTACAGCATAGCCTGGGAAAGATCAAGCAGGACTTCAGGGTCCTGTGGGCACAAGTGAAGGGGATGGGGGCCCAGGTGGTCTTCTCTGTCTTACCAGTCAGAGACAGGGATTTGGGCAGAAGTCAGTGCATCATGCAGATTAACACCTGGCTATGTGGTGTCACGGAATTAGATTTTATACAACACTAATCTAGCAGCAATTTATTATATACCTTTATAGCAAACAGCAAAGTTAGATTACATGATTTTTAACAGCACTTAATCAGTATCTAAGCGTTAGTTAATTAACACAATGATCTAAAGAACTTGCTACAATAAAAACAGCCACTTAGTTAAAGATTCGAGAATGGCAAGGTTCACCTGAGACTTATTGCAGGGTCCTGGGGTGTTTCTAAATCCAGTTGCATGCAATAGATAGAATTAAATCTGACCAAGGATGTCAAAGGCAACAAGAAAAGCTTCTATAATTATGTCAGTGATAAAACTCGATGTGATTGACTTGCTGAGGCAATTGGCTCCAGGGCAGATGTGTTCTGCAGCGGAGCAGGGGATCTCGGCATGCAGGGGGTACTCCTATATCGAGGCCCCTTCGAGGCAGCCAAGGGAGGCTTGGGCTGAGCCAGGAGCAGTGGCAGGCCATTTAAATTGGGCATTACCGCCATTTTACAGTCACTCACCAAGGCTCCGGGGCAGATGCGTTCTGCAGCAGAGCAGGAGATTGCAGCGTGCAGGGGGGTTCCTACATTGAGGCCCCTTTGAGGCAGCCACGGGAGCCATCAGGACCTGGCAGCCCTCGCGAGGGTGGCTGATGAGGCTTGGGTGGAGACAGGAGTGCCCCCCCACCCCCGCCCTGATGTACAAAGGCAGCCCCTAGGGAATGCAGGCAAACAGGGCATGGTGTGCCAGTCAGGGTATGGCGTGGCAGCACCTGCAGTCAGGGTTCAAGGTGGGTCATTTTGTATTCTGGGAGAAGCAGAGGAAGGGCATTCTACTTTAATAGAAATGGTGTTCACCCACCGAGTCTGCTGGTCTGAGGCTGAAACACAGATGGGAGGGCTGCAACCTATAGGCAGATGTCTATACCCAAACAGACCTCCCGAGTATCGAAAGAGCTGCCCTGATCCTCAGTTCCAGGGAACTCCAGTCTCTGGAAGTCTCCCTAGGCCCTGAAGGTAGAGATGGGTGTCATGGGTGCAAGTGTGTCCAGCTGGATGAGCTCTTCAAACAGGTGGTTCTGTTGCAAGAAGGAGCTCACCAGGCAACGTAGCATCCAGGAATCTGAGCGGGAGATTGATAAATGGTATTATGTGCTGACACGGTCCGAGCAACAGCCCTGCCTTAAGTCCTGGCAAGGGGAAGGTAAACAAGCTTGCAGCCCTGAACGAGCACATATGAAAGACTCGCAGGACAAGGGAGAGTCGACCCTTGTCTCTGATTGGAGCCAGAGGAGGAGTCTCCCCCTTGCCCCTGAAGTGCCCTTGCACAATAGAGTTGACGTCCTAAGGCAGGAGAGAGGAGGCTCCAAGAGAACTAGTAAAGACCTCAGAAAGGCCAACCACGCAAAGTTGGCTCAGTCTACCACCTGCATCAGAACCAGTGCCACAAAAAAAGTACGAAGGGCGTTAGTCGTTGGAGACTCCTCTCTGAGAGGCACTGAGGCTCCCATTTTCTGTCCGGACAATCTCTCCAGAGAGATTTGCTGCCTGCCTAGGGTCCATATTTGTGATATTATGAAGAGGCTACCAAGTCTGGTGGGTCCCAAAGACTACCACCCCTTTCTACTTTTTCACGTAGGATCAAATGATGCTGCACCAAGGAAACTTCAAAATAAAAAAAGACCCTCTGGGTGTGACTCTCCGGGTGCGACCTTCAAGACGACTCCTTATCCACTGAATGGTCCACCCTTCAAATCCATCTCTCTCCAATTTGGAGACCAGGATGTCATGTGGGACTGTGTCAAAGGCCTTACAGAAGTCCAGATAGATGACATTGGTCGGTCTTCCCTTGTGAACTGATGCAGTCACTCCATCATAGAAGGCCACCAAGTTGGTCAGGCACGATTTGCCCTTGGTGAAGCCATGCTGGCTGTCTCTTTGTCTTGCATGTGCCTTGACATTGCTTCCAGGAGGATCTGTTCCATGATCTTTTCCAGGCACAGAGGTGAAGCTCACCTGTCTGTAGTTCCCTGGGTCTTCCTTTCTACTCTTTTTGAAAATGAGAGTGATGTTTCCCTTTTCCAGTCACCAGGGACTTCACCTGACTGCCAGGACTTTTCAAATACGATGGAGAGAGGCTTGGCATCTGCATCAGCCAATTCCTTCAGGATGCTGGGATGCATGTCATCAAGCCCCATAAATTTGAATTCCTTTGGTCAGTTTGGTTGGGTTAGCTATCCCGGTTGTTTCCCCTCCCAGACTCTTGTGGCTATTTCCCCTCCCAACCCCATGCTCACCTGCAGCCTACCCTCTGTGTGTGTGTGAGATGGGGGCAAGGAGGGGAAGAAAGTCTTGAGGCTATGCAAGTACTGTTCAGCAGTAGCCAAAACATTGGTCTGTTATCAACACTGTTTTAGTGACAAATGCGATGCACCATGTAGGCTGCTATGAAGAAAGTTAACTCCATCCCAGCTAGATCCAGTACAATTAGGAGGAAAAAATAGTTAATGGATGATTGTTTAATTCACTTTGCAATATGCGCTTTCCTCTTATATGATATAAACCTGATAAATTCCTAAATACATTTTTTCTAAAGTATTTTTAATTGTTGCTCCTAATTTTAATGTCTCATTTAAGGTGGTAATTTGAGTCCTCTCATTTCTTCTTTATATGTTTCAGTAGTTTGTGTGTTTTGTTTTTTTTTTAGAATTATTTTCTCTTTTCCTCTTTAAACAAAACAGCTCAAATGGGAATAACCTCATGGTTGGCTCAGAACTTCTGATTTCAGATGTTACTTTAAAGAGAAAGGATAAAGGTGACTTAATAGTACTTTGAATGTTAAATCAATGTTCACTTTGCAGATTAAAAACAAAAACAAAGTTGCGAAGCACATCAGTTGGTTAGTATCTCTAGTCTAATCTAAATCTCTATTAGGTTGGTTAGTATCTGTAGTCTAATCAAACTTACATCTTTATAATGTACCATTTTGCTGCAAGTTTCTTCTTGTCTTTCTAAACAGTTACAAATATATCTGGCATTGCTTCTTCTAAAACAGCATTTTAAAGCATTTCTTTGTTTCATTAAGGCATGCATTTTGTAGCCTGTTTTCAGTAACAGTGATAAGCAATGTTGTCAAAAAATATTTTTAAAAAGCTATTTCATTTTTAAATTCCAAATGCCTTCTCTTTAATGGTGGTTGTAGCACCCTTTAATCTGTAAGGGAGGGAAAAAAAAGGTCTGTACTTCACATTTTTTAATAAAACAGGGTGTAGCTCTACTGGTGGGACAACAGTTTTAGTTTGTCATGTTTTCTTTATTTAATTTGATTTTTACCTTTTCAGAAACCCTTTTAATTTTACTTTTCAGATCCCTTTTTCAGATATGAATTAAAAATCATGCTCTAACCATATAGAGATGCCAAAACTTAGTGTGGTTAGACCTCTGTGGGAAGATGTCAGGGACTGCCATGTTCTGGATATAACCATCTCTGCAACAGACCCACCACATGTCAAAGATGAGTCCATCAGCAAGGTTTGTGGCACCTCTGTGAATATATCTTTAAGAAAGGGCAGAAAGCACTACAGAAAGAGAAGTTGGGAACAAAGAGTAAGAAAACAGAGGCAACACCAAAATCAGAGAAGGAGGAGGAGTTGCTTGCTCCATGGCACTGGAGCAGATATTCCCTGCGGTTTGTGGATAACCCATGCCAGAACAGATGGATATTCCTGAAGGAACTGCTGCCTGTGGAGAACTCATACCAGAGTAGAGGAAAAGCATGAGGAAGAAGGAATAGCAGAGAGAAACCATTACTGGTTGTAACTCCCCACTCCGTTTCCCACGTGCCGCTCAGGAGGGTAGAAGAGTCTGGAGTGAAGGAGTGAAGTTAGACAAAGGAAAGGGGGATGAGGAAAGGTGTTGTTTTAATGTTTGTGTTTTTGTTTCCCACTACCTGACTTAGTAATTACAATTTTATTTTTGTTGGCTATAAAGTTAATTTTCCACAAGTTGAGTCTGTTTTGCCTGCAGTGGTAATTGGTAAGCAATCTCCTTGTCTTTATTCAAACCACAAGCTTTCTTGTTCCCATTCTTCCTATTTCCCCACCCGTCCTGTTGAGGAGGGGGAATGAATGAGCAGCTGTGTGGAAGGTTGGCTGTTAGTCAAGACTAACCCACCACATTTGGTAAGTAGGAGAGCAGTATTAGTAATGTACTAGGAGTCTTCCATTCTGAAATCTTGACATGTAAAATAGTGTAGATTTCAATTATTTCACCATTAATTTTTATCATCCTTTAAAAGTTTGGTACTCATTCAAAATATGTGCATGAGTATACAAGAACCTGAAGCTCTCTGCATAAGCATATGATTAATGTGAATTATAGTTAATAATTCATTCCAAAACTACTTTTACGTCATTGGTACATCTGAGTTCCTATCTAATGTGTGGGTGATTTATTTATTTATTTTTTTTTACAGATACCAAAGATGATGACTAGAAAGATTAAGCTTTGGGACATTAATGCCCACATAACATGTCAATTGTGCAATGGATACCTGATTGATGCTACCACTGTAACAGAATGCTTACATACTTGTAAGTAGGAATATAATTCTGTGAATAAGCTAAAATTGTTTTTGTACTTGATATACTAGATGTTTTAACAGTTTGTAGTTGAAGTTTCAAAATTTACTGTTTTTCAACCAGAATAATGCAAGCTTTGCTATGCACTTACAATTTTTCAATAAAGCAATATATATTGTCTCATGAGACAAATAGGGAGAGGAAACTTTAAAACATATATATAATCAACAGCAATGTATATTCAGGAATGTAGTTTTCCTGTTGAATACTAGAAGAAATGTGGCATGCTCTACAGAGATTATACATGTATGGTGTTTCAGATTTGCCAGAGATCATTTTTTCCACTGCATTTGATTTATAGATGCTGTTCATCAGCTTTAATGTATTTGCTTTTCTTTTTTAGCTCATTCTTGAGCTCCTTCTCCCTGTGCTCCAAATCTAAAGTTCCTCAGTGTTCTGTTTGGAGTAAAGCATTTAGAAACCTAATCTAGGAGTTGCTTTGTTAGGTCCCAAATCCTGTAAGGCTGCCGTTAAGTATTGCATTTGGTCTTGCTAGAGGGTCACTTTTTCATTGTTCTAAAATGTACTTATTTATTTATTTGCAACCCTAAAACATGCACTGCAAGCATGTTTCACATAGGCCATGCCATTTCTCTAGTTTGTATATAGCAATGAATTTTTAGAGCAAACCTACAGGGCTTTCTTGAGAAGCCAGGGAGGTTTTACTGCCCTCTTCTTTTTCTTTTCTTTGCTTTGCTTTGCTTTTCCTTGTGGACTATGTCTTATGAATTTATGTTTTCAGAAAGTTTTATTGCTTTTGGTTTCATCCTTAGACTTATGGTATTAATTCTGAGGAGACACATAGCCTCATGTTATGAGTGGAAGGGTAGGGGACAGCTTTTTCAAAAACAGATGTTGAAAAAGTGTTTCCCCATTTGTATCTTTTTACTTTGTCTGTGACAAACTGAGCTGACGTGCTGAGCTGAGTTTAGGAGGTTGGTATCTGCTTATTCTGAACTGGAGGATCTGCTGTTGGCAAGTGATTGTGTTTTTTACAAGATGAGTTTGGTTCTTCTGTTTATGTGGTTCAGACAGGTTTGGGCCTCACCCTTGCAACTGGATCTGCTAGAATATTCCACTGGAGTAGATTCCAATGCTCACTCCCTGGGCTTAGTGAGTAAAGCTGCTAGGGTTGGTCCAATGGAGAGTGTCCAGAGAAGGGCTACTAAGATGGTGAAGGGCCTAGAGGGGAAGACATAGGAGGAGGAGGAGCGGTTGAGGTCACAAATTAACTTCATGATTACAGTGCCATGTGGTTCTTAAACTGTATATAGCAAGCTTCTTTTTCTTCAAACTACATCTTGTTTTATTTTTTCTTGTTTATTAATGTTCTTGTTATTAGTCTGTAGAAGCTGCTTGGTGAAGTATTTGGAGGAAAACAACACCTGTCCAACATGTAGGATAGTTATACACCAGAGCCATCCATTACAGTATATCGGGTAAGTGTGCAGTATGAAAGTGTAAAGCACAACCAGTTACTCTCTGGACTGTATAAACCTCTCAAATATAGCAAAGTTTCTCTTTAGATATTTTAAAATTTGCTTATCAGAATTTTAAATATATATAAAGAAGGTTGATTAGAGGATAAAATATTTATATAAAGGAGGTAAGGTATTGAATTTTTCTGTGAATTTGCAGTTCTTCTAAAGTAAATCAGACAAACACAATAGACTTTATTGTTTAATTCCTGAGAGAAGTTTAATGAGATTTAGTCACTTTTAGTGACTTTTAGTTTTGTATGCCTGGATCATAGAAGTTACAAATATGGAACATATACTTGAATTACACTTTTCCAAAATCTTTAGAAAAATAACTGTCAGTTGGACAGTGGTTTTCAGTGACATAGAGGGTATGTTCAAAGACCGTAAATACATAGCATTATTGTTGATTTAGTCTTTCAAAGAACTGTTTAGTTCATAGGTACAGATGAGAAATATGGCAGCAGAAAAGTTAGACTAGTGGCTTCAACCTCTTAAATGGAACAATCTCTGAATATAAGGTTTGTGCCTACTTCTTTTCATTCCCACATAGAACTCCCTTACTGCATGACCTAACATGATTGGGGTGTTATATCTTAATTTCCTTCTTTTTCAGTGTATTTTGTGTTTATTTGTACATTACCTTTATTTTTCTTCAATGATTTCCTCTTATTTTAAATATTTCAAAGATATCAGTCAAATGTTTATACCACCTGTTGTGGTTTAACCCGGCCGGCGGCTAAACACCACGCAGCCATTCGGTCCCCCTCCCCCTCCCTCTCTGGGACGGGGGAGAGAAATGGAAAGTGAAGCCCGTGAGTTGAGATAAAGACAGTTTAATAAGACAGGAAAATAATAATAACAACAACAATAAAATAATAACATAATAATAATAATAATAATAATAACAACAACAACAATAACAATAATAATAACAACAATAACAATAACAATAATAATACAATGGAGATAATAGGAAAATAATAATAATATGTACAAACAAGTGATGCACAATGCAATTGCTCACCACCTGCTGACCGATGCCCAGCCTAACCCCGAGCAGTCCAGCCCCCTCCCCCTGGCTAGCCACCCCTATATATTGTTTAGCATGACGTCAGATGGTATGGAATACCCCTTTGGCTAGTTTGGGTCACCTGTCCTGGGTCTGTTCCCGTCCCAGCTCTTACTGCACCCCCAGCCTGCCTGTTGGCAGGACAGAGCAAAAGGCTGAGATGTCCTTGGCTTGGTGTAAGCACTGCTCTGCAAGAATTAAAACATCGGGGTGTTATCAGCACTCTTCTCATCCTAAGCCAAAACACAGCATTCCACCAGCTACTAGGAAGAAAATTAATTCTGTTCTAACTGAAACCAGGACACCACCTGACTTGGCTGGATCTGCACTAGAGATTTGTACAATTTCAACTTCCACTGATATAAATGTATTGAGATAGTGTGTTCACAATAGCTGCTGCATGTTGAATAGACTTGTTTACCTCAATGCAGTTTCTTTTTGTTTGTGACACTGCTTCAAATGTGCCTGTCTTGGTTCTAGTGCAGCTTTTGAAGGAATGGTTGCAGAAAATTAATTTGATTCTCTCCACTTTCACTGACAATTCTGGATGTCCTATAAAAACTTTCCGAATTGCTCAAAACTAAGTCCCCTTCAGGAGTCTGAAATAAGATTTTCCTTATACCTTTTGAGAATGACATAGAGACTATACTAAAGTGTATTCTGAAGTATGACAAAACAGCGATGACAAATCCATGCCAGTAGGCAAGAAGAAACAAATGGCATGAAAACCACACAGTGTGGTTGTCCTCTGTAAAGCTACAGGAATGCTTCCGTGTATTGATTCAGAAGGCTGTTTTCAATGCTAAGAGAGGCCTGAGAACTTGACCTCTAATTGAAAAGTTAGAAGTGGATTTGACAGTTGTTTATGGACACTGAATGTACAGTATTGTCTGTTTAAAAATTGATCCCATTCTTTATTCTATTTTTTTTTTCTCTATTGCTTTGAAAAATAAGGATGTCCTCCTAGGGGAAGTATTTTCCTGAGGCAGTTACAAAACACTGCCCCTTCAAGATAAAAACAGATAGCCTTTGTGCAACCTCTTTTGGAAGTTGGTGTTTTTTCAGTAGAGAATTAATAGGGAGGAACTTTGTATTATGTTGTAGTTACAAAAATCTGTGATCTAATTCATCCCCATTGTATTGGGTTTAAATGGCAAGATTTGTTTTTTTATTTTTTTTTTTTTGGGGGGGGGTGGGGCTGCAGGGTGGCCTCTGTGAGAAGAGACCAGAAACTGCCCCATGTTAGATAAGAACCAGTTCCAGCCAGCTCAAAAAGGGACCTGACACTGAGCAATGGTGGTTGTGCCTCTGTGATAGCATATTTAAGAAAGGCTAAGAAACAGTGCACAGCAGCTGTGAGAGGAACAATCCTGCAGACAAGGTCTGTGAAGAAGGAAGGGGAAGAGGCGCTCCAGGCACCAGAGCTGAGATTGTTGGAACATGGTGACGCAGGTTGTCCCCCTGCTTCCCATGGTGTACCATGTCACTGCAGCCCATGGAGGACCCCACACTGGAGCAGGTGGATATTGCCTGAAGGAAGATGCAGCCCATAGACAGCCCATGCAGGAGCAATTTGGGCCTGGGCAGCTGCAGCCTGTGGAGAGGATCAGACACAGAATCACACACAGAATTTCTAGGTTGGAAGAGACCTCAAGATCATCGAGTCCAACCTCTAACCTAACGCTAGCAGTCCCCACTAAACCATATCCCTAAGCTCTACATCTAAATGTCTTTTGAAGACTTCCAGGGATGGTGACTCCACCACTTCCCTGGGCAGCCTGTTCCAATGCCTCACAACCCTTTCAGTAAAGAAGTTCTTCCTAATATCCAACCTAAAACTCCCCTGGCGCAACTTAAGCCCATTCCCCCTCGTCCTGTCACCAGGCACGTGGGAGAACAGACCAACCCCCACCTCGCTACAGCCTCCCTTGAGGTACCTATAGAGAGCAATAAGGTTGCCCCTGAGCCTCCTCTTCTCCAGGCTGAACAAGCCCAGCTCCCTCAGCCGCTCCTCGTAGGACTTGTTCTCCAGGCCCCTCACCAGCTTCGTCGCCCTTCTCTGCACCCGCTCAAGCACCTCGATGTCCTTCTTGTAGCGAGGGGCCCAAAACTGAACACAGTACTCGAGGTGTGGCCTCACCAGAGCTGAGTACAGGGGGACAATCACCTCCCTAGCCCTGCTGGTCACACTGTTTCTGATACAAGCCAGGATGCCGTTGGCCTTCTTGGCCACCTGAGCACACTGCTGGCTCATATTCAACCGACTATCCACCATTACTCCCAGGTCCTTCTCTTCTAGGCAGCTCTCCAACCACTCATCTCCCAGCCTGTAGCTCTGCTTGGGGTTATTGCGCCCCAGGTGCAGGACCCGGCATTTGGCCTTGTTGAACTTCATGCAGCTGACCTCAGCCCATCGGTGCAGCCTATCCAGGTCCTCCTGCAGAGCTTTCCTACCCTCAAGCAGATCGACACACACACCTAACTTGGTGTCATCTGCAAACTTACTGAGGGTGCACTCAATGCCCTCGTCCAGATCATCAATGAAGATATTAAAGAGGACCGGCCCCAGCACCGAGCCCTGGGGGACGCCACTAGTGACTGGCCTCCAACTGGACTTGACTCCATTCACCACGACTCTTTGGGCCCGGCTATCCAGCCAGTTTCTAACCCAACGAAGCGTGCGCCAGTCCATGGACAAGCAGGTTGTCTAGCAGGAACTGCAGCCCCTGGGGTATCCAAGCTGGAGCAGTCCATTCCTGAAGGACTGCACCACATGGTACGGACCCATGCTGGAGAAGTTCTTGAAGAACTGCAGTCTGTGGGAAGCCCATGTAGGATCAGTTCAGGAAGGACTGCATCCCATGGGAGGTACCCCATGCTGGAATAGGGGAAGAGCATGACAATGAAGGACTATGTAGTGGGTTTACGTGGTAAGATTTTGGTAGTAGGGGGCTGCAGGGGTGGCCTCTGTGAGAAGAATCCAGAAGCTGCTCCATGTTAGATAAGAGCCAGTTTCAGCCATCTCCAAAGGGACCCGCCACTTGCTAAAGCCAAGACAATAAGTGATATTGGTTGCACTTCTGTGAGAGTAGATTTAAGAAAGGGGAAAAAACTGCTGCTCTACAGCAGATGGGAGAATGAGGAGTGAGAACTGCAGACACCAAGTTCAGTGAAGAAGGAGGGGGAGGAAGTGTTCCAGTCACCAGAGCTGAATTTCCCCTGGGGCCTGTGGAGAGGACCATGGTGAAGCAGATTGTCCCCCTGCAGCCCATGGTGTACCACAGCAGAGCAGATTTCTATACTGCAGCCTGTGGAGGAGCCCACGGTGGAGCAGATGTATATGACCTGAAGGAGGCTATAGCCTGTGGAGAATTCCCACAGGAGCAGACTCTGGATCAAACCTGTAGCCCATGGAAAGAAGCCCACACAAGAGCAGGTGATCTGGCAGGAGCTGCCGCCCGTGGGGGACCCATGTTGGATCAGTTTGGTCCTGATGGATAGACCCTGTGGTACGGACCTATATTTGGAGCAGTTCTCGAAGAGCTGTTGCCTATAGGAAGCCCATGCAGGATCTGTTCGGGAAGGACTGCGTCCCGTGGGAGGGACCCCACATTGGAGCAGGGGAAGAGACTGACCATGAAGGAGCGGCGAAGGAGAAGACTGACTGCAACCCCCATTTCCCTGTTCCCCTGCACCACTTGGGGGGAGGAGGTGGAAGAGGGTGGATGGGGGGGAAGGTGTTTTCAGTTTTTCTTTGTTTCTCACTTCTCTAGCTTGCTAGTAATAGGTAATAAATTTCTCTCGTCTCCCTATGCTGAGTCTGTTTTGCCCGTGATGATACTTGTTGAGTCACGTCCCTGTCCTTATCTCAACCCTTGAGCCCTTCTCATCGTATTTTCTCCCCCTTTTCCTTTGAGGAAGGAGAGTGAGAGAGCGGTTGTAGTGGAGCTCAGCTGCCTAGCAGTGTAAAACTACCACAGAGTGGCAGAGACGAAGCATTATGGACTGACACCAACCCCCATTCTCCTTTCCCCTGCACCCCTCGGGGGGGAAGAGGAAGAAGAGGGTGGATGGGGGGAAGGTGTTTTTAGTTTGCTTTTAGTTCTCACTGCTCTGATCTGTTGATAATAGGCATTAAATTAATTTAATCTCCCTTTTGCTGAGTCTGTTTTTGCTTGTGATGGTAATTAATGAGCAATCTCCCTGTCCTTATCTCAACCCACGATTTTTTCCATCATATTTTCTCCCTCTGTCCTGCTGAGGAGGGGGAGTGAGACAGTAGCTGCATGGTGCTCGGCTACCTACCGGTGTTTAAACCATAACACCCAGCCATCTGGGGAATACGTTGAACAAACACAGGAGTCATGAAACTCATGTGTCATGGCTAAGAATACTGTTAAATTCTCTCTTCTCTCATGCTGGTGGCTAATATCATTCATTTACTTTGAAATGTTTTGGGAGATGTACCTGCAAACTGTAAATGGCACTTAAAAATCCTAACCTGAGAGTCAAAGCTGGAGATTGGTACTGTAATCTCTTCTGGAGCTAATGCCCTGGTAGCAGCTGAAGATGAAATTTTAGCTTGTATTGAATTTTATTTATAGTTTGGAATTCAGTGTAATGTTCTGGTCCTTTCAGGCAATGACTTGTTTTAGAGTAATCCAGAAAAGGGCAGCTTGTATTTACACTTTGAAACAGGTTGAAAACATCAGAGTGCTACCTAGGTGAGTTGAAGAATGGAAGTTTAGAATCTTAACTAGTCCTGCTCTCCCAGTTCCTGTCTTATGTTTTGGATCAGTCTGTCCTTTTTGTTACACCCTTTTTTGCTAGATGGGATTCTGTGCTACATGATGGTGCTCTTGAGTAAAATTTTGATTAAGAGCAAACACTTTTTTTTTTCTTTGCTCCATTCCTTTTTTTTCCCCTATAGGCTCCTTTCCTCATGTTTTTTAAAAATCCCAGTATGGATAGCTAAAAACCTAGCAACGTGAGAGATTAATTAAAAGGGATAAGAAGCAGTATAATTTCTATTAAAAGAAAAGTGTAGTTGTGGTTTAACCCAGCCGGCAGCCAAGCACTACACAGCCACTTGCTCACCCGCCCCCCTCCCTCTCTGGGATGGGGGGAGAGAATCAGAAAAATGAAGCCTGTGGGTTGAGACAGAGGCAGTTTATTAGGACAGAAAATAAAGTAATAATAATAATAGTACTACTAATAATAATGTGTACAAAACAAGTGATGCACAATGGAATTGCTCACCACCTGCTGACCAATGCCCAGCCTATCCCCAAGCAGTCAGTCCCCCCACCCTGGCCAGCCTCCCCCCATCTTAATTGTTCAGCATGACGTCAGATGGTGTGGAATATCCTTTTGGCCAGTTTGGGTCACCTGTCCTGGGTCTGTCCCCTCCCAGCTCCTGCTGCACTCCCAGCCTGCCCACTTGCAGGACAGAGTGAGAAGCTGAAAAGTCCTTGGCTTAGTGTAAGCATTACTCTGCAACAATTAAAATATCAGTGTGTTATCAACATTATTCTCATCCTAAATCCCAAACACAGCACCCTACCAGCTACTAGGAGGAAAATTAATTGTATCATAGCTGAAACCAGGACAAGTGTCTAGAGTCTAGAAACAGAAAAGCTAAACATACTTTTGTCAAATTTTTCAAAGAATTTCGAGAGTATGTTACTGATATACATGCTGGTAGAAACGTTTCTTACAGGATTCCTTCCTTTGCAACGTAAAGACCATCCTTCTTAGCATTTCTGTTAAACTTCTGTCAATTTAATTTTTTTTCAGTTCTTGTCTTAGCCTGAACCTTGTCTGCATTCCTTTCCTGTTACTGTCGTCTTCTGTTTGACATTTCAGTTATCCGAAATCAGTATATTTCTTACAAGACTTCGGAGGTTTGTGGAGTCAATTTAATATGGAATCTCTTAAAGAGAAATGTTTTGAATCAAGATGGCTAATTTAAACCTTCATTTTTTTTCCCTGCTAGTCATGATAGAACAATGCAAGATATTGTTTACAAACTTGTGCCAGGCCTCCAAGAAGGTAAGTTTTCTGTATGACCTGTTTTTACTGAATGTTAGATTTACACATAGTTCCTTTTCATTAATGAAAGGAGGAAGTGAGGAAAAGTATTCATGGAAAGATGAAAAATACCATCTTCACTTGTTCCAGTTCTAGCACTACTTCTCTATACTTCAGTGCTTTTTTCTGTTTTAGACTTGTACTAGCAGCATTACTGAAAAGTCAGTAATGAAAATACTAGTGTTTGTTTCGGTGAAAAGTAACATTTTGTTAACCTAAATAGCACTACAAAGTTTTCATGTTGGCATTCTCTATATTGCATACATTCTTCTTTAAACTGTGTATGTATTCATGTCTTTTCTGCCAGGTTTGCAGAGTTCTAAGAGACAGAATATTAATCTAGTGTAATTTTTATTTTCAGTTAAATTTTCTTCTCCTAAAACATACTTAAATACCAAGGTACTTGCTAGCAAAACATTTGTTCTTTCATAATCTATTTGGACCATGCATCTGTTGAACTAAAGGAATGCTTTATATTAATTATTCAGTATTATTTTTCAGTGGTGTGTTGCTACTTTTATTTAAGTAGAATCCAATCAAGCTGTCAAATGAGGACAATATCAGACATTTATAAGCAAGTTTAGGTAAAGGGATTGTTTTTAAATTGTTTCTAAGATATTGAAAAATCATAAATCATAGAATCATAGAATGATTTGGGTTGGAAAGGACCTTTAAAGATCATCTAGTTCCAACCCCTCTGCCATGGGCAGGGATGCCAACCACTAGATCAGGTTGCCCAAAGCCCTGTCCAACCTGGCCTTGAACACTTCCAGGGATGGGGCATCCACAACTTCTCTGGGCAACCTCTTCCAGTGCCTCACCATCCTCATAGTAAATAATTTCTTCCTAATGTCTAATTTAAATCTATACTCTTTCAGTTTAAAACCTTTACCCCTTAGTCCTATTGCTACATTCCCTGATAGAGTCCCTCCACAGCTTTTCTGTAGCTCCCCTTTAGGTACTGGAAGGCCCCTCTAAGGTCTCCCCAGAGCCTTCTCTTCTCCAGACTGAACAACCACAATTCTCTCAGTCTGAGAGGTGTTCCAACCCTCTGATCATATTCGTGGTCCTCCTCTGGACCCACTCTAACAGAACAGGTCCAAGTCTTTCTTGTGCTGAGGGCCCCAGACCTGTATGAAGTACTCCAGGTGGAGTATCAAGAGAGCAGAGTAGACAGGGAGAATCACCTCCCTCAAACTGCTGGCCACTTCTTATGATACAGCCCAGAATATGATTAACTTTCTGAGCTGCAAGTGCACATTGCTGGCTTATAGTCAATTTTTCATTCACTAGTACCCCCAATTCCTTCTCTGTGGGCTGCTCTCAATCCATTCATGCCCTAGTCTGCACTGATACTGGCAGTTGCCCCAACTGAGATGCAGCGCCTTGCACTTGGCCTTATTGAAATAAGCATAAACATTCAAAACCAATGTTTTGACAGAAATACTGAAGGAGGAAATACAAAGTATGGTATAGTATTTAAAATCTATTTTATCTATAATATCTATATAATGGTGTAATAATAGCTCTGCAAATGACTTGGTAATATTATGCCTCTCAAGAATAAGATCTAGGGTAATGCGATTATGGCAGCAAGAGCGGAGAAGTAGCAAAAAGTGCTAATACTACTTTCTGCCTGACAAGCTTCTTTTACAGGTCAGAGGAGCATTTTAGAATACCTTGATAAATATTGGGCTATAACTTTATTACATAACTAATATGTACAATTGTAAACAGCGGAAATGAAAAAGCAGAAGGAATTCTATCACAAACTGGGTATGGAAGTACCAGGGGACATCAAAGGGGAGACATGCTCTTCAAAGCAACATCTAGATTCATATCTCAGTGGTAAATGGTCTTATGTTTATTCTGTCTTGGGGTAGGGGGGGTGGGAAACAGACTGCCATTAAACTGCTGAAAGGATCTGTCATAGCTAGGTGTCTAGCTAATATTTATTAACACATGTAATTGTATAATACTGTACAATGCTTGTTTGTGCATGTATATTGGACTATATATGTGCTCACCATCTTTGAACTCACCGAGTCCAGTATTGTTGTTTTGCATCAGACTTGTTTATAGAATATGTTCTTTTAGCTGGCTGTAATGCGTTCCTGGTGAAGATCTTCATTAGTATCTATGTGGGAGCTCTATGATGATACTCTGCTTCTGGGCTGCTAGCAGAGCTGGTTATATTGAGCGCTGCACTATATACTTGTTCCCATTTTGACTGTGTGGGCCTATTGGCAGCTGATGTTGCTTAAGTAGATGGCCATGACTTGGAGGCAGGGTTATTTTTTATTAAGTTATTACGTTATTTTTTATTCCAGTACTGAACTGTACTGACATTAATTTCAGAAATGATGTGGTGGTTATATTAAGGTGTGTGTGTATTTATTCTAGAGCAAAAGAATTCTGAAATTTATGACTGTCAGGAGAGCATACCAGTTGTACACAATAGTGAATGATCCCTGATAAATTTATAGCAAGGTGTTTTGAATTGACAAGAAGCCTTTTTTGGGAAGCTTTGGATTAATGTCCAGGAAGGGTAGACGCATTACATACGTTTCTGCTACCAAGAATAAAGCTGTTTTCCAACCTTTTTCCTGGTTAGAAGAGAAGCTGATCATGTTCTGACAAACCTAATTACTTTGAAAAACAAACACAAAAAAAACAACAAACCAACAACAACAACAAAAAAGAAAAAACGAGTTGCTCTTGACTAGTCTTGACTTTGTTTCAGGATTAATTGTCATCTGAGATGTCTAATTTAATGCTCTGCTTTATTCTTGAAGGTGAAACTAAAACAGATGAAAATTCAAACAAAGAAACTTCTGAAGAAAAAGAAGAAGATAATGACTATCATCGAAGTGATGAACAGGTGGGCTTACTTCTGATATAGGTCATTTGTTAGTTTTATTTTCTATTTCAGCTTCAGTCCTGTTCTACTTTAAATTATTATTTTTTTTTCCCTCTGACAGAGACAAGATACAGTGTTCTCCCATGCTTTTGTGTAAACTTGAACTTTGTCTTTTTTTTAGGTAGCTGTGGGGAAATTTGATTGAGGTTTGATAGTTTATAACTAGTTCTGAGTTTTTGGACTATCAGCTAAATTCTGTGTTGGTTTCCATCTCAACTAGATTTCAAGTACTTTGTGCCCTTTTTCTGAAAGGGTCTACTCTCATGCCACTCTGATGCATCAGGACTGAATATGTTTCAATAACTAGAATGAAAAGTCTTTTTTAATTTACTATTTATTTTAATCCTTATCATGTTAAGGGTATATGTGGACTTCCCACTTTTGATATTCTCTGTCCTTCCTAACTCTCCAACACTTGATGTATTTCTTCACTGTCATTGATGGACTGTGATAAGAGTCTTTTGTCCTGTTCTCTGTGCCTGTTGTAGGAGGCTTGCCAGGTCAGGATGGTGGAGGGGTCGCTTGACTAGGGTCAAATACATTCCAATAGGTGCTGGTTGCAGTTCATGATATAGCATATAGTCAAAAGACAAATCTTCATGAGTAATTATGGGTGCAGAGAAATTAAAATCACAATCTATGATTATGGAAAAGTTAGAAATATCAGAGTGATTAGTAACACTATTAACAATATCATCTATTAACAAGGATTTACATAATGTTTGTATACATACACACCCTTTCCCAATGTATAGAACTACCGTTCCAGGAATCTCATTGGGATGTATTTCAAAGCAGCAGATATTCTGTTCTGTATCTAGACAGGTATCTTGAGCTTTAAGGGTGTTACTCTCACAAATGAAACCTTGTTGTTCTCGAACAACACATGTATTAACATCAACAGTTTGCCATTTATTTACATTTCGTTGGGCACATGCTCTGGGTTCTAATCCTAGCACAGTAATTGGGTATATGGTATATATCGAAGCATTGCATATAGTAAAGACAAAGCCAACATTTTTTTTTGTACTTTGAATGATAAGTGAAGTTGATTAATTGCCACCAGAATTGAAACTCCTTTTCAAACTCTGATGCATTATCCCAGATTTCTTTGCGAATTTCAGTGGGTAAGGTTCCTCCTTCCCCTTCCCTAATGATGGCTGGTATTACAGTTTTGGTTTACAGATAAGACAAAAAACAGAAATACCCAACAAATAAAATCAACTCTGCTTGGGAACACTCTAGATTGGTATAGGGGAGTCTGTGATCCCAGGTGTAGAAAACAGCATTTAGAGTAACTGGGAACAGACAAAAGAAAAGGTGCTCGGTTGTTATCCAACCAGCAGATTTTAGGTTAAAAGGTGGGTACTACCATCTAGTGCTGATTCGATGTAGTTTCCTGGAACTATCTTTCACTTCCCAAGTGTAAAGGTTCTTTGGGGTTGTTAATACCATTAACACTGTCCCAATCTGAGGCATTTTAACCAGCACAAGCTGACCTGCATAAAAGCCAGTAGGGTATTTCCTCAGTTTTACATCTGCCTTTAGTACCAAAAATGTAGCAGAAGCACAAAAAGCTTTCATCTTTGGACAACTATCTCCACTCCATCTATTATTTAATTGATAGATGACACTGGACAGTCGCAGATGCCATCCAGATTCATGGGTTTTAGCAAATCGCTTGACTAACCCATTAGTCCGTTCAACAATACCATTGGCCTGGGGATAGAATGGAGTATGGAATACCCACCAGATCACTCCTCCTTGTCCCAGTCTTGTATAACTACAGCTGTAAAAATTGATCCGTTATCACTCTGAATCTCCTCTGGAAGGGGGATTGTAGTAAACCATTCCTTTAAGCTATGGACTGTACTTTCTCCAGTGGAAGCTGCAACTACTGTGGCTATGTGGCTATGGTAATTCCTGAGATGACATCTACCCCCACCAATATGTATTTTTTTACCCCCTGAGGGTCACAGTGGACCTACATAGTCGATCTGCCAGGTGTGCCACAGTGTTTTTCTGTCCTGGATATGCAGGGGAGGCACTTTACTCAAATGTTTGATGTGGGTTTTTTTTTCAGTCTCAAAAGACATTGTGAACAGGCAATGGCCACTTGTTTGCACAACTTCACTGATACAGGCCATCCTCGGGCTATGCCTTCTCGATACAAGTTGGTTTGTTGGGTGTGGCCTCATTTTACATGCAACCATTCGAGTAAGCGTTCCCATTAGTGGTCATCACTCATGACATCAATTTTCCATAGTCATGTAAGGCTATCCACTTGTTGGTTCAATTGGCAGTAGTGGAAGCTGACCAATCATGCTCTTTTACCAGACCAATGTGCAGCACCCTTTGTTCTCTTATTTCTAGCAATTGCTTCCAGCTGTCAGTTTGCCAGACTGGGACTCTATTTACTTTCCAGTCATTGGCTGCCCAGTGGCCTATCCACTCTGTGGCTCCCTTGAAAGCAGTGTATGAGTCTATGTAGATATGGCTGGCGCCATATTGTGCAGCTAATAGCATGCCCTAAGCTCTCCTATTTGCACACTTCCTCCACCTGTTTCACTTAACCTTTCCCCTGTGGCCGCTTCCAGTGCCACAGACTTATAATTCCACTCACTGTTTTGCCTATAGGATGATACACTGGTGAACCATGCTCCTTCAAGGTCACTGCCTTCCCTCAGATGAGGTGCCTCCTGAATTGGAGATGGTTTGCTTGTCTGGTTTTGGAATAACAAAGTGCTGTCTATATCTTTCTGCAAATTACATACTTTAATGTTGTCTTCTGTAATAGGCATAATTTCATTGATACCTTCCAGATAGGCATACCATTTACAGCCCAGGTTTCTGGGCAATGCCTGCAGGTGGCGGTGTAACTTTACGAACTATATCTAGGAGACAGAAAGGTCCCTGGATGAACATGTTCTGTCATAGAATCATAGAATATCTGAGTTGGAAGGGACCCATAAGGATCATCGAGTCCAACTCCTGGGTTCCCAGAGGAACACCAAAAAAAAAATATTTAAAAAATCAGATCATGTGTCTGAGATTGTCCAAATGCTTCTTGAACTCTGTCAGGCTTGGTGCCATGACCACTTCCCTGGGGAGTCTGTTCCAGTGCCCAACCACCCTCTTGGTGAAAAACCTTTTCCTGATATCCAGCCTGAACCTCCCCTGTTGCAGCTTCAAGCCATTCCCTTGGGTCTTATTGCGGGTTACCAGAGAGAAGAGATCAGCACCTGTCCTTTTCTTCTCTGTTCCACCTGTTTCACTGCTTGCATTAGGGACAGCAAGCCTTTTTCAAGATCTTGTGAGAAACACTCTGTAGCCAATAACATAGGCTCAGGCGAGTATCTCAGTGAAGTAGCATTTTTATTTGCAATTGCAGTGGTGGGCGTCCTGCAAGTAGAAGAGCACAGTAAAAGTATATCATAACCTTATATTCCCTATTACCTGATACTTGATTCCTTCCCTGTTTCCTCATTGGCTGAGTACTACAGGTTCACAAGCTACTCGACACATTGCTATATCATATATGTACAATTTAATTTGACTAACCATTAATTTCTCCTTTTCTTTTTTTTTTTCTTTCTCTCATGACTAGAGGGCCCATGATTTTTGTTTTTACTGATTTCTCAGTGCTTGTCCTGTTTTTCTTAGCTATCCTCCTTAATTTGGGACAGTGGGACCTTCCCCTTACTGCTTAACATAGTCCCCACTGCTATGCCACTGTCATGCCTGCACAATCAATTTTGAATATGCAAGGTTAGTGGAATTTGAATATGCAAGGTTAGTGGAATTTCCAGCACTGTGCCCTTGTGGCCAAGAAGGCCAATGGCATCCTGGGCTGTATCAGAAGGGGTGTGGTTAGTAGGTTGAGAGAGGTTCTCCTCCCCCTCTACTCTGCCCTAGTGAGACCACATCTAGAATACTGTGTCCAGTTCTGGGCCCCTCAGTTCAAGGACAGGGAACTGCTTGAGAGAGTCCAGCACAGAGCAATAAGGATGATTAAGGGAGTGGAGCATCTCCCTTATGAGGAAAGGCTGAGGGAGCTAGGTCTCTTTAGCTTGGAGGAGACTGAGGGGTGACCTTATTAATGTTTATCAATATGTAAAGGAGTGTCAGGAGGATGGAGCCAGGCTCTTCTCGGTGACATCCAATGATAGGACAAGGGGCAATGGGTGCAAGGTGGAACATAGGAGGTTCTGCTTAAATATGAGACAAAACTTTTTTACGGTGAGAGTGATGAAACACTGGTACAGGCTGCCCAAGGGGGTTGTATATGCAAGGTTAGTGGAATTTTCCACTGCAAAAACACATTCTACTGCAAAAACACAACTTTGTTTCTTACAATCAGAATATGTCATTTTGGTGTCATTCAAAGAGTGGGAACTAAACTCTAGTGGTCTCTCTGGTCCTTCTAGTCCCTTCTGCCAGAATTACAATGGGAACCATGCTCACTGAATCCCCATTCTACACGCATAAGGTTAGGTGTAAAGGACCTAGCTGCTGGAATAGCCTCAGTTCTTTTATTAATAATTCTAATGTGTTCTCATGCTGTTCAGTCCATTCTCATGATTTTCCCTTTCTGAGCAAATTGTATAAGGGATGAGCAATAATAACCTAAAATTCCCAGGACTTGCTCTAACTCCCTCATGCTAGATGGATTTTGCCCATGCTCTATTTCCTTCAAATTAGAGCATTTCTCTTCTTTTCTGGGGGAATAGAAGCAGCTCCTTTAATCCACCAGATCCCCAGGAACTTTAGCTCTTGTGCGGGTCCCTTATATTTGGACAGAGGAATTTCTAATCCTAAATTTAACATTTTTTTCTCATACACCTTCCATGGTATGTCCAATTTCCTTCGAGTTTTCTTCTCCTATCAAGATGTCACCGACATATTGGTATACTGTAACACCTGGTAGACTGGGGACTTCTGTTAAAACCTTTGATGAGGCATTATGAGCAATGGTAGAGGAGTGTTAATATCCCTGAGGCAGTCTATTAAAGGTATACTGTATCCCTTTCCAAGTAAATGCAAATTGGGTCTTATCGTGGTCCTGGAGGGGTGTTGTCTGAAAAAGTGGATCCTTTTACCCTGCGTGCAATAAGCCAATTCAAACACTAAGGAGAGATATTGCATTTATTCAGGCCTGGGTGCTCAGTGGATTCTCCACAAATCAAGCACACCCAATGCCAGTTTCTTCATTACATTTATACATTGCATGCACGCATATTCTATATCTAATGAATATTCATGATAACCTATATAGGCTGTGTAATTGTGCTGTGCCATTCTTCTTGGCTCCTTTTTAGGCTCTTCTGTGCATGCCTAATTACAACTATCTCCCCCCTTTTGAGACTTAAGGTGATATAACATCCTTAAGTCTCAACATATTTATTTCGTCTTCTTGGGATATAGAAAAGTATACATTGAATTAAGTAGCAAGCGACTATAATCATTAAAGCAATCAACAAAATAATTACAAATAAGTGCTTAAGCCATCCTAGATTAGGGAGCCACGAGGTTAACCAAGAGAGATCCCATCCTTCCCTTTCATAAACTTCCAAAGCCAATTTCTCTAACTGTTGAATAGCTGTGAATTATCAGAGAGATTAAAACAACACATTCCTTTGAACTCTTCACAGCCATGATTATGTCTTAATAATAACTAATTGATAACTGCCCGATTCTCTAAACTAGCTTCTCATATTTGCATCATTTCAATTGAATTCACTGGATAATTGATGAGTACTCCTCCTTATTTTTGATCCATGTTCTTTTGAAGAGAAACTCTTTTCTGTGGCACTGTAGCTAATACTTCTTTTTCCTTGCCTTTTTCTGCAGACTGTTTCACAGTTAAATTAGACAGCTTATTTCCTCTTTCTTGGGTGGTTCACCCCGATTGGTGAGGTTTACAATGCATATCAGCTACAACAACAGGGACTTGTATACTTTCAAGTAAACTCAAAATTTCTTCCTTATGCTTTATCTCTGTCCATTGTGCATAGTAGTACTCTCTCTTTCCAAATGGCTCCATGTGCATGGACTACTCCGAAGGCATATTTTGAATCAGTCAAATATTTATGTGTTTGCCTTTGCTTAACTGCAAAGCTCAAGTGAGGGCAATTAATTTGGCCTTCTGGGCTGATGTGCTGGGAGGCAACATTTGAGCTTCCACTACCATCTCAACAGTAGTGACTACATATCCAGATACTCTTTTTACTTCCTTCATAAAACTGCTACCATCTGTATACAATTCCCAATTTGTGTCTTGCAAAGGGGTATCACTCAGGTCAGGTCTACTTGCATAGACTCCTCAGTTGTTTATAAGCAGTCATGCTCAGGTTTACTTTCTTCATGTCGAGTTGAAAGAAACATGACAGGGTTGACCACAGCTGTAGTCTTGATGGTCACATCATCTGGTTCTATAAGTACTGAAGGGATGCATGACACACAGACTCCTGATGGCTCTTGAACAGGAGATGTTTATTGCCCTTTTTCACTACTACATATAATTTCCACGTAGCCCCACGCACTGTCCATGCGCCCGAATCTATCATACAATTGGTTAGAGACCCTCAGACACGCGCCTGGAGCCAGCCAGCAATTGGCCACTGCCCAAAGCTCATCTTTAACACTGTAGCCAATTTACTTTATCTCAACCTTGCTCAAGTTTTTGTTTCTACCACTTGTTTCCTCATTACCTCTAATTCAGGGATGTGTGAAACAGCACGAAGCCACCTGCGAATTCCTTTCCCACAAAGTACCACTTTAAAATTATGCTGGGGAGAGCCAGTGTCCCCCCTTCTGATCCAATACCGTAGTTACCACGTGCAGAGTATAAACAGTTATTTTTTGTCCCATGGTGAGCTTCCAGGACTCTTGTATTAGCAACACTGTAGCAGCCATTGCCCTCAAGCATCCAGGCCATCTCTGACTCACTGGATCCAATTGCTTGGAAAAGCATGCCACTGCTAACATAGTCCCCTAAGCGTTGGATCAGGACATCGAGGGCTACAGCCTGCTTTTCGTAGGTGTACAGTTTGAAAGGCTTTTCTAAATTAGGCAGCCTGAAACCCGGGGCTTTCATCAAGGCTCTTTTAAGCAGACTCCGATTGTCATTGGTCCACTGAAGGGAGCCCTTGGATAACTTCAACAATTCATATAAAGGTTTCATCATCAGTCCATAATTAGGAATCCACATGCAGCACCATTCCCAGGAAAGTTCTTAATTCATGAACATTTCAAGGTTCTGGGAGCTGGCAAATATCTTCCTTCCTTTCAGTACTTTACTGTCTCTGTCCGTTTAAGATTTCAAAACCTAAATATGCTACAGTTTCTTGTGCAATTTGAGCCTTCTCCTTTGACGCTCTATACCCACTAAGTACGAGGAAATTTAATAGGCTAATCGTCAGTTCCAGACATTGTTCCTGGGAGTTGTTAGCTCAACATATTGTAGTATTATTCCCTTTCTGTTGTCTTGTCTCCATAATTCTAATTCTTTTGCCTTTTTTTTTTTTTTTAAATCCTTGTGAAAATGCTGTCCAAGTACACTGAGTTTTCCTTCCCATCTCGGGGTTCTCCCATTCAAAGGAGAACATTTCCAGTGCCCTTCCTTTTAACAATAGGCACACTGAGTTTCTCCTATCAGGGACTTTGGCATTCCTTTACCACGTCCCATAACCTCTTCTAAATCCACCTCCAGGTCCTCTTTGAGAACCATAAGTTCCTTCTAGTATAGCAATCAATCTAGCAGTCCATTTCTCTTTCTGCTGTTCCATATTTCTATAAACCACCCAAGCTGTATCCAACAATTTTGTGAAATCTCTAGCATCTGCCCCCTGCAGCTTAAGTAACTTCCTCCGAATTTCATTGTTTCCAAAGCACTAGCCATCCTATCCGGGTCATCCCTGTAACTTCTGGCAGCTATTTTCCAGTTATTTAAATCTGTGATTGAAAAAGGCACTTTTCACCACAACCAGACCATCATTCCCACCTGCCTGTCTCAACAGGTCCCTTCCCATTAGGGGTGTGGTATGGTAGGGGCATGTATAGAAACTTATGCACAAACATTTTGTTGCCAGTTCTGCATGTAATGGGTTGGAAAAAAGGTCTTACCTCCTGCCTTCCCGTTGCACCAATTCTGGTTGCAGAATATTTACTCATAGGTCCTTTATAGCTATTTAACATGGAGTAACTTGTTCCTGTATCAACTAGAAATTTAACTACATCATTCCCTAGCTTAATGTCAACCAGGGGGTCAGCTGTGGATGTCATTTCTTCAACCCCCTGTCCCCATCAGTCTTGAGTCCCCTTTCACTACTCCAGTCATTTCTCCAGGTACTGGGGTTGTAGTTGGAATGGGAACCCAATTGGACTGCCTTTTTGGACATTCGTTTTTCCAATGTCCCTTCTCCTTGCAATAGGCACCCTGATCTTTTGCCAAGGAAGTCCTCACATCTAGTCTTTTCCCTATTCTTCTACCTCTCCCCTGTCCTGGTTTTTCTTTCAAATCCCAGTCCCTAGATGGAGCTTGAACCCTTGCGAAACTGTCTGCCAATATTGCTGCATTTTGTTTTCTGACCCTCAATTTTTCCTTTTCATTTTCCTTTTTTTCAGCCTCCTCCCTATTATATAATTTCTATGCAATCTCATTCACTTCAGATATGGTCATTCCTGACATCCCATCTACCTTCTGCAACTTTCTTCTAATATCAGGTGCTGACTGCCTCACAAATAGAGTAGTAAAGGTCATTCTATTAGCCTCATCCTCTGGATCCAGATCTGTCCATTTTCTAGTCACCTCACACAATCTTTCAGAGAAAGCAGACAGATCCTCCATCTTACCACTTACCACTTGGTATAACTTGGTAAGGCTCTTTGATCGAGATATTCTGTTTTTAATTCCATGCAAGATTAGCTGTTGACATTGCTTAATCATTAATCTCCCTGCACTCATATTCGGGTTCCAGTTGGGTTCCTGGGTTGGCATAAATTGACCGGGACCATCTCTATCATTCTGCCTCTCATTCTCTTCCCTTGCCTTTTCCATAACCATTCTGTTTTCTTCTGGAGCGCATAAATTATTCAACAATACTTGAATACCCTGCCAATCTGGGTTATGATTTTCAACAATCATCCTAAAGGATCAAAGCATCTTATCAGGATTATCTCGATAGGACTCAGCAGATTCCTTCCAGTTCATTATGTCTGATGTTGTAAATGGTACTTTTACATATACTGGTGATCCATCTGGGCCCACTGACTGGTGAAGGGGGGGCTTGGATCACAGGATGCTGTTGTGCTTGAGTTCTTCCGGCCACCGGGCTAAAGGTTTCGCTGCCCTGATCTCCACCCTCCATTCCAGTCATAACACTTTCCCCCCTGGAGCTATCAGCATCTGGATACCCTCCTCTTCATTCTCTAGCTTTAAATATCTTTCCTGTGTTACAAGCGGAGCAACACTGCGAAGGCTTCTTCATATCATCCATCATCATTATTACATTAGAATCTGAAGTCAATAATCTACATTTATTTTGATTCACGTTATCATTCCTCAAAGTAAAGAATACATCCACATAAGGTACCTCATCCCATTTATCTAATCTTCGACAAAGCATCAGCTGCAAAATAGTATTATAATTCAAAGTCCCATTTTCAGGCCATTTTTTCTTCACTGTCCAATTTGTACATCAGCCACAAATTATTACAATATTCAGTCATTTTTCTTTTCATCAGGGGATCCCCTCCAAACTTGTTCCAGTGTTTTGAAACACAACCAAAAGGGGAGCAAGGGGTTATTGTAGATCCTTTTGCCCATATCTTTAGGCAAAAAGAATCTTTTTAACCAAAATCTCATATCATCAGAATACCTATTCCCAAAATGTACCCATGCTTATATCCAGATACCGTATACTCCAGTCATAACTGTCGAGCGCATACAATTACAGATTAACCAAAATATACCAGAGCATGCTTTACCTGAATATCGTAGATTCCACTTGTCACTGTCAAGTGTATACAAATACTGATTAACTAAGATAAGCAATATCTCCTGCAAGTGTTACACTACTGTGTCACTTACCCACTGTGGCTCAGGGAGAATACTTGCAGAGTCCCCATTGAAAAGCTCAGTGCACACTGGAGTCTGGAGAACAGTGTCTCCCCATTGGCAGCCAGTAAGTTGATCCAAGCAAGGCCTTACGGCAGTCCCATCTGGGTCACCAAAAACTGCTGTCCAAAAAAGTGGATTCTTTTACTTGGTGTGCAATAAGCCAATTCACACACTCAGGAGAGATATTACTTTTATTCAGGCCTGGGTGCTCAGTGGATTCTCTAAAAATCAAGCACACCCAATGCCAGCGTAATAGTTAATATATTTATACACTGTAATTATGCATATTTTATCCATCTAATACATATTCATGCTAATCTACATATGTTGCATAATTGTGTTTCACCATTCTTCTTGGCTCCTTTTCAGGAACTTCTGTGCATGCCTTCCTTTCTTTGGAGGTCCTTGGTGGTCTTTTTTGATGAAGTACCCTTTTATCCATATATGGTAATGTGTCTTAGGTAAATGTTAAGCAATTTTTTTTGTCCTGTACTACATAAATAATATCTGATGATAGAGATGCTCATTTAAACAGATAATACATCTATTCCAAGGCAGAGTTTCTTCCATTACAGATGCATCATGAAAAGCATACAAATAACAACCAAAGTTGCCATCCACGGGTGTGATGCTCCCTGAATTTGTTACCATCTCTGTAATATTTGGTACAGCTGAAGTTAAAGGGGCAGTGTTAGCATTCAGTCGCCTAGAATCAATTATAAGATGCCACGGTCCATTTGTCTTTTAAAGTGGCCAGACAGGAGAATTGTAAGGGGAATGAATGCGAGTAATGATGCTTCTTTTCTCCAAATCTGTTACCAGCCTATTGTTATAAATGAAGTCTCAACTCAGTCTGAATTTAGTAATATTTATACTTATAAAAGGTATAAAAGCTATAAAAGGTATAAAAGGTATAAAAGGCAAGTAAACAGCGCTGGGTGTTCAAGGAGTCTACGCTCCACCAACACGCACACACGAACATCGAACATTCTAAATATACAGAACATTGCTTTACATACTAAACCCAAGTATGCCTATACATACGTACAATCAGGAAAGGTAACAAACAATCCTTTAAGTTCTATGACTTAAAAGGCTCCATTTTCCATTCCTTTTCTTGATTACAAATAAGTCTCCATTTTCCATTCCTTTTGAACAATATCTCTTGCTTTAAGTTGTCAAGAAACTCAGTCTTCAGACCTTATGTCCTGTTCTTCCCGGAATGAAGAAAAGCATATCCATCTCCTTTTCAAGGCCAATAGGCCTGGGTCAAAAGGCACGTCCACGTCAGCAGGGGGCATAACAGAAAAAGCCTTCGATGGCTGTAGCAGCAGAGGGGCCGATGGCGTAGCAGTTGGATCAGTAAAGGAGTCCGCAGCTCCCTCACTGTCTGGTAAACCACACGTGTCTGACTGTGGTCCCATAGGGCTCTTTAAGGCCTCAGAGACTGCTCACCAGGTGCTGAGCAATCCTGCTGCAACCTTGTCGTTTTTAGTTGCAGAGTCCCACACCTTGACATCAATTTGGTCCCATATTTCAGGATCATTAACTGTCCAATTGTTAAGAAGGAGAATAAGCTGTAAGGTTACCAGGACAGTCTGTTTCTAAGGATGTATGATTCCCCATAATGTGAAACTGCTTACCAGCGAGGGGCAGTTGTGTGCATGAGCTCCAGTGCCGCCTATTTCCAGCGACTTTCTGTACGATCTTCTCTGAGCGGTTTGCTGCGTTTGGCCAAACCTATCTTCGTGAGGCAATCAATGTGCCTGTTCCCGTCCTGGTCTCCATTCTCCTAGCCTGTTCTTTTTTTTTTCCTTCTTTCTGCTCCTTTATTGATGATATAACTTCATCACATCGTGTTGCCTTTTTTTTTTTATCTTGAGGGCAGGCTCCCCTCTTATACCCTTCTCTCCACAGCAGTTCTTTTCAAAACAACTTTTCATTGGTCAAACAACTTTGCAAATAACAACAACAGCAAACACTCAGAAACATCCATGCCTTAACGGCTGGAGAACAAGAAACCAGCTGGAGAACAAGAAACCAGAGACTGCATGGAGTCTCCTGAATCATCCTTATTTGTTCCCAGTTAGCAGTTATTCTGACACCCCCTCCCCAGATATGAGAGACTTCAAGGAAAAGCCTACAAATACATTTCCCTTCAAGCTCTCTATTGACACGAATTGATAAAACATTCCTTTGCAAGATACGAGAACTATATACATTAACCACTCTGTTTTTCTTAGATTTGTGGTTATACAAGGGTATGTATGACAGAAGGTCACATTCATCATACCATGCGGCCCTAGCATAGTTCCATATTGACACGAATCAGATGAACACATTTCACAATCCCCCATCTCCTTTTTCATGGCATTGATTCGTGTTTTCCTTTCCAATCAAGTCAATACTTGCCGAATTGATATCAATTTTGGATCTTTGTTTGGTTTTATTATCATCAGGGAATGGGTTTTCTCTTTCCCTGGTTCTGGGTCAACAGGTACCGCAGATATTTGCATTCCTTGTATAACTGAGTGTATTAGTCTGGTAATACCAGGTATTAAACATGGAATTATTAACAATCCTCCACATATCCCCAATACAACCATCCTTATTTTAGCAAACCAATCACCGCCCATAAAGCCCTCTCCCATAATCCTCTTAGATCAATTCCATTCCAAGTTTGAACTGGGACATATGCAATTTTCTTCATTTCTTTTAAAAGTTCATTTACAGCTTTTCTGTTGTGGTTTAACCCAGCTGGCAGCTAAACAACACACGGACGCTCGCTGGGAGAGAGAAACGGGAAAGTGAAGTGAAGCCTGTGAGTTGAGATAAGGACAAGAAAATAATAATAACAATAATAATAATGACAATAATGTGTACAAAACAAGTGATGCACAATGCAATTGCTCACCACCTGCTGTCCGATGCCCAGCCTAACCCCAAGCAATCCAGCCCTCCTCCCAGATATTGCTGCACCTCCAGCCTGCCAGCTGGCAGGACAGAGTGAGAAGCTGAAACGTCCTTGGCTTGGTGTAAGCACTGCTCTGCAACAATTAAAACATCAGCATGTTATCAGCACTCTTCTCATCCTAAGCCAAAACATAGCATTCTGCCAGCTACTAGGAAGAAACACCCTCATCATCAATCTTTAAACAGCAATTACTAAAGTTAAATTTTCCACAGACTTCTCCTTCTTGTGCTAGTAAATAATCCAAAGCTAAGCGATTTTGATACAAAGCAGTTCTCATCTTGGTATTTTGCTTTGCAATTAATCCAAGTGCATCTCCGGTTTTATTTACTACCATTTCTACTACAGCTTGTAACCTAATTATTCTATTAAGCATATATATCGGGGTCCTATAGCCCCAGGATCCGTCTTCTGCCCACGTAGCTGGATCATAATAGGCAAATGCCTTCAATCAAGGGGTTGGGCCCGCTTTCAGGGTCGATTCAGGCTTGTGTTACCGTTCGGCCTGTCAGGGTGATCCAGCTCCTGGAAAACGAATCACAATTTTATATAGGTTTAAAAACAAAGGTTCTTATATTATTTTCTCGGGACAACCTGACCTTAGTGTGGGAGAAGTCCGGTCGAGGCCCTCTCACTCAGCATACCCATAGGGGTTGCCTCCCTCGGTAGACCATACACACCGCAGTGGAGGGTCCCGCCCTGGTCTTGCCTTCTCCCTTTCCTCATTTCAGGCTTGTCCCCTTTATTTGGCATCCTTAATTCATGCAGAGCCTCGTTGCCAGAATATTAGTTCTTCTTTAGCTTTAATTTCAGTTCCCCAGGAGCGGACTCAACCCTCCAAGTTTCGGTAGTTACTGGTCCTTTTATTCTGGATGCGTGGGTCCAACCCCTTTCTGCAGTTCTCACAGCTGTTTCAGTAGTCAGTAAAACAAGGTACAGTCCCTCCCATCGGGGGTTCAGTGATTCTTCCCTCCAGGTTTTTATTAAGACCTTGTCTCCTGGTTGTATCTTATGAATAGCAAATCCTAAGGGTGGTGTTTGAACCATCATTCCAATTTCTCTTAGCTCTTGCAATCTCCTTCCAATAGTAATTATATATTTCTGGATGCTACGATCCTCAACTACATTGTTCCCTAGAGGCATCCCTTGAGAATAAGGCATACCATATAACATTTCATATGGTGATAATCCAGTCTCACTGTGTGCTTTAGTTCTTATGTTTAAAAGCGTCAGTGGTATTTCTTTCAGGGCATTTGTGTCTCGATCATTAATTTAGCCAATTGTTGTTTTATTGTTTGATTCAGTCTTTCTACTTTCCCTGAGCTTTGTGGGTGCCGCGGAGTATGGTATTTGCACTGAATACCTAATGATTGACATAATAATTTTATTATTTCACAAGTAAAGTGTGTGCCCTGATCAGAATCAATGTACTGGATTATCCCATATCTAGGCATCAGGTGTTCTAATAGAATTTTTACCACCCTTTGTGCTGTAGCTTGTGCTATGGGATAAGCTTCTACCTATTGTGTTAAATGATCTACTATTACCAATAGATATTTTATCCTCCCTACCTTGGGCAATTCAGAGAAATCAACTTGTACTTTCTCAAAAGGCCTATAAGCTGTTTTTCTCCCTCCCGTGGCTGCTTGTCAAAACAATTTCTTATTTATCTTCTGTCAAGTTAAGCAACCTTGTGTAATTTGCTTTGCTATTTCAAAAAAAACAATGCAACCAAATTGTTTTAGTAAATGATCACTTAATGCCTTTGTACCCCAATGTGTTTGTGCATGCGAACATCCCAATATTTGCCTCGCATAAGCTTCTGGCAATATCTCTCGCCTGTCTGGCAGTGTCCATTTTCCTTGCCCCTATTTTCTCCAGTTTCGTTAGTTTGTTTTGTTTTGTTTTCCATTGTATTTCATAGTCAGTCCAAAAATTCCATAGGGGTTTCTTTTGGACCTTGTTGAAACAGATTCTCAATTCCCAATTTAACCAGATTTTGGTATTTACCGTTCATAATTTCCGGGGTGACTATGGTCTCAGTGTGGGGTCGGTTAGGGGAATGCAATTGTCAACAGTTCCCTGAGCGGTCCCATTGGCAATCTGAGCTCACTCATCAACTCAGGTTGTTTTAAGAGTTAACTGCTTCTCTGTTTCCATGACAACTCTCTTGGACCCATCATGGTCCCTCTGCCCCAGAGGGCTCACACAGGGGATTTTGAGATCACAGCCTCCTGCTGAGGCAGAACTATTAACATTCCTACATCCTCTTCCCCTGCTCATTCAACTTCAAACAGCTCTGTTAAATACTACATGCCACGCCTTTAACACCTTCAACAACTCTTTTAACCCTTCCTTTATCTTTCTCCAGCCTGTACTTTTCTCATGCCAACACCAAAGGCTCAGTCAGGGGCCAACTTAATTCCACTCCTTTTTCCTCTAAGATGCTGAAACAACATATCAGTATACTACATTTCATCCTATTTTTCTTCTCTCCTCAAAAACAACATTAATTGCAAGATAGTGTTATAGTCGACTGGTCCATAAAGTGGCCATTTAGTTTATATAGTGGCCACCACTGATTGCAATACTTAGTGAAAGTCCTCTTGCTTCCTGTGCCCCCAGTTCTAACAATATCTTTCGAATGTGCCAATATGCACCCAAGGAGGCTTTCTTTAAAACGTCATTGTTTTGGATATTACGTATTTCCTTGATTTCCCATTCCCTTTTATTTATTTATTTATTTATTACGATTCCTTACTAGTTACTGTCCTTTGTTTCAATTTCCACGCAAACCTTTTTACTATCTTTTCCTAATCTTCTTCCCCAATGTCCCAGTTCTCTGGGATTAAACGCTTCTTCCCACATACAAACTTTACTATTTCAGATTATTAATGAGCTGCGTTTCAACCATAAATCCACGGAACTTCAGGAAAAGAGCTGAAGCATTCAGCCTTCTGTCTTCTAGACAAACATTACCACCTTTGCCACAAAAACGTACATTTCAACAGGACCGAATTTCAAGGCGAATGCCAATTTTTCTCATGCACTTTGTTAGTAAACGCATACAAAACAAGGAATCACTCCTGTGTATCCGTCAATATGGGGGTTTAAAAGGTATTGACTCCTAAATAAACTCGCTCTCCCCCTTCTTACCAAATTCCCAGGGCTCAAGCCCGAACCACCGAAGAAATGACTCTCTCCGTTCTACCGCTTTGATAATCAGTCAGCCCCCTCCCCCCAGTACTTGGGAAACTGACGAAACACCACAGCAAATACACCAACACTTCTCAACTGCTAGTTACTTAGATAATGCTCCCGCCTTTTTCTTGTCACACTCAAAGCATTTAAGAGCAAAAATAGGATCACAAGATACACCGTCAGGCCCATATATTGGGCACCACCAATCAAAACTTGGATAAAACAGCCCTTATTTTCGGTCTTTCACGCACTTCGTTCGTCTCCGGCTGCTCCCCTCGCGGAGAACACGGAACCGTGGATCGGAACTCTGCACTCCTTTTGCAGCAACACTGCGTCTCACTCACACAGCATAATCATGCAATCACACAGAGAGGCCTCTAGCACATGTCATTCATACCACAAGAATATAATTTAGAATGATAACAAACCAAACAAGTATTGTCTCTAACTGTGTTCTTCGTGGAGTGACTTATTCCACTTTGTTTCAAACCCTTACAGTTACTCAAATACTTTCAACACAAAATACCCGGACATTTAAGAATAAGACATACAATTATTAACACTCCAGTTAGTATCCCTCCAGCAGCCGAAAACATACCGTTTGTCTGCAGTTTCAGGAGGTCTTTGCTCCTGCGGTGAGCTGCTGAGTGTGGAGTCCCCTCTGAGCAAAACACTCAGGGTGCACCTAGGGGCATCCGCTCCGCAGCCGATCCCGCAGCCAAGCAGAGTGTCTCCTGCCTGGCTTACCAAAATGACTCACAGAAAGCTGACTCCACAATCAGTAAGATTGTAAAGTAGGTATGTTTACTTAGCCCTGGGCGGCACAGGGGAGATAGTCCCACCAAAGTCGTGCACGCCTAGCGTGGCAACTTGCTTTGGTTATATCCAGTAAAGAGTTACATATACATGAAGTTTCCCAATACACCTATACATATGCATAACCTGTCCCTTTGTGAACAGTCCTCCTTATCTCAGGTTAAAGTCCGAACCATGAGGTTGTTTTGACATGGTTCTCGGGGTCCGAGGGGCTCCTGTTATCTGGAGGTCTAAGCGTAGCACAAACACAGTACATCGCAAATGTAGCACATATTCATTCTTAATCGCTCTCTAATTTCTAATTCCATGTTTCAGCTGCAGCATACTTGCTCTCTTCTGGATCCACGGGTATTCTACTATTAACATTAATGTTCAAAGCCTGACAGACCCAGTCCTCCGTGGACCCAAATATCGGCCAAAATACATGGGGTTTTAAGGGTTCTTTTGGTCTTTCTATTATATAATACAGGACCATTTTTAATTTATTCTTTCATTTCCTGGGGCCCCCATTGTTCCAATTTCTAATCATTATTCCTAATGGACTTTCTGGTGGTATGTCTGGTAATTTGCTCCCTTTCTTCTGGTCCTTGGTCTTCGATTATGTCTGACCCATCTAGGAATTTTACTATGGCAATTCCCACAGCCCTTGGTTACCTTAGTAAGAGTGTCTTGCAGGGGGTTTAGGACCTATCACCCACCCACGAATCCTATAGGAATCACTTCAGTCCTTCACTGGCCAAGTCCCTTGCGGGAGATTGGAACCACGGTTAGAAGACCTCCACACTCGCTTTGGAACTTAGTTCCGTCTCAGTCACACTCTTACACACACAGTCAGCCAAATCCCACCCAACCGAACGGTATACGCTTTAAATGCTTACGACTCCATCTTCTTCGTTCAGATCTTTATCGGCGGGAGGCAGAGAAACTGCGTGCGTGAGGTGCGAGCAGGTGGATGACCTGGTCCGCATGGTGGCGGAGCTCAAGGAGGAGGTGGAGAGGTTGAGGGCCATCAGGGAGTGTGAGCGGGAGATAGACTTCTGGAGTAACTCCCTGCAGGGCCTCAAGGGGAGGTGCCGAGGTGAGACTCCCCAAATGGGGGCGGACCCCCTGCCCTGTCCCCGTCGGGCAGAGGGAGGGGATCTGGGAGCTGAGGAGGAATGGAAACAGGTCCCTGCTCGACATCGCAGGCGATGCTCTCCCCTTCCGGCCCCACCTTCCCAGGTGCCCTTACACAACAGGTTTGAGGCCCTAGAGATTGAGAGGCCGGTGTGTGAGGAAGAGGTAGCAAATGTTCCCAGGAGGATGCCTGGAGCGAGGAGGTCGACTCCGCGCCTCAGGACTGCCTCCACCAAAAAAGACAGGAGGGTAATTGTTGTTGGTGACTCGATTCTTAGGGGAACAGAGGGCCCTATTTGTCGGCCGGACCCTACCCGTAGGGAAGTCTGCTGTCTCCCTGGGGCCAGGGTCAGGGACGTTGCCAGGAATCTTCCTAACCTGGTACGCCCCTCTGACTATTACCCCCTTTTGATAGTCCAGGCGGGCAGTGATAACATCGAAGAGAGAAGCCTCAAGGCTATCAAAAGGGACTTTAGGGGGCTGGGTCGGTTAGTGGATGGAGCGGGAGTGCAGGTGGTGTTTTCGTCCATCCCTATGGTGGCAGGGAGGAGTTCAGAGAGGACACGGAAAGCCCACCTGTTAAACACGTGGCTCCGGGGCTGGTGCCAATGCAGAAATCTTGGGTTTTTTGATCATGGGGCACTTTACTCAGCACCTGGCCTGATGGCCGCAGACGGGTCCCTATCTTTTAGGGGAAAAAGGATCCTGGGCCAGGAACTGGCAGGGCTCATTGAGAGGGCTTTAAACTAGGTAGGAAGGGGGATGGGGCTGAGGCTAGGATTGTTGGGGCTGTGCCAGGGGGAACAATGGCAAGGCCGGAGGATAAGGCAATGGCCCAGCTGAAGTGCATCTACACCAATGCACGCAGCATGGGTAACAAACAGGAGGAGCTGGAAGCCATCGTGCGGCAGGCAGGCTACGACTTGGTTGCCATCACGGAGACGTGGTGGGACCAGTCTCATGACTGGAGTGCTGCAATGCCTGGCTATAAGCTCTATAGAAGGGACAGGCAGCATAGAAGGGGTGGTGGTGTGGCTCTCTATATTAGAGAGTCTTTCGAGGTTGTAGAACTCGAGGTTGGGAATGACAAGGTCGAGTCCCTTTGGGTTAGGATCGGCAGGGACAACAAGGCTAGTGTCCTGGTCGGGGTCTGCTATAGACCGCCGAACCAGGATGAGGAGACGGATGAGGAATTCTACAGGCAGCTGACAGAGGTTGCAAAATCATCAGCTCTTGTACTCGTGGGGGACTTCAACTTCCCTGACATATCCTGGAAGCACAACACAGCCCTGAGAAAGCAGTCTAGGAGGTTTCTGGAGAGCGTGGAAGATAGCTTCCTGACGCAGCTGGTTAGTGAGCCTACCAGGGGAGGTGCCCCGCTAGACCTTCTCTTCACAAACAGAGAAGGACTGGTGGAGGACGTGATCGTCGGGAGCTGTCTAGGGCAGAGTGACCACGCAATGGTGGAGTTCACTATTCTTGGCGAGGCCAGGAAGGGGACCAGTAAAACCGCTGTATTGGACTTTCGGAGGGCTGACTTTGAGCTGCTCAGGACACTGGTTGGTGGAGTCCCTTGGGAGGCGGTTCTGAAGGGCAGAGGGGTCCAGGAAGGCTGGGCGCTCTTCAAGAGGGAAGTCTTAATGGCGCAGGAACGGTCTGTTCCCACGTGCCCAAAGACGAGCTGGCGGGGAAGAAGACCGGCCTGGCTCAACAGAGAATTGTGGCTTGATCTTAGGAGGAAAAAGAGGGTTTATAAGCTTTGGAAAAGTGGGCAGGCCACTAAGGAGGACTTTAAAGAAGTAGCGAGGCTGTGCAGGGACAAAATTAGGAAGGCCAAAGCTCATCTGGAGCTCAATCTGGCTACTGCCGTTAAAGATAACAAAAAACGTTTCTATAAATACATCAACACAAAAAGGAGGACTAAGGAGAATCTCCATCCTTTACTGGATGCGGGGGGAAACTTAGTTACAAGAGATGAGGAAAAGGCGGAGGTGCTCAATGCCTTCTTTGCCTCAGTCTTTAGCGGCAATACCGGATGTTCTCTGGATACCCAGTACCCTGAGCTGGTGGAAGGGGATGGGGAGCAGGATGTGGCCCTCATTATCCATGAAGAACTGGTTGGTGACCTACTACGGCACTTAGATGTGCACAAGTCGATGGGGCCAGATGGGATCCACCCAAGGGTACTGAGGGAACTGGCAGAGGAGCTGGCCAAGCCACTGTCCATCATTTATCAGCAGTCCTGGCTATCGGGGGAGGTCCCAATCGACTGGCGGCTAGCAAACGTGACGCCCATCTACAAGAAGGGCCGGAGGGCAGACCCAGGAAACTACAGGCCTGTCAGTTTGACCTCAGTGCCAGGAAAGCTCATGGAGCAGATCCTCCTGAGAGTCATCATGCAGCACTTGAAGGGGAAGCAGGCGATCAGGCCCAGTCAGCATGGCTTTATGAAAGGCAGGTCATGCCTGACGAACCTGATCTCCTTCTATGACAGAGTGACGCGCTGGGTGGATGAGGGAAAGGCTGTGGATGTGGTCTACCTTGACTTCAGCAAGGCTTTTGACACCGTCTCCCACAGCATTCTCCTCAAGAAACTGGCTGCTCTTGGCTTGGACTGGCGCACGCTTCGTTGGGTTAGAAACTGGCTGGATAGCCGGGCCCAAAGAGTCGTGGTGAATGGAGCCAAGTCCAGTTGGAGGCCAGTCACTAGTGGCGTCCCCCAGGGCTCGGTGCTGGGGCCGGTCCTCTTTAATATCTTCATCGATGATCTGGACGAGGGCATCGAGTGCACCCTCAGTAAGTTCGCAGATGACACCAAGTTAGGTGCGTGTGTCCATCTGCTTGAGGGTAGGAAAGCTCTGCAGGAGGATCTGGATAGGCTGGACCGATGGGCTGAGGTCAACTGCATGAAGTTTAACAAGGCCAAGTGCCGGGTCCTGCACCTGGGGCGCAATAACCCCAAGCAGAGCTACAGGCTGGGAGAGGAATGGTTGGAAAGCTGCCAGGCAGAGAAGGACCTGGGAGTGATGGTGGATAGTCGGCTGAATATGAGCCAGCAGTGTGCTCAGGTGGCCAAGAAGGCCAACGGCATCCTGGCTTGTATTAGGAACAGCGTGACCAGCAGGGCTAGGGAGGTGATCGTCCCCCTGTACTCAGCTCTGGTGAGGCCGCACCTCGAGTACTGTGTTCAGTTTTGGGCCCCTCGCTACAAGAAGGACATCGAGGTGCTTGAGCGGGTGCAGAGAAGGGCGACGAAGCTGGTGAGGGGCCTGGAGAACAAGTCCTACGAGGAGCGGCTGAGGGAGCTGGGCTTGTTCAGCCTGGAGAAGAGGAGGCTCAGGGGCGACCTTATCGCTCTTTTTAGGTACCTCAAGGGAGGCTGTAGCGAGGTGGGGGTTGGCCTGTTCTCCCACGTGCCTGGTGACAGGACGAGGGGGAATGGGTTTAAGTTGAGCCAGGGGAGTTTTAGGCTAGATGTTAGGAAGAACTTCACTGAAAGGGTTGTGAGGCACTGGAACAGGCTGCCCAGGGAAGTGGTGGAGTCACCATCCTTGGAAGTCTTCAAAAGACGTTTAGATGTAGAGCTTAGGGATATGGTTTAGTGGAGGGCTGTTAGCGTTAGGTTGGAGGTTGGACTCGATGACCTTGAGGTCTCTTCCAACCTAGAAATTCTGTGAAATTCTGTGAAATTCTGTGAAATCTTTGCACGCAGAATTACGGGCAAAATACAGTGCTGCAGCCGGCAAGGGAGCTCATAAAAAAAATCAAAATCTTTGCTTACCTTTATTCAGGTTCAAGATGGCATTAGTCCTGACCTGACTCAAACAGGAGCCACAAAATGGTGGGGCACCTCTCCTAGATCAAATCAGAATTCAGGAACCAAAGCCCTCCCGGACGAGCCCCCATTTGTCAGGCTCATGGCTCAGTCCTCAAAATAGGACTATAATCAAAGTTTACAGTTTATTAAAGGAATAGAGGTAAGGAAACAGCGCTGGGTGCGCCGGGAGTCTCTGCTCCACCAAGACGCACACCAGTCACATCAAGTAGCTGATTTTTATGCTCTTAGGCTAATACATATTCATTACTACTTCTAGAAAAAACAGGGTTGTTATAATTAGTTTCCGGAATCCAAACCCTCCTACTGGAGCATGCCTATCAGTCTCCGGTGGTCCCTCTGGGGGTCTCTCATGCTGAAGGCTCATAGTCTTCCTCCCTCTTGTCCTTCTCCTTTGTCCAACTTGGCTGTATGTCAGAGACTTGTGCAGCGTCCCCTGCAAGCTTTGTCTTTTAGTCGTCCCTCAGCTTTCCTCTTCTCCTTAATCTCCTGGCCAGATATCAGAGACTTGCATAGTGTCCCATGCAATAGTCATAATAGTTAGCAGTTATTCTGACACCCCCTCCCCAGATATGAGAGACTTCAAGGAAAAGCCTACAAATACATTTCCCTTCAAGCTCTCTATTGACACGAATTGATAAAACATTCCTTTGCAAGATACAAGAACTATATACATTAACCACTCTGTTTTTCGTAGACTTGTGGTTATACAAGGGTATGTAAGACAGAAGGTCACATTCATCATACCACGGGGCCCTAGCATTGTTCCATATTGACACGAATCAGATGTACACATTTCACAACCTCGTCCTACAAAACTCCAGACTGACCCATTGTTCTGCCATACAACAAATCAAACCCTAAAATACTGGTATTAGCAGCACCAGCCAATACTTCAGTGTGGGTCCATTTTTTTTCACCTGGGTGCCACAAGGTGTTTTTTCATAGAATCATAGAATATCCCGAGTTGAAAGGGACCCATATGGATCATTGAGTCCAACTCTTGGCACAACATAGGTCTACCCAAAAATTCAGACCATATGACTAAGAGTACAGTCCAAATGCTTCTTAAACTCCAACAGGCTTGGTGCTGTGACTACTTCCCTGGGAAGCCTGTTCTAGTGCTCAGCATCCCTCCCGGTGAAGAACATTTTCCTGATGTCCAGCCTGAACCTCCCCTGTCACAGCTTGACATCATTTTCTTGGGTCCTATCACTTGTGATTAAAGAGAACAGATCGGCACCTGCCCCTCCATTCCCCCTCGTGAGGAAGCTGTAGACCACAATGAGGTCTCCCCTCAGCCTCCTCTTTTCCAGGCTGAACAGGCCAAGTGACCTCAACCACTCCTCCTCCTCATACGTCTTCCCCTCTAGGCCCTTCACCATCTTTGTAGCCCTTCTCTGTACACTCTCCAATAGCTTCACGTCCTTTTTGTACTGTGGTACCCAAAACTGCATAAAGTACTTGAGGTGAGGGTGTACCAGCGCAGAGTAGAGCGGGACAATCACTTCCCTCGACCGACTAGCAGTGCCTTTCTTGATGCACCTCAGGATATGGTTGGTCCTCCTGGCTGCCAGGGCACACTACTGGCTCATACTTAGCTTGCTATCCACCAAAACCCCCAGATCCCTCTCTGTGGGGCTTCTCTCCAGCATCTCATTGCCTAGTTTGTATGTATAGCCATGGTTGCCCCTTCCCAGGTGCAGGACCCAGCACTTGCTCTTGTTAAACTTCATGCAGTTGGTGATTGCCCAGCTCTCCAATCTGTCCAGATCTCTCTGCGAGGCCTTTCCACCCTCAACAGAGTCAACAACTCCTCCAAGTTTAGCATCATCAGCAAATTTTCTCAAAACACATTCTAGTCCTACATCCAAATCATTTATAAAAGCATTGAAAAGAATTGGCCCTAAAATGGAGCACTGGCGGACCCCACTGGTGACTGGCCGCCAGCCTGATGCAGCCCCATTTACCACAGCAGTTTGAGCACTGCCCATCAGCCAATTGTTCACCCATCATATGATGTTTTTATCTAGCTATATGCTGGACATTTTGTCCAGTAGGATCCTATGGGAAACTGTGTCAAAAGCCTTGCTGAAGTCCAAAAAGATCACATCATCTGGTTTCCCTTGATCGACTAGACAGGTGATCTTATCATAAATGGAAATCAAATTTGTTAAACAGGACCTACCCCTTGTGAACCCATGTTGGCTTGGACTAATGACTGCATTGTCCCCCAGGTGCTCTTTACTAACTCCCAGGATAATCTTCTCCATAATTTTACCAGTCACTGACTTGAGACTGACAGGCCCATAGTTTCCAGGGTCTTCTTTCTTGCCGTTCTTGAAAATTGGCACAACATTTGCCAGCTTCCAGTCTACTGGGACCTCTCCAGATTCCCAAGCCCATTTAAAAATAATTGAGAGAGGTCCCATGATGACATCAGCCAGCTCTATGAGCATCTGGACCCATGGACTTCTATGGATCCAGGTGGAGCAGCAAATCCCACATACATTCAGGGTTGGCTTGGAGTTTATCATTCCCACCGTCATGATCCTCCAGCTCAGGGCACCTGGGGTCCCAAAGCCCATCATCAGCATTGAAGAAAGAGGCGAAGAAGGCATTAAACATCTCTGCTTTGCCTAAGTCCTTGTCTGTGATGTGACCTTCCCCATCAAGTAGTTATCAGTAGTTAATGAGGACCAGTTTTCTCTGGTCCTCATTTTACTCTTCACATATGTTAAAAAGCACTTTTTATTGTCTCCCACAGACATGGACAGCTTCAACTATAAATGGGCTTCGGCCACACGAATTTTCTCCCTACAAAGGCAAACAGTGTCCCTGTAGTCACAGAATAACAGAATCACAGAATTTCTAGGTTGGAAGAGACCTCAAGATCATCGAGTCCAACCTCTGACCTAACGCTAACAGTCCCCACTAAACCATATCCCTAAGCTCTACATCTAAACGTCTTTTAAAGACTTCCAGGAATGGTGACTCCACCACTTCCCTGGGCAGCCTGTTCCAATGCCTAACAACCCTTTCAGTAAAGAAGTTCTTAAGATCCAACCTAAAACTCCCCTGGCGCAACTTAAGCCCATTCCCCCTCGTCCTGTCACCAGGCACGTGGGAGAACAGACCAATCCCCACCTCACTACAGCCCCTTTAAGATAGCTGTAGAGAGCAATAAGGTTGCCCCTGAGCCTCCTCTTCTCCAGGCTGAACAAGCCCAGCTCCCTCAGCCGCTCCTCGTAGGACTTGTTCTCCAGGCCCCTCACCAGCTTCGTCGCCCTTCTCTGGACTCGCTCGAGCACCTCCATGTCCTTCTTGTAGCGAGGGGCCCAAAACTGAACACAGTACTCGAGGTGCGGCCTCACCAGAGCCGAGTACAGGGGGACAATCACCTCCCTAGCCCTGCTGGTCACACTGTTTCTTATGCAAGCCAGGATGCTGTTGGCCTTCTTGGCCACCTGAGCACACTGCTGGCTCATATTCAGCCGACTATCAACCATCACTCCCAGGTCCTTCTCTGCCTGGCAGCTCTCCAACCACTCATCTCCCAGCCTGTAGCTCTGCTTGGGGTTATTGCGCCCCAGGTGGAGGACCCGGCACTTGGCCTTGTTGAACTTCATGCAGCTGACCTCAGCCCATCGGTGCAGCCTATCCAGATCCTCCTGCAGTGCCTTCCTACCCTCGAGCAGATCGACACACGCACCTAACTTGGTGTCATGTGCAAATTTACTGAGGGTGCACTCAATGCCCTCATCCAGATCATCGATGAAGATATTAAAGAGGACCGGCCCCAGCACCAAGCCCTGGGGAACGCCACTAGTGACTGGCCTCCAACTGGACTTGACTCCATTCACCATGACTCTTTGGGCCCAGCTATCCAGCCAGTTTCTAACCCAACGAAGCGTGCCCCAGTCCAAGCCAAGAGCAGCCAGTTTCTTGAGGAGAATGCTGTGGGAAACGGTTTCAAAAGCCTTGCTGAAGTCAAGGTAGACCACATCCACAGCCTTTCCCTCATCCACCCAGCGCGCCACTTTGTCATAGAAGGAGATCAGGCTCATCAAGCAGGCTCGTTATGCCTTTCATAAACCCATGCTGACTGGGCCTGATCGTCTGCTTGCCCTGCAAGTGCTGCGTGATGACTCTCAGTAGGATCTGCTCCATGAGCTTCCCTGGCACTGAGGTCAAACTGACAGGCCTGTAGTTACCCAGGTCAGTCCTCCAGCCCTTCTTGTAGATGGGCGCCACGTTTGCTAGCCGCCAGTCAACTGGGACCTCCCCCGATAGCCAGGACTGTTGATAAATGATGGACAGTGGCTTGGCCAGCTCCTCTGCCAGTTCTCTCAGTACCCTTGGGTGGATCCCATGTGGCCCCATTGACTTGCGTACATCCAAGTGCATTAGCAGGTCACCAACCATTTCTTCACGGATAGTGAGGGCCACATCCTGCTCCCCATCCCCTTCCACCAGCAGGGTACTGGGTGTCCAGAGAACAACCGGTATTGCTGCTAAAGACTGAGGCAAAGAAGGCATTAAGCACCTCCACCTTCTCCTCATCTCTTGTAACTAAGTTTCCCCCTGCATCCAGTAAAGGATGGAGATTCTCCTTAGTCCTCCTTTTTGTGTTGATGTATTTATAAAAACATTTTTTGTTATCTTTAACGGAAGTAGCCAGATTGAGCTCCAGATGAGCTTTGGCCTTTCTAATTTTGTCCCTGCACAGCCTCACAACAGTCCTTCCATGTTGCCTGACTGTCGTGGTTTAACCTGGCCGGCAGCTAAACACCACACAGCCGTTCGCTCACCCTCCCCCCTCCCTCTCTGGGATGGGGGAGAGAAATGGGAAAGTGAAGCCCGTGAGTTGAGATAAAGACAGTTTAATAAGACAGGAAAATAATAATAATAATAATAATAACAACAACAACAACAACAATAACAATAATAACAATGATGATAATAGTACTACTACTACTAATGTGTACAAGCAAGTGATGCACAATGCAATTGCTCACCACCCACTGACCAATGCCCAGACTAACCCCGAGCAGTCCGGCCCCCCTCCCCCTGGCTAGCCACCCCTATATATTGTTTAGCATGAAGTCAGATGGTATGGAATACCCCTTTGGCTAGTTTGGGTCACCTGTCCTGGGTCTGTACCCTCCCGGCTCTTGCTGCACCCCCAGTCTGCCCATTGGCAGGACAGAGCAAGAAGCTGAGATGTCCTTGGCTTGGTGTAAGCACTGCTCTGTAACAATTAAAACATCGGGGTGTTATCAGCACTCTTCTCATCCTAAGCCAAAACATAGCATTCTACCAGCTACTAGGAAGAAAATCAACTCTGTCCTAACTGAAACCAGGACACTTACCCAGCTTCCAGCAGCCATATACTTTCATTTTGTGTCTAAGCTCCAGAAGAAGATCCTTGGTCACCCAAGGCCTTCTGCCCCACCTGCTTGACTTCCAGTGTTTTGGAATTGCTATTTGCTGTAAGGCATTCTATGATGAATCCATCAGTCCCTGTAAATTTTACCTTACAGTGACTGTGCTTTATATTTAATCGTCTTCTATTTCATTAGTAATTACTGATATCAGTCTTTGTCGCGTTAAGGGGTGTAGCTGATTAACCATTATGGGCCCAGTCGGATTCAGGGTACTGAACTATCAATCACAGATTTCACCAATAACCCATTAACCGTTAGGGGTCCAGTTGGATATTCACCAATAACGCATTAACCATTAGGGGTCTGGTTGGATTCAGAACACTGAACTATCACGGTTACGGATTCAACAATAACATATAACCACCCTTACCCTAGTTGCACTTAATGAGAGCTATAACAATACAATCAGGTGTGATTTATTACAGCAACAGGTACACAGGTTCTTTGGATTGCCGGCGATAGTGACTGTCTGCAAAAGCAAGCTATCATGCATGAAACACAGGTGTTACAGGTGCACAGCCTAGAAATTAACATGTTAGAAGGATCAAAGACTCTAGAGAGATTTATAACCAAGTGTTCAAATCTCACCCAAAGGCGTCCCAATGGGGGGGGGGGGGGGAGAGAGGCTCAGCCCGTCGACTGGTCCCAGGAGTCAGGAGGTCCTAAGGATGTTGTATTCCCTCGGGATGGTATCTTCCCTGACGGTGGTATCTTCCCTAACATCCCCTCTCTCTTAGGCCAATTTATATTATTTTCTATCTTTTAGGTGGAGCTTGAATGACTCTAGTCAAGCATATCTTAGTTATGATGGGTGAAAAGTTCTCCCGTCTCTGTTTAAAGTAATAGGCTCTGAGAAATTCAGAGCGCATGCTCAGTGAGGGGTGGCACCCTGGAGGTGGGTAGCTTTTGGGATGGAGGTGTGTTTTGGAATTATAATGATATTATAATGAGCAAAAGTACACTAGGGTACAGCATTTGTCAAAACATGACAGGTTCTTGTCTCATGGTAGCAAAAAAATGCAGCTTATCGGTCTCGGTGTGCACAAGAACAATCGAGTCCCCACCTGATCACAGAGCCTAGCCGTGGTGTCTCCACTCCACTCTACGCTCCGTACTGTTCCTTAGAGCTAGCATACCAGGTTTCCCCAGCGCGATAGCATCTAAGGTTGGAAGCCTAGGGAACACTCAGGTAATGCAGCTATGCCCTACCCTGAAAGCCTCTTCAGTGCTGTACATTTTCTTTAAAATGTGAATGTTCGTTTTATTTTCCTAGTTGCTTCAGGCAATTACACCACATTCTTATCAGGATAAAAATTACAAGTTTGTAGTATTTATCAAAGAGCCGTTGTATAGCTAACAACCACCGAGCAGGGTGTCTCACTGCCTTCCCTGAGTGATTCATGGAAACACGGAAACGGACTCCACAATCAGTAAGATTGCAAAGTATGTATGTTTATTCAGCGCTGGGCAGCACGGGGTGTAGTTCCACCAAAGTCGTGAGCACCTACTAGTTGCAAAACACAGTTTATATACTTTTTGATGACAGGACCCTCCCCTGTTTCCCCACTGAGTGTGTAATCCAGGTTCACAATCTATCTGATGCTTTACAGACAATGTATGGCCTTCAGTTGCCGGCCTGTTAAATTTCAAATTTCTTTTGACTTTTGTTACTTTTTGAAGTGGTAATATTTCTTCACTTATCTGACTTGACTTAACACCGTGATTTTCACCTAATTGTTCTAAGGAGTCTGGTTGTCTGCATTTTACAAGGTCTCCTGCTAAATTTTCTTATCACTGCAAGCATATCTCAATACCACATTGCTTATCTTTAAACAATGTAACTCTGAAAAAAAAAAAACACAACATTTTTATTCCCACAATCGCAAATGTAGCACTTATTCGTTCTTAATCAATTGCTCTCTAATTTCTAATCCTGTGTTTCAGTCCCCCCTTCTCTGGAAAATATAGTAAATTCTTTTACTTAACACAAAAATTCTTCTTCCCGGTTTCTATGATATGTTCCCCTCAGTGCCTTGCTGTGGTGGTTTTACTCAGGTGGGCAGCCGAGCTCCACCACAGCCTCTCTCTCACTCCCCCTCTCCTCAAAGAGGAAGGAGGAGAAAATACAACACAGAGAACTCGAGGTTTGAGATGAGAAAGGTTTAATTAAAGGGAAAGGGAATGGGGAGGAAAAAAAAGAAACAAAAGAAACAATCAGTCCGCACGGAAGCACAGAGGGAGGGAAAAAAAATATTCTCTACTTCCCATCAACGAGTGATGTTCGGCCACGTCCTGGGAAGCAGGGCCTCAAACGCGTAGTGGTTGTTCATGAGGAACAGCCCCCTCCCCCACAAGAGCCCCCCCTTTTATTGCTGAGTGTGACATCAGGTGTTATGGAATATCCCTTTGGTTGGTTTAGATCAGCTGCCCCGGCAATGTCCCCTCCCCATCACTTGCCCACCCCCAGCCTGCTGGCTCTTGGGGGCTTGGAAGGAGTCCTGATGCTGTGCCAGCACTACGCAGCAATAGACACAACACTGGAGTGATATCAGTGTTGTTCCAGCTACGAGTGCAGAGCACAGCACTGTGTGGGCTGCTGCAGGGAAAAGGTGACTCCAGCTCAGACAGACCCAACACACTTGCCATGTACTTTTATCAAGGAAGCTAATATCGCCATTCATTGTAACAATTTCTGATTCCAAGAAAATATTACAAAAGACAATATTAAACTTATACCAACTAATATCAGTAAAACAATAATTGGGTGACACAATGTGTTCAAAATCCCAATTGCAGTTGGCAACCATCCATAGAGTGCGTCCCACCAGTTGTGATTTGTGTCTTGTTTTACTCTTTGCAAAACTCTGCTTATTTCCTTTGTATCATGATTGACAGTGATTAGTCTTCTCTCCATTTTCCATAATGCCTTTTAAAATTTTGATCAGGTCTTGATGTTTAACTAGTTGCTTCACTAATGTGAGGTTCATCCCAATAGGTGTAGGTAATAACTTGTGATACATTGTGTTGTTAGGCTTGATCAACTGGTGGGACACCATTGATGCCAAATAGAGAAAATCACACCCGACTATTCTAACAAAGTTACAAATACAAAAGTTAGAATGATTTCTGCTAGGGAGAGATGTTTTCCTTATCTACTTCTACAAAAGCAAAAGCAGTTCTTAGACACACACAGCCTTGACCAATATATACAAGCACAGTTTTTTGACTAGTATTTGGATGAATTTCAAAGTGGCAAACACCTTGCTCCATGTGAAGACATACATCCTGAGCATCAATTGTATTGCTTTCACAAATCCCTGTTGTTTCCAGGTAACACATGGTTCTAGATTTACAGACTGCCATTTCCCATTCTCCATCCGTGCCCATGTTCTATGGTCTGAAGGACAGAGCACTGTCTTCTCATGGTTTAATCCTAGTGCAATGATCGGGTGGGTAACATAAACTGTGGCATTATGTATAGTAAGCACAAAGGCAGTAGCCATGTTAACAATGGGATCATAGGTAAAATTCACCAGAGTCCACCAAGGTTGGAACTTCTCAAAATCATTGGTATTGTCCCAAACAGTCTTTTGGACTTCAGCTGGAAAAAATTCCTTCACTTCCTTCCCTAACGATCAAGGCAGCCGTTGCCTGCATCCATAGCCGTGCTTGCATACAACTAAGAGCTAAAGATCTAACTTTCCATTAATGCTCTTATCCTCTGTTGTTACAGCTTCAGACCAAGGCCACTCACCATTCTCTATTATCATAGAGGCACCTTCTTGAATCACAATTAAAACTTATAAGCCATAGAAATAAAACAATTCTGTTAACTAAATTCCTGCTAACTATATTACTAAATACTCCTGACCGTAATGTCCTCATTTTGCTCGACTGAGCTTTAGTTTCAGTTCACCGTCACCTGGCGTTACTTTCCAGGGGGCTTCTGGAGCTTTCTTCACTTGAGAATGGTGAATCCAGGCACTCTGTTCCTTGATCTCAATTGCGGTAGAGGTTGTAAGGAGCACCTGGTATAGTCCTTTCCACTGTGGTTTCAAAGTTTTCTCTACAAGAGACTTAGTTACCTCTCAGGCTTTGGCAGTCCTAGTGGGGAAAGCCTCTGGCCATCCCGAAAAGGTATCTGTCAACACCAGTAAATATCGACACCCCCCTTTTCTTAGAAGTTCAAAAAAGTCAATTTGCCACTGTTTCCTGGGCTCATGGCCTTTTCCAATTTGACAGTTTTGGTTTGGGGGCATTTTTGGGGGTAGTCTGGAGACAAAGATCACATTGTTATTTGAGTGATGGTAGCATATAAGTTCCTGGCAATATTTTTTTTCAATTAGATAATTATGCAAAGCATCTATTCCCCAATGTGTTTTCTGGTGTTCTTTCTTTACCGGTGACCACAATAAATTGGAGGGCATGACTGGCTTCCCTTCCCTTTTTGGTAATAGCCCATCCCTCTTGGTTATATTTTCCCTTTTGTCTTTTGATTAATTTTCTATCCTTTTTGTTATATACAAGGTTACCTTCAAGGGGAATTTGCCTGTCTGGAGTCAGGGCTCCCTCAGTTGCTACCTCACCTTCTGCTGCTTCTTTTGCCTCTCTGTCCGCCAGATCATTTCCTTCCTCCAATTCTGAGCTCACCTTCTGGTGTGCCTCAGTGTGCATGATTGCTACCTTTTCAGGCAGCTGAACTGCTTCCCATAATCTCATTATTTAGTCCGTATAGATGTTTATTTTCCAGATTCTATTATGTCTTTGCAAGTGGTAACTGCATACCCAGCATGTCGTTTTCCGCTGATGACGTAGCTGCTCCCATATTCCCACATCATCAAAAGGAGTGTCTTTCAGATCTGGACGGCTGGAGTAGGTAGCTTCAATGGTCTCCAGGCAGTCATGGTGTACTGGCTCTCCTTGGTTTCTGCTGATTTCAGGAACCTTTGTGGGTGTCCTGGTTTCAGTTAGCACAGAATTAATTTTCTTCCTAGTAGCTGGTGGAATGCTGTGTTTTGGCTTAGAATGAGAAGAGTGCTGATAACACCCCGATGCTTTAATTGTTGCAGAGCAGTGCTTATACTAAGCCAAGGACATCTCAGCCTTTGCTCTGTCCTGCCAACGGGCAGGCTGGGGGGGTGCAGTAAGAGCTGGGAGGGGACAGACCCAGGACAGGTGACCCAAACTAGCCAAAGGGGTATTCCATACCATCTGACGTCATGCTAAACAATATATAGGGGTGGCTAGCCGGGGGGAGGGGGCCGGACTGCTCGGGGTTAAGCTGGGCATCGGTCAGCGGGTGGTGAGCAATTGCATTGTGCATCACTTGTTTGTACATATTATTAGTAGTAGTACTAGTATCATCATTGTATTATTATTATTATTATTATTATTATTATTTTCCTGTCTTATTAAACTGTCTTCATCTCAACTCACGAGCTTCACTTTCCATTTCTCTCCCCCGTCCCAGAGAGGGAGGGGGGAGGGTGAGCGAACGGCTGCGTGGTGTTTAGCTGCCAGCCGGGTTAAACCACGACAGTCTTTTTGGCGCCCAACGTGGGGCTCGAAAGGTTGAGATAACGGCAGATCTGACCAGAGTGTGTTAAACTAAAATTGGTATAAGTATTAGACCTGCTTAATAGTCACTTGTCATAATGCTGATTGCTTTAATCTCAACTGTGCTGCGCCTGTTTTCCAAATTGAGTATTATAGCACGTTATTTTCCGTATGTGCTCTCTGTCATGTTGTTTATCCTCTCCGGGCCCTGGTTTCAGACCATTATGGTACTGTGTGTTGTATCAGTGGCTTATGAGATGATGAAATATCTGGCCATGACTCTAACCTGGTATTTGTACTCAGTAACATCTTCGATTCTATACTTTGGAAAATCTACCGCGACCCTAGAGGCACGGGTACGTGAGTTGCAAAAGAAAACAATCAGGAAAAAGGGATTCTCCGAAAAGTTTGCTGCTCCAACTTCCAGCAGACAGTCCTTCAAACACAGAAACGAGGAAGATTCTGACCAGGATTAGGGGGGCCCTGCCTCCAGCCAGGGGGAGGAAAGGGACAATCGAGTTTATTGGACTGTGTGGATTCGATGGCCTGGCACATCACGCGCACAGAAGTATAAGGCTTTAGTAGACACCGGTGCACAATGTACTATAATGCCATCGAGCTATAAAGGACCAGAGCCCATCTATATTTGTGGAGTGACAGGGGGATCTCAGCAGTTGACTGTATTGGAGGCTGAAGTGAGTCTGACTGGGAATGAGTGGGAAAAGCACCGCATTGTGACTGGTCCGGATGCTCCGTGTATCCTTGGCATAGACTATCTTAGAAGAGGATACTGCAAGGACCCAAAAGGGTTCCGGTGGGCTTTTGGTATTGCTGCCTTAGAGACAGAGGGCATTAAACAATTATCTACCTTGCCTGGTCTCTCAGAGGACCCCTCTGTTGTGGGGTTGCTGAGGGTCGAAGAACAGCAAGTGCCAATTGCTACCACAACTGTGCACCGGCGGCAATATCGCACCAACCGAGACTCCCTGATTCCCATCCATAAGCTAATTCGTCAATTGGAGAGCCAAGGAGTGATCAGCAAGACTCATTCACCTTTCAATAGTCCCATATGGCCAGTGCGAAAGTCTAATGGCGAGTGGAGACTAACAGTGGACTATCGCGGCCTGAACGAAGTCACGCCACCACTGAGTGCTGCAGTGCCGGACATGCTGGAACTTCAGTATGAACTTGAATCGAAGGCAGCCAAGTGGTACGCCACAATTGATATCGCTAATGCATTTTTCTCCATCCCTCTAGCAGCAGAGTGCAGGCCACAATTTGCCTTCACTTGGAGGGGAGTCCAATATACTTGGAATAGGCTGCCCCAGGGGTGGAAACACAGCCCTACCATTTGCCATGGGCTGATCCAGTCTGCACTAGAGCAGGGGGAAGCTCCTGAACACCTGCAGTACATCGATGACATTATTGTGTGGGGTGACACAGCAGAGGAAGTTTTCGAGAAAGGGAAGAAAATAGTCCAAATCCTTCTGAAAGCCGGTTTTGCCATAAAACAAAATAAAGTCAAAGGACCTGCACGGGAGATCCAGTTTTTAGGAATAAAATGGCAAGATGGACGTCGTCAAATCCCAATGGATGTGATCAACAAAATAACAGCTATGTCTCCACCAACTAACAAAAAAGAAACACAGACTTTCCTAGGTGTTGTGGGGTTTTGGAGAATGCACATCCCAAATTACAGTCTGATTGTAAACCCGCTCTACCAAGTAACTCGTAAGAAGAATGAGTTTGAATGGGGCCCTGAACAACGACAAGCCTTTGAACAAATCAAGCAGGAAATAGTCCATGCAGTAGCCCTTGGGCCAGTTCGAACAGGACCAGATGTAAAGAATGTGCTCTACACTGCAGCCGGGGAGAACGGCCCCACCTGGAGCCTCTGGCAGAAAGAACCTGGGGAAACTCGAGGTCGGCCTCTGGGGTTTTGGAGTCGGGGATACAGAGGATCTGAGGCCCGCTATACTCCAACTGAAAAGGAGATATTGGCAGCATATGAAGGAGTTCGATCTGCTTCGGAGGTGGTCGGTACTGAAGCGCAGCTCCTCCTAGCACCCCGATTACCGGTACTAGGCTGGATGTTCAAGGGAAGGGTCCCCTCTACGCATCATGCAACTGATGCTACATGGAGCAAGTGGGTTGCACTGATTACTCAGCGGGCTCGAATAGGAAACCCCAGTCGCCCAGGAATATTGGAAGTGATCATGGACTGGCCAGAAGGCAAATACTTTGGGATATCATCAGAGGAGGAGGTGGGTCGTGCTGAAGAAGCCCCACTGTACAACCAGTTGCCAGAGAATGAAAAGAAATATGCCCTGTTCACTGATGGGTCCTGTCGTATTGTGGGGAAGCATCGGAGATGGAAGGCTGCTGTATGGAGTCCTACGCGACGAGTTGCAGAAGCTGCTGAGGGAGAAGGTGAATCGAGTCAGTTTGCAGAAGTGAAAGCCATTCAGCTGGCTTTAGACATTGCTGAACGAGAAAAATGGCCAGTTCTCTATCTCTACACCGATTCATGGATGGTAGCAAATGCCCTGTGGGGATGGTTACAGCAATGGAAGCAAAACAACTGGCAGCGTAGGGGCAAACCTATCTGGGCTGCTGCATTGTGGCAAGATATTGCTGCTCGGGTAGAGAACCTGGCTGTGAAAGTACGCCACGTAGATGCTCATGTGCCCAAGAATCGGGCTACTGAAGAACATCAAAACAACCAGCAGGTGGATCAGGCTGCTAAGATTGAAGTAGCTCAGGTGGACCTGGATTGGCAGCATAAAGGTGAATTATTCATAGCCCGATGGGCCCATGACACCTCAGGCCATCAAGGTAGAGATGCAACATACAGATGGGCTCGTGATCGAGGGGTGGACTTGACCATGGACGCTATAGCACAGGTTATTCATGACTGTGAAACATGTGCTGCAATCAAGCAAGCCAAACGGTCAAAGCCTCTTTGGTATGGAGGACGATGGCTGAAATATAAATATGGAGAGGCCTGGCAGATTGATTACATCACACTCCCTCAAACTCGCAATGGCAAGCGCCACGTACTTACAATGGTGGAAGCAACCACCGGATGGCTGGAAACATATCCTGTGCCTCATGCTACCGCCCGGAACACCATCCTGGGCCTTGAAAAGCAAGTCCTATGGCGACATGGCACCCCAGAAAGAATAGAATCAGACAATGGGACTCACTTCCGAAACAACCTTATAGACACTTGGGCCAAAGAACATGGTATTGAATGGGTGTATCACATCCCCTATCATGCACCAGCCTCCGGGAAAGTTGAACGATACAATGGCCTGTTAAAGACTACCTTGAAAGCAATGGGCGCTGGGACGTTCAAAAACTGGGATACGCATTTGGCAAAGGCCACCTGGTTAGTCAATACTAGGGGATCTACCAACCGAGCTGGACCTGCCCAATCAAACCTGTTACGTACTGTAGATGGGGATAAAGTTCCTGTAGTGCATGTAAAAAATATGCTGGGTAAAACAGTCTGGGCTACTCCTGCCTCAGGAAAAGGCAAACCTATTCGTGGAATTGTTTTCGCTCAGGGACCTGGATATACTTGGTGGGTGATGCAAAAGAACGGAGAGGTCCGGTGTGTACCTCAAGGAGATTTAATACTGGGTGAGAATAGCCCATGAACTGAATTGCACCATGTTAAATAGTATATTATACTGTATGTTATCACTACCATGATTACTATAGGTGACTAATTAGAATGTATGGAAAAGAGTGTAACCTGAGCATGACATAAATGGTATGGAATAAGGGGTGGATAGATGTCCTGGTTTCAGTTAGCACAGAATTAATTTTCTTCCTAGTAGCTGGTGGAATGCTGTGTTTTGGCTTAGAATGAGAAGAGTGCTGATAACACCCCGATGCTTTAATTGTTGCAGAGCAGTGCTTATACTAAGCCAAGGACATCTCAGCCTTTGCTCTGTCCTGCCAACGGGCAGGCTGGGGGGGTGCAGTAAGAGCTGGGAGGGGACAGACCCAGGACAGGTGACCCAAACTAGCCAAAGGGGTATTCCATACCATCTGACGTCATGCTAAACAATATATAGGGGTGGCTAGCCGGGGGGAGGGGGCCGGACTGCTCGGGGTTAAGCTGGGCATCGGTCAGCGGGTGGTGAGCAATTGCATTGTGCATCACTTGTTTGTACATATTATTAGTAGTAGTACTAGTATCATCATTGTATTATTATTATTATTATTATTATTATTATTTTCCTGTCTTATTAAACTGTCTTCATCTCAACTCACGAGCTTCACTTTCCATTTCTCTCCCCCGTCCCAGAGAGGGAGGGGGGAGGGTGAGCGAACGGCTGCGTGGTGTTTAGCTGCCAGCCGGGTTAAACCACGACAGTGGGGAAAGCCAGTGACCGCCTTTCACTTCCAGCACTGTGGACACTGTGTGAGACACTAGTACAGTTATTTTCTGTCCCAAGGTGAACTTGCGTGCTTCCTGGATGCCCAAATTTCTTACATAGGGCACATTGCTCCTTGCCTAGCTGGGGCTGTTCCTGTCTGGGCGTCCTTTTTCCTTCTTCCCTAATAACTGCTATCAGCCTCTTCTGCATATTTAATTGAGGAAGATAACAGTCCTCTCTCCTTCCAAATTGCCCCGTGTGCATGCACCACACCAAAGGCATATTTCAAATCTGTCCAAATGTTTGCCAGCTCAAGAGCTCTTATCAAGGCGATGATTTCCACCTTTTGGGCTGATGTTTGTTACCGCATATCCTGTGAGGCGAAATCCCTGGCGGACGAAGCTGCTGCCATCTATATACCAATCCTCCGCATCTTCTAGGGGTGTTTCCTTTAAATCTGGTCAGCTGGAGTGTACCGTGTCTTGATGCAATCATGAATGGGTGATCTGGAAACTCTGTTACTGAGGAAAAAGGCTGGGTTTACAGTATTAGTGCCAAAAAAAAAAAAAAAGTAAACTAAGAGTCCATTGTACACATTCCTTTTCTTCTTCAGTAGCTATCATTTGCATATTGCAGCAGTGTCCCCTTTTCCTGAAGGGGTCTTTCAAGCTTCAAGATCACAGTTCCCAAATATGGTGGGGCTATTCTTGAACCCCTGTGGTAACACTAAGTAAGCTGAGTTTTCCGTCCTCTATTATTATTTTCCCATCCAAAGGCAATATTTTGGTATAACCATCCGTAATTTCCGGGGTGATTAGGGTCTCACTTGGGGGGGTTGGTCAGGGGAATGCAATCATTGAAAGTTCCCTAAGCGGTCCCATTGGCAATCTGAGCTCACACATGAACTCAGGTTGTTTTAAGAGTTAGCTATTTTTCTGTTTCCATGACAACTCTCTCAGACCCATCATGATCCCTCTGCTCCAGAGGGCTCACACCGGTGATTTTGAGGTCTCTGCCTCAACCCTGGAATACATCCTCTTTCCCTGCTTATTCAACTTCAGACATCTCTGTCAAATACTACATGCCACACCTTCAACACCTTCAACAACCCTTTTAACACCTCATTTTATCTTATTGTTATAGGTTTTCATATTAGATCTCTCACTTTGGCTTTTACCTAGTCTCCTTCTGAACTACTTGTAACCTTTTCAGTTGGAGTAAAGCTCTGGAACAAGGCAGCCCTCATGTTCTGCCTTGAACTTTTGTCCAGATCCATTTTGTCCTTTTCAGGTATCTGCTTGGAAGAATTCCATGGGTTAGGGACCTGGAAGGAAAGGGGATCCAAGACAGCTGGTCAGTATTCAAGTATCACTTTCTCCAAGCTGAAGATCAGTGCATCCCTATGAGCAAAAAGACAAGCAAAGAGGGCGGGAGACCTGCATGGATGAGCAGGGAGCTCCTGGCAAAGCTCAGACAGAAGAAGGAAGTTTACAGCATGTGGAAAAAGGGGCAGACTACTTGGGAGGAATATAGAGACACTGTCAGAGTATGCAGGGATACAACAAGGAAGGCCCGTGATTTTAAGATCTCAGCCTTGGGTTGAGGCAGAACTATTAACATTCCTACATCCTCTTTCCCTGCTCATTCAACTTCAAACAGCTCTGTTAAATACTACATGCCACACCTTTAACACCTTCAGCAACCCTTTTAACACTTCCTTTATCTTTCTCCAGCCTGTACTTTTCTCATGCCAACACCAAAGGCTCAGTCAGGGGCCAACTTAATTCCACTCCTTTTTCCTCTAAGATGCTGAAACAACATATCAGTATACTACATTTCATCCTATTTTTCTTCTCTCCTCAAAAACAACATTAATTGCAAGATAGTGTTATAGTCGACTGATCCATAAAGTGGCCGTTTAGTTTATATAGTGGCCACTATTGATTGCAACACTTAGTGGAAGTCCTCTTGGTTTCTGTGCCCCCAGTTCTAACAATATCCTTCGAATGTGCCAATATGCACCCAAGGAGGCTTTCTTTAAAACGTCATTGTTTTGGATATTACTCATTTCCTTGATTTCCCATTCCCTTTATTTATTTATTTATTACTATTCCTTACTCCTGGCAAAGCTCAGACAGAAGAAGGAAGTTTACAGCATGTGGAAAAAGGGACAGACTACTTGGGAGGAATATAGGGACACTGTCAGAGTATGCAGGGATACAACAAGGAAGGCCACAGCCCATTTGGAATTAAATTTGTCAAGGGATGTCAAGGACAACAGGAAGGGCTTCTTCAAATACATCAGTAGAAAAAAGGAAGACTGGGGAAAATGTTGGCCCGCTGCTGAATGGGGCAGGTGCCTTGGTGACAAACAATATGGAGAAGGCAGAGTTGCTGAATGCCTTTTTCGCTTTAGCCTTCAGGAATCTCAGACTCTGGAGACAAGAGAGGAAGTCCAGAGAAAGGAGGACTTTCCCTTGGTCAAAGAGGATCAGTTCAGAGATCATCTAAGCAAACTTGACATCCACAAATCCATGGGCCCTGATGGAATGCACCCACAGATGCTGAGGGATGCTGACCGATGTTATTGCTAGGCCAGAATATGGTGTGGAGAATAGGAGAGGTGCCTGAGGACTGGAAGAGAGCCAATGTCATGCCAGTCTTCAAAAAGAGCAAGAAGGAGGACCCAGGCAACTACAGGCCAGTCAGTCTCACCTCCATCCCTGGAAAGGTGATGGAACAGCTCACCCTGGATGCTATCTCCAAGCATGTGGAGGATACGAAGGTGATCAGGAATAGTCATCATGGGTTCACCAAGGGGAAGTCATGTTTGTCCAATCTGATATCCTTCTATGATGAGATGACTGGTTGTGTAGATGAGGAGAGAGTGGTGGATGTGGTCTACCTTGACTTCAGCAAGACTTTTGACACTGTCTCCCACATCCTCATAGACAAGCTCAGGACGTGCAACCTAGATGAGTAGACGGTGAAGTGGATTGGCGATTGGCTGGACAAAAGAGCTCAGAGGGTTCTGCTTAGTGGTACAAAATCTAGTTGGAGGCCTGTAGATAGCGGTGTCTGCCAGGGGTCAGTACTGGGTCCAGTCTTGTTCAATTTATTCATCAAGAGCCTGTACGATGGAACAGAGTGCACCTTCAGCAAGTTTGCTGAAGACACAAAGCTGGGAGGAGTGGCTGACACCCCAGAGGGCTGTGCTGCCTTTCAGAATGACCTCAAGAGGCTGTAGGGTTGGGCCGAGAGGAACCTCATAAAGTTCAACAAAGGGCAAGTGCAGGGTCCTGCACCTAGGGAGGAATAACTCTAAGCACCAGTACAGGCTGGGGGGTGACCTTCTGGAGTGCAGCTCTGCAGAGAGGGACCTGTGAGTCCTGGTGGATGGCAGGCTGACCATGAGTCAGCAATGTGCCATTGTGGCCAAGAAGGCCAATGGTATCTTGGGCTGCATTCGGAAGAGTGTTTCCAGCAGGTCAAGGGAGGTGATTCTCCCCCTCTACTCAGTCCCAGTGAGGCCACACCTGGAGTAGTGTGACCAGTTCTGGGCTCCCCAGTACAAGAGGAATATGGAACTACTGGAGTGAGTCCAAAGGAAGGCTATGAAGATGATTAGAGGACTGGAGCACCTGCCATAGGAGGACAGGCTGAAAGAACTGGGCCTGTTTAGCCTGGAAAAGAGAAGACTGAGGGGAGACCTCATCAACATGTATGAATATCTGAGGGGAGGGTGTCGAGAGGATGGATCTGGTCTCTTTTCAGTTGTGCCCAGTGAGAGGACGAGAGGCAATGGGCACAAACTGAAGCACAGGAGGTTCTGGCTTAATATGAGGAGGCACTTTACTGTGAGGGTGACAGAGCACTGGAACAGGTTGCCCAGAGAGGTTGTAGAGTCTCCTTCTCTGGGAATATTCAAAACCCACCTTGATGCCATCCTGCACAGTATTCTCTAAGTGATCCTGCTTGGCAGGGGGGTTGGACTAGATGATCTTCATAGGTCCCTTCTAAACTCGGCCATTCTGTGATTCTGTGATTTTGAATTGAATGGTGCTTAATAATAAGATGACAAAATACTAGAGAACCTTTTCTTTAGTGAGACTGTATGTTTTTCAGTTTAAACAATACTGTTATTCTACATTTTCACCTTTTTGTTGGACTCATGAAGGCTGGATGTGCAATGCTTAATGGGGATTGCTGAAAATTCTGTCAACCAGCCCTGACTGTTTGCTTTTCCCCAAAGGTGAGCATCTGCTTGGAATGCAATAGCAGCAAATTACGTGGATTGAAACGAAAATGGATCCGCTGCTCAGCACAAGCAACGGTCTTGCATCTAAAGAAGTTCATTGCTAAAAAACTTAACCTTTCTTCTTTTAATGAGGTAATTGTTTTAATGTTTTAATGTTTAAACATGATTTTGTAAATCAAAATCTTATGGATTATTTTCAAAACAGTGTATTTCTTTCCAATTAGATTTTCAAAAAACAAAAGCATACTGTATTTCCTGATATAAAGGAACAGAAAATGGCTATTTAAATCGATGAGCTTAATGCAGAGAAATAGTTTTTTTCACACACACACATACACACACACTTTAATTTAGGAATGCTGGTCATCTTCCCTTTTATTCCTCTCCCCCGATACAATGGAAATGTAGCTCTTACTGATTGTTGGCTTTATACAGAGTTGGCAGTGCAGCTCTGTGTGTTGTTCCATGATCAGTTTTAAAATATACCAAGAGGCTTGGTTATGTATTTCCACCTCTGTTCTCCAAGATGCTTTGGTGGCCTTAAATGAAGGGATACGCTGCTTCACCTGAGATTTTTCACTCAGTGCGGAGAATAGATGATAACACTTGGGGACTACTGAAAGACTGATTTAATGGAAAGCAGCATATATACTTTCTTCTGCTTCTCTACTCTGAGTGAAACTCAGCTGGTGCTGCCTACTCTGAGAAGAAGGGCAGTAAATAACTATTTTACCTTGTCCTGGTTTCAGTTAGGATAGAGTTAATTGTTGTGGTTTAACCCAGCCAGCAGCTAAGCACCACACAGCTGGCCAGCAGCCAAGCACCACAGAGCTATTCTTTCACCCTCCCCCTTCCCTCTCTGCGATGGGGGAGAGAAATGGGAAAGTGAAGCCTGTGGGTTGAGATAAAGACAGTTTTTAAAGACAGGAAAATAATAATAATAATAATAATAATAATAATAATAATAATAATATATACGGAACAAGTGATGCACAATGCAACTGCTCACCACCCACTGACCGATGCCCTGACAATCCTCGAGCAGCCGCCCCTCCCCCACCCCGGCTAGCCACCCCTATATATTGTTTAGCATGATGTCAGATGGGGTGGAATATCCCTTTGGCCAGTTTGGGTCAGCTGTCCTAGGTCTGTCCCCTCCCAGCTCCTGCTGCACCCCCAGCCTGCCCACTTGCAGGACAGAGTGAGAAGCTGAAAAGTCCTAGGCTTGGTGTAAGCACTGCTCTGCAACAATTAAAACATCAGCATGTTATCAGCACTCTTCTCATCCTAAGCCAAAACATAGCATTCTACCAGCTACTAGGAAGAAAATTAACTCTATCCTAACTGAAACTAGGACAACTTTTTCCCTGCAGGGAGTACATAATCAGACTGATCCTCAAAGAAATCTTGGTAAGGGAAGAAAGAGGCATTTCTATCCTCTGCAAGTTCTGCCATTTCAGGTTCTAAAACTAGAACACATAATGGCAGGCATGTGAAAACTCAGCCTCTGTTCCTCCCTTTGTTGGTATTAGTCAAAGTCCCTTCCATTCAGTCTGACTCTCAAACTTCCATCTCTCAATCTTGAAAACTTCTAAAGATGGTGATGCCATGACCTCTTTGGACAACTTTTTCTGTTGATTAATTATCCTCGTATTGATTTTTTTTCTTATATCCAGTCAGAGCTTCCTTTTTTTTTCCATTGAAGACCATTGTCTCTCATTCTCCCACCATGTACCTAGGCAAAGACCCTAGCTCTATATTCTCTATAGGCTTCTCTTAGGTATTGGAAGTCTGTAACTAGGTTCCCCTTAAGCTTTCTCTTTTCCAAGCTAAACAAGCCCAGTTCCCTCAACCTCTCCTCATAGGACCTGTGTTCAAGCACCCTGACCATCTTGGTGGCCATCCACTGAACTTGCTCAAGTTTATCAACATTTCTTCTACTGGAGGGGCCAAAACTGGATGCAGCATTCTATATGTGGTCTAATAAGTGCTGAGTAAAGGGGAATAATCACCTCCCTCAATCTGCTGGCTCTGCTTCTATTGATACAGTCCAGAATGCTGTTAGTCTTCATCACTGCAAGAACATACTGCTGACTGATGTTCAGCTTGCTGTCAACCAGAACCCCCAGGTCCTTTTCAGCAGAGCTGCTGCCCAGCTTGTACCATCTCATGACTTTTCTAGTATTCTTGTTGAATTTCATGAGGTTCTTGTCAGCCCATCCCTCTAGTCTGTTTAGGTCTCCCTGAAAGGCAGCAGCTTCCTCAATTATGTCAGCTGCTCTCCCCCAGTATGGTGTGTAGTGGGTTTACGTGGCAAGGTTTTGGTAGCAGGGGCCATGGGAATGGCTTCTGTAAGAAGGATCTAGAAGCTGCCCCATGTTTGGTAAGGGCCCCACTGCTGACCAGAGGCGAGCCAATAAGAGATATTGTTTTGTGCCTCTGTGAGAGTATATTTAAGACAGGGAAAAAAACGCTGCGCCACACAGCAGCCGGGAGAGTGAGAGGAGTGAGGAACAGCCTTGCAGGCACCAAGGTCAGTGAAGAAGGAGGGGGAGAGGTGCTCCAGGCGCCGGAGCAGAAGTCCCCTGCGGCCTGTGGTGAGGACCATGGTGAAGCAGGATGTCCCCCTGCAGCCCATGGAGTACCACGGTGGAGCAGGGTTTCACGCTGCAGCCTGTGGAGGAGACCACAGTGGAGCAGGTGGACCTGCACCGACGGAGGCTGCTGCCGGAGCAGATTCTGGGCTGGACCTGTAGCCCGTGGAGAGGAGATCACGCAGGAGCAGGTGACTTGGCAGAAGCTGCTGCCCGTGGGGGACCCAGGTTGGAGCAGTTTTCTCCTGAGGGATGGACCCCGTGGTACAGACCCATATCTGGAGCAGTTCTGGAAGAGCTGCTGCCTGTGGGGAGCCCACGCCGGATCAGTTCATCAGGGACTGCATCCCGTGGGAGGGACCCCACAGCACAGGGGACGAGAGTGACCGAGAAGGAGCGGCAGAGAAGAAGTGCTGTAGACTGACCATAACCCCCATTCTCCCATTCCCCTGTGCCACTTGGGGGGAGGAGGTGGAAGAGAGTGGATGGGGGGGGAAGGTGCTTTTGGTTTCTTTCCTTTGTTTCTCACTTCTCTAGCTTGTTAGTAATAAGCAATAAATCTTACTGTCTCCCTATGCAGAGTCTGTTTTGCCTGTTACAATAATTGCTGCGTGATCTCCTTGTCCTTATCTCGACCTTTGAGCCCTTTCCATCGTATTTTCTCGCCATTCCTCTTTGAGGAGGGGGAGTGAGAGAGCGGCTGTGGTGGAGCTTGGCTGCCCACTCGAGTGGAACCACGACATGGTGTCATACACAAGCTCGATGAGATGGATTCTGTCCCCTCTTCCAGATCACTGATAAGGACAATCAACAGGACAGGTCCCAGGATAGACCCCTGCAATACTCCACATGTCACTGTTCTCTGTGTAGAGTACAACCCATTAACCACTGCCCTCTGAGCCCAACGATCCACCCATTTTTTCACCCATCAGGAAGTCCACCCATCCAGTAAATTTGGATACAAGGATGCTGTGCAAGATGGTGCTGAAAGCCTTGCTTCCGTCAAGGTGGACAACATCCACTGTTCTCTACTGATCCATGGATCTAGTTATTTCATTAAAGAAGAGAATCAGGTTGGTCAAGCATTATTTTTCCCTTGGTGGCTGGAAATAGCCAACACCTTCACCTTTATGTGCCCAGAAATGGCTTCCAAGATGACTCTCTCAGAGATCAACAAAGTGAGGCTGACTGGTCTCTAGTTCCCTAGATAGTCCTTAATACCATTTTTAAAGATGGGTGCAACATTTCTCAAGTCATTGGATACCTTTCCTGATCTCCATGACCTTTCAGTGATGATAGTGTGGCCTTGCAATTATATCAGCCAACTCTTGTGGCACCCTTGGATGCATCCCATCTGGACTACTATGGGTTGAGATTTCTCAATAGATCCCTGGCTCAATCCTCCTCTACTACTGGTAGTTCTTCTCCTCCTTGAAACCTGTCTCTAGGCACAAAGACATGGGAGACCGTGTTGGTGAAAAACAAGGCAAAGAAGGAACTGAGTACCTCAGCTTTATCTGCAGACACTGTCACTAAATTGTCTAGCCCATGCAGCAATGGGCACACATTTTCCTTGTTTATTCTTTTATTGGTAACATAGCAGTAGAAGTTCTTGTTGCCTTTAATGTCTCTTGCCAGTTTCAATTCCAGATGAGCTTTCCCCAAACCATCTCTGTATACCCAGGCAATGTTTCTATATTCCTTCTATGTAGCCTGTTCCCATTTCCACCTCCTGTATATGTTCTTTTTGCATTGGAGTTCAGTCATGAGCTTCCTGTTGAGTCAAACTGATCTCCTGACACATCTACTCATTTTGCTGAGTATTGGGATGAACAGTTCTTGTGGTTGGAAGAGGTTGTCTTTAAAGACCTGTCATCTCTTGAGCTTCTTTGCACTTCAGAGCTGTCTCCCATGGGATTCCACCCACCAGCTCCCTGAAAAGCAAAAATCTGCTCTCCTGAAGTCTGGGATCTATACTCTGCTACTTGATTTCCTCACTCCCTTCAGAATCTTGAATTTCACTATTTCGTTGTTCCTATAGTCATGACTGCCATCGATTATCATGTCCCCAGAAAGTTCTTCCTTTTTGGTGAGTAATAGATCCAGCTGTATATCACCCCTGGTTGGCCCATCTAGCATCTATGTTAGTCTCCGATACCTTTCAGAAACCTGGACTGCTTTCTTACCAATTGCACCATTCCTTTTGTGTTTAAACTTACTATTCCACTGCAGCAATCTCTGTTTTTACAACCTACCTGGCTCTTATTGAAATGCAAGAATGTTCATGTATTTGAGTTTCAGGAGTCTTTCCCCCTTAAAGGGCACACAGCATTTTTGTGGAAACAGTGTATTGGTATGTCCAGTGAAAATATGTGTTGAGGAGGAAAGCTATAAGGATGTGAACACTTGGTTGAATGCTATAGACAAATCCTGATTTGAGTCTGTCAGCTAAGCCATGTTAATGGATTGCATGCACATTCTTAGCTTTCTCAGGTTGTGGTAAAGTGCCACTAGCATATGTCACTGTCACGGTGACTTATCCTTTCAGTACATGTCACCTTGCAGTTCAAGTAAGATAAGATCATGTGCGTGATCATCTATTGAAATTCAGCTGATGGCTGGTCACATGATTTCACATTTGCTCATGTATCCATACCCTCGCTGTTTCCAATATCAAGATCTTTCAAAGCTGACATAGAAAAGAAAAAACAACTATAAAGTCTCTGTAAAACAAAAACCCCACTGATGTGTAAGGGGGAATAGCCTTTTTAAAAATGTATCTTCAAAGTAGAAAGTCACTTCCTGGGCACTGTGTAAGCAATTTTCATAGCATGTCAAACAACAAAGCTGTCTTTACCTGAGAATTGTTCTGTTTCTTTGATCTTTTTATTGGGCCTTGTATGAAGTGTATTGTTTCAAGGCCATGTTCTGTGTATCAGTGAATTAATTATTTCTTCTTTTTTTGTCAGCTGGATATATTATGCAATGAAGAGATTCTTGGCAAGGACCACACACTCAAGTTTGTAGTCGTTACTAGATGGAGGTTTAAGGTATGACACAACTGCTTTTCAGCAAAATTTTCATGTTCCATATAAATTGTTAGCTGACTAAAGAACAAAGTTCATAAAACATATATCTCACATGTCTATACTGCAATAACTTCAAAATGGTTAAAACATATTTTTAAAAATGTCTAATAAACTACCTTTAAAAGCAGGTATTTTTCTTGGTTTGAAAGAGAAAAGGGAGGAAAATTTTAAAATATGCCACTAAGGAAAAGGGGAAGTTAATGGCAGATGTCAAGTTGATAGCAATTAAAAATTATAAGGTAAAAGAGGCTGAAGCCATTGAGAAGGGCATTTTTCTCAGCCATGTAAATCATATACAATTAATATTACTTTGTGTAGGTTGTGAAACTGGTTACAATGCAGAAGAGACAAATATTTAGTATATTCGTACCCTGTAGTTTGGTAGAGAGAGGGTGAATATACTCATTAAAGGATGAGGATGAATTAAATTTACTCCCCACTTTAAGTTCAAGAGACTTGTATCAACATTTAGTAGTCTGGGGAAAGCAGTTGAGTGGGTCTCTGAGTTACTGATGTTAGTATCTTTAAACAAAATAAAACCAAAACCCTGCACAACAAAACAGAACTGAATAGCAATGATGGGGCATTCATACTGAGAGATTTATACTGGATTCATGAGGATTCATACTGTGCATTCATGTGATTTATACCCACACAAATAAAATGGGTTTAAGTATCATGAAATGTCAGGTTAAAAATCTAGGCTACAAGTCACACCTAGAAGTGTGTGTGGTTTGGGAGAGAGAACCTATATAGAATAATAGGTTCAGAGAATAGTTTGGATTGGAAGGGACCTTAAAAATCATCTAGTTCTAACCCCCCTGCCATGGGCAAGGACACCTTCTATTAGACAAGGTTGCTCAAAGCCCCATCCAACCACTTCCAGGAATGGGGCATCCACAGCTTCTGTGGGCAACCTGTTCCAGTGCCTCACCTCCCTCAGAGTAAAGACTTTCATCTTAATATCTAATCTAAATCGACCCTCTTGTAGTTTAAAGTCATTCCCCCTTGTCCTATCAGTACACTCCCTGATAAAGAGTCCCTCCCCAGCTTTCTTGTAGGTCCCCTTTAGGTACTGGAAGGCTGCTATGAGGTCTCCCTGGAGCCTTCTCTTCTTCAGGCTGAAGAACCCCAACTCTCTCAGCCTGTCTTTGTAGGAGAGGTGTTCCAGCCCTCTGAGCATCCTCATGGCCCTCCTCTGGACATGCTCCAACAGGCCCATGTCCTTCTTATATGGGGGGCTCCAGAGCTGAATGCAGTACTCTGGGTGGGGTCTCACAAGATCAGAGTAGAGGGGGAGAATAATCTCCCTCAACCTGCTGTCCACACTATTTTTGATGCAGCCCAGGATATGGTTAGCAATGTGCTGACTCACGCTGAGCTTCTCATCAACCAACACCCCCAAGTCCTTCTCCTCATGGCTGCTCTCAGTCCATTCTCTGCCCATCCTGTATTTATGCTTGGGATTGCCCCAACACAGGTGCAGGACCTTGTACTTGGCCTAGTTGAACTTCTTGAGGTTCATACCTCATGAGTTTGAACTTTGAAGAGGGGTTAGTGTTCATAATGAATATGCAACACAAGCTTCCTAATACTTTTGGATGCATAAATAGAAGGGATGAGTGAGAATAGGTAGGCAATTTTTATCCATGTATGAGGAAATAATTGATTTCAGATTAGGAAATAGAGGATATGAGACTTAGGTCAGTTATGACATATTCGTGAATGACCTGGAAGAGAGGTGAAATAGTGAGGTGACACTGGCACCAATAAAGTTATTCAAGACAGTAAAGATAAATGTTAGTGATGAAAGGTCGCAGGAGACCTTTATAGTACTGGATGACCAGATGATAAAATGGCACCTGAGGTTCAGTAAGGGTAAATCATGTATCTGGGCATAGATACATAGATAAATCATGTATCGAGGGCAAAACATGTATCTGAACTTTATATATAAAAATGGTGGGCTCTGAATTGACTGACATCAAACAGTAATCAGGCTTTGGGGTTAGACATAAAGATATTGGCTCAGTAATGGTCCAAGAAAAACACAGAAGAAATGCTAGAAATTATTAGGAAAAGAATAGAGAGCTAAACAAGAGCACTGCTGTGCTTCTGTATAAATCCACTATTTACCTGTATCATGTGCAGTCGTGATTGGCATGGAAAAAGGAAAAACTATAAACTGTCATATTCTATGAAAGAGATGAAGGGTGGCAAGTGAAACTAGTAGGTATGAAGTTTGGAATGAACAAAGAGGAAAAGCAATTTTGTTGTAAATTCTATTTACCCTGATGGGGGATTGAGTTGGGAGAAACAAAGATCACAACCAATATTCATTAATAACAGAATTTATAAAGCTGTTATTAATAGGGTCAAACTATTATTAATAGCAGATGATAACTCATTTATTCCCTCACACATTTGCTCATAGTTACCCAGTTGGAAAAACAACAGGGAGACCAACTCCATCTGTGTATTCAGAAGCAGAGGGTCATACAGACATGCCAGTGGCTTCTAAGTAGGTGTTCAAACAGTCCTTTATGACACAACTCTCCACGTTCATACCTAAGTTAAACAGTATTGTCAATTTTCATTCATAGTTTACATAATCACAGAATGTTTCATTAACTGTATAATAATTATAAGCATAAACATTTTGATTCTATAGTATTTTATGATTATCACAATTAATAAAACTATACATTCAAATGTGATTAATCATACAACGGGGAGGGGCTTAAAAGATATACAAATATTTCCTTCAGCCTTATCCCTTAAATGTTTTCCCCAATATCTCCCCATGACATGTTGGTAATGTTGAAATGTTTCTCATTCCTCATATAATTGTTTAGTTAGCCAATATGTTCTCTTTTATCATGAGTAAGATTACATTTACAGTAGATCTTTCCCAATTCTATTATACATGTACATTTTACATATCTTGTTAGGTATCCTAATATAATTGTCACATAATGTAGCCCTGGTACAAGAATAGTGATATTCCTGGTCACTACTGAAAAAGTGAACATGATCAAACCAGTTTCATCTAGCTTTCACTGTTGATATTAGTGGCTTGATCTGATCCAAAGTTCTCAGCTAGCCTTGCTCTAATTTTGCCCTTCTTATCTTCTTGCAGGCTCTCTCATAACTTAGTGATTTTCTCAGAAATGTGTCCCCAGGCTAGGCAGCTGTGTAGTATCAGAGCTGGGCTTTGGATCCTTGGGACGCAGGCGACTAAACAGTTGGGGAGGGAGAAGGAGAAATAGCAAGGGGGAATTACACAGAGCTGTTCACATTCATTACATTCATGTATAGACTTCTACCATTCTCTTTCTTCTTTTACAGAAATGCTAGGTTTAGTGGTTAAGTTCTGATTATTAGATATAAGTAACATCCAAAACAGGTCAGGTCCAAGATCAAGCCAGAAAGTTAGGCCACAGGTCAGGATCTATGAGGGTATATGATCAGCAACAGCTGTGGAGATCAATACTCCCACAACACATCTCAGACAAGAAGTGAAGGCTCAGCTCTGAGATGGACAGATGAGGGGAGGCCCCAGGTGATGTTGTTCAGGTCCATTAAGGCCTATTAGTGCCCTCAAAGTCCTGACATATTTGCCATTACCTTCATCTATTTGATGTTACAGGGTTCATCCTATCTATTATATAATTGGACCCTTTCTATTTCAGCTCTAAAGCATGTTCCTTTTTATCCAGTTTCAAATACATCACTTGGTCCCCTTTTCTATAGGATATACATGAATTCAATTCTTCCTTTCTTATTTTCCATATTTTTCTTGTATTACTTCCACGTGAGACTTGATTTCTTCTTCATCCTGTTGTAATGTTTTCACTTTTTCACACTGATCTCTTTTCAGGAGCTCTAGGGGTCACCAAGGTATGGGCTGTGCAAATGTTATATGGTACAGTTTTAAACCACTACTTAATCTGTCACCATTCCTTAAAGCTGCTAATATAAAGGGTATTTTTCCAGCCCATTGTTTTGGATATTGTCCTACAATTTTTGTTAGACTATTTTTTATAGTCTGATTCATTCTTTCTACCATTCTGGATGATTGTGGGTGGTAGGATATATGCAGTCTTTGTTTAATCCCCCGGTCACTCATTCAGGCTCGAGTACCTTCATTTACAAAAGTCCCTTTGTTTTCTGATCCTCTGTCTGCTGGTGTTCCATATCTACACATAATTTCCTTAAACAGATTTTTTACAGTTACAGTGGCTGTGTTCCTTTTAGTGGAAAAAATTTCAACCCATCCTGATAATATATCTATGATGACAAGGAAATACTTATATCCTCCTTTAGTTCATGGAAACTTATCTTTATAATCCATTTGAAGTATTTGCTAAGATCCAATGCTTTTCTGATACAATAGAGGTGGCACCTTAGTTTTACTAGTTTACTTTTGTATCATTGAATATCTTATATAATTTTTAATTATGTGCTCAATTTTTTGCTTCATTTGTGGCCAAGTATAAATTCCTTGAACTCTTTTTAGAGTGCCTTGTGCTCCTTCATGTAACTTATTATGACAATCTAAGATGATTTGTTTTCTTTAAGACAACACTGCTATCCATTTCCTCTTATCATTACCTGTTTCCTGGTTTAAACTGTGGCAATTGTTGACTGATCTATTTGATCATTGAACTGTTTCTCAGTGTTGTTTTCAGTCTTCTCATGTGCTTTAACATGCTTATATATTTTTCCCACTGTCTCTCTGAGCTTGTAAAATGAACCTCTGGTTTTCTTCCATTCTGGTCTTCCATTCCCCTTTCACCTAGTCATTAGTCTACTATTTTACTCCAATAATCACTGTACATAAAGAGATTTAATGGGTTCTGTTTAGAGGGTTTGCCTTTTAATAACTTCTATGGTAGCCTATACTTCTGCTGTTTTGGATAATCCTTTGTTGTGGGTTGACCCTGATCAGCCACTAAACACCCACACAGTCACTCACTTATTCCCCATCAATGGGACAGGGAACAGAATAAGAAGAGTAAAAGCAAGAAAACTCAGGGGTCCAGATAAAGACAGATTAATAAGTTAAGGGGGGTGTGTGTACTGTATTGGTTTGACATGGAACTTTTTTTTTTTTTTTTTTTTTTTGGGGGGGGGGCGCTGCAGGGGTGGCCTCTGTGAAAAGAGGCCGGAAGCTGGCCCCGTGTCAGACTGAGCCAGTTCCAGCTGACTCCAAAAGGGACCCACTGCTGGCCAAAGCTGAGCCAATGAGTGATGCTGGTTGTACCTCTGTGAGAGCATATTTAAGAAAGGATAAAAAAAAAAAAAACACTGCACAGCAGCACCTTGGTGAGATGGGTGAGGAAAATGTGAGAGGAACAACACTGCAGACACCAAGGTCAGTGAAGAAGGAAGGGGAGGAAGTGCTCCAGGCACTAGGTGCTCCAGGCACTAGAGCAAAGATTCCCCACAAGCCCTAGGAGAAGACCATGAACCTGAAGCAGGTTGTTCCCAATGCAGCCCATGGAGGGCCACGTTGTTGTCTGATAAGAAGTTCAGATTTGTTACCTGGTGTGCAATGAGACAATCCACACACTAGGTTGAGATATTGTTTATTTCAGAATTGTGCAAGTCTGGGTACCAGGTGGATTACCACTAAGCTGGCACACCTAAGGATTTTCTGTGCCACTCTTTATACAATCACTTATCAATACATTTACATGTTTTTACAATCCCCTAGCCTCTGATTGGTTACATAATTAGCATACTGCTGACATGACATAATCATTCTGCACATCCTCAGAGAGGAAGGGTTCCTTGTTGGGCCAGGGTCTTCCAGACAAGGGGCATGATTTTTACTATTATAATGAGGATAGTTCACAGATAGATTATATTAGAATACTCCTGATCTTTGTTTTACAGGGAACTATTCACATTACATTGATTGGCGACCTATTTCCCTCAAGAATGTCAACATAATGGTCTTCCTGATTAGCAGTTCCTCAGTTCATCATCCTTTAGACATCTCCAAGGCCTGGGTCATCTTGTCCTTTCCTCAAAGTACATATTTTATCTCTTTCACACAAAACAGAGTTAACTGGATCCTAGGACAGTCTGCAGGGGACCAACAGCCCACAGCCAAACAGCCCAAAACTCCCTCACTGACACTCACGGTCTTCCCCCCAAAGCCTGAGGTACCCTTACAGAACTGCTTCACCCCTCTCTGCAGACTGAAAAGGAAAGACCCATTGCAGGGAGGGTGGAGCTGAGAAAGCCCGATCTGCTCCCCGCGTAACAAGTAGTCTAACTAAGAAAAGGCAATGGGTGATAGTAGTATTTGTTGCATACTGTTATTTCTTTAAGCAGTCTGGGACATTTAGTAGCTGAGTTTGCACTTGCCTTATGACTCTGCCTGGTTAGCAGTTTGCCTCTGAAGATTCTAACAACGCATGACAAGCGAAAAATGAATTATCACTAAAAATCTCTAAATCATCTATGATTGATCTTTGTGTACCTCAGTATAGTCACACAGAAATTTTCCAAGTAAGAGTAGTATGTTTGGATTGTAAACTAACTGTTCAGTATATGCAAATGCTTTTCATGTGCCCAGAGTAGTCTCATCTAGAAAATATTTTGCTTAATTTATTACGTTGTTCTGTACCATTGCAGTGAACCAAACTTCCTGCACTTAATTTTTAAATTATTACAGTTGCAATGGCAACTGACAGAAACAGTTTCCTCCTTTTTTTTTGCTCTTTGCAAGCAATCTGCTTCTCCCAGACATCTACAGAAAAGTATAGGTTCGCATAATGAGGTTTGAGTAGTTGTCTGACTTCCTCCTTATCGGATAGCTAACTTATTATGTAACCTTCCCACTTGGTCAAACTTGACTGAATAATATAGTAAGCTGAAACGTTTAAGATAAACAGTTGTTAGTGTACTCTAGCATTTCATAGTTTTGACTTTTGGTAATAGTACAGTTCTGAGTTAAGAACCTGATTCTTGGTGCACCAGGAACCCCCGCCCCTTTTGCAGAAGGATGTTTTGATGTACCTGTGGTGTTAAAAGTACGCTTATCAAAATATTTCACACAATTACAAAACTGTTGAGGTTAGATGAAAACTCTGGAAATCAGCTAGTTGTGTGAATGTCCATCTCCTCCTCCACCTTGCCATGCACTGCTCAGAGTAGGCTCAACTACAGCAGGTTCTCCAGGGCCACATCTAGTTGGATTTTGAATATCTTCAAGGATAGAGACTCCACAACACTTCTAGGGAAGCTGTTTCGTTATTTGACCATTCTCATAGCAAAGAAGTTTACTCTTATGTTTAAATGGAATATGCTGTATCTCAACTTCTGTATGCTGCTGTTTGTCATGTCACTAGATACCTCTGAGAGTCTAGCTCCATCTTCTTTACTCCCTGCTTCCCCCATTCATTCCTAATCAGGAGTATATATACATTGATGAGATCCCATACAGCTTTTTCCTCCAGCCTGAGTGATCCCAACATTCAGTCTCTCATATCTGGTGCTTCAACAAGCCCTTAGTGGGCCTTGTTGGGGCCCACCCTTTTTAATATCTTTACTGATTTGGATGAGGGAATAGAGTGTGCCCTCAGTAAGTTTGCAGACGACACCAAGCTGGGGGGAAGGGTCGACCTGCTGGAGGGTTGGAAGGGCCCTGCAAAGGGACCTGAACAGGTTGGATAAATAGGCAGAGATTAAAAATGGGATGAGGTTCAACATGGCCAAGTGCCAGGTCCTGCACTTTGGCCACAACAACCCCATGCAGCGCTACAGGCTTGGGGCAGAGTGGCTGGAAAGCTGTGCAGAGGAAAGGGATCTAGAGGTGTTGGCTGATGCTCGCCTGAACATGAGCTGGCAGTATGCCCAGGCGGCCAAGAAGGCCACTGGCATCCTGGCTTGTATCAGGAATAGTGTAGCCAGCAGGACCAGGGAGGTCTGATCCAAACTGATCCTGCGTGGGCTTCACACAGGCAGCAGCTCTTCCAGAACTGCTCCAGATATGGGTCCGTACCATGGGGTCCATCCCTCAGGAGCACATTGCTCCAACCTGGGTCCCCCATGGACAACGGCTCCTGCCAGGTCACCTGCTCTTGTGTGGGCTCCTCTCCATGGGCTACAGGTCTGGCCTAGAATCTGCTCCGGCAGGGGTCCTACACAGGCCGCAGCCTCCTTCAGTGCAGGTCCATCTGCTTCTCCGTGGTCTCCTCCACAGGCTGAAGTGTGGAACCCTGCTGCACTGTGGTACTCCATGAGCTGCAGGGGGATAACCTGCTACACCATGGTCCTCACCACAGGCCACAGGGGACTTCTGCCTGGAGCGCCGCTCCTGCCCTCCCCCTCTTTCACTGACCTTGGTGCCTACAAAACTGTTTCTCACTCCTCTCTCTGCTGCTGTTCCCCAGCAGTTGTTTGTTTGTTTGTTTATTTGTTTTCCTGTCTTAAATATGAGGCGCTAACAACACCACTTATTGGCTCAGCTCTGGTCAGCAGCGGGGCCCTTACCTAACATGGGGCAGCTTCTAGATTTTTGTCACAAGAGCCACCCCTCTGCCCCCCCACTACCAAAACCTTGCCACATAAACCCACTACATCGTCCCTGGGGGTATTTAAGGAAAGGTTGGATGTGGTGCTTAGGGACATGGTTTAGTGGGTGATACTGGTGGTAGGGGTATGGTTGGACCAGATGATCTTGGAGGTCTTTTCCAACCCTAATGATTCTATGATTATGATTCTAGTAGGAGATTCTCTTCTGAGAGGTACAGAGGCACCCATCTGTTGACCCGATCTGCTCTTGAAGTAAGTCTGCTGCTTACCAGGGGCTCGTATCCGGGATGTTACCAAGAGACTGCCAAGCCTTGTACGGCCTAAGGACAATTATCCGCTGCTGTTGTTTCACAAGGGCACCAATGATGCAGCCAGGAGCAGCCTGAGGAGTGTCAAGAGGGATTACAGAGCCCTGGGAGCAGTAGTAAAGGACTCAGGAGTGCAGGTAGTTTTATCATTAGTCCTGCTGGTCAAAGGGGAGAAGATTGAAAGGGCCAGTCAAAGCTGGAAAATTAACAGATGTTTGCAGGACTGGTGTGACAACCAAGGGTTTAGCTAGTTAGACCATGGGACTTGCTTTGAGAAACCTGGTCTACTTGGGGCAGATGGCATCCATCTGTCAGAGAAGGGGAAGAGCATCTTCGGTCATAGGCTTGCCAAGCTAGTGAAGAGGGCTTTAAACTAAAGTTGCTGTTGTAGGGGAACCTCAATCCATCCAGCTCCTACCAGTTTGATGCCAGTGCCAGTAATAGATGCCCAAAGCCTGGAAAAGTATCACAGGTCAGCAGGAAAACACCTGAAGAGCAGCACAAAGGAAGTCCAGCCACTCCAGCCAGTAAGTTAGCTTCATCAGAGGCCCAAGTCAAATGTCTCTACGTTAATGCACGTAGCATGGGGAATAAACAAGAGGAGTTAGAGATGTATGCGTGCCTGCAGGGCTATGATCCTATTGGCATCACAGAGATGTAGTGGCTTCTATGACTGGAGTGTTGGAATGGAAGGATACAGGTTCTTTGGGAAAGACAGGCAGGGGAGATGAGGAAGGGGTGTCACCCTCTATGCCAATGACCAGTGCATAGAGCTCTGCCTGGGAATGGATGAGGAGAGGAGCTGACTGAGAGTTTATGGGTCAGGATTAAAGGGAGGGCAGGAACAAGGGACATTATAGTTAGAGTGTGCTACAGGCCACTCAACCAGGAAGATGGAGCAGATGATGCCCCAAACAGACAGATAGGCGCAGTCTCACACTCACAAGCCCTGGTCCTCATGGGAGACTTCACCACCACGATATCTGTTCGAGGGACAACACAGAAGGACACAGGCAATCCAGGAGGTTCCTGGAATGCATTGATGATAACCTCCTTCTCCAAGTGATAGAGGAGCCAACGAGGAGACATGCTCTGCTGGACCTCATTCTCACCAGCAAGGAGGAGCTTGTGGGGAATGTGAACCTCAAGGGCAGCTTTGGCTGCAGTGACCATGAAACGGTGGAGTTCAAGACCCTTAGGGCAGCAAGGAGGGTGCACAGCAAGCTCAGCACCCTGGACATTGGGGGGACAGACTTTGGCCTCATCAGGGATCTGCTTAGTAGAGTCATGTGGGATAAAGCCCTGGAAGGAAGAGAGACCCACAAAAGGCGGCTAATATTCAAGGATCACCTCCTCCAAGCTCAGGAGAGATGAATCCCAACAAAATGGAAATCAGGCAAAAATACCAGGCAGCCTGTATGGATGCACAAGGAGATTCTGGAGAACCTCAGACACAGAAAGGAGGCCTACAGAGGTTAGAAGCAAGTACAGGCAGCCTCAGAGGAATACAGAGACATTGTCTGAGCAGCAAGGGATCAAGTTAGGAATACTAAAGGCCTTTTACAATTAAACTTGTCCAGGGACATCAAGGGCAACAAGAAAGGCTTCTATAATTATGTCAGTGATAAAAAGAAAACTATGAAAATTGTGGGCCCTCTCCAGAAGGAAATTGGAGACCTGGGTACTCAGGATATAGAGAAGGCTGAGGTACTCAATGACTTTTTTGCCTCACTCTTCACTGATGAGAGCTCCAGCCACATAGTCCAAGTCCCAGAAGGCAAAGACAGGGACTAGAAGAATGATGAACTGCCCAGTGTAGCAGAGGATCAGGTTTGAGACCATCTAAGGAAACTGAAGGAGCACAAGTCCATTTTACCAGGTGAGATGTATCCAACGGTTCTGAGGGAACTGGCAGATGAAGTTGCTAAGTTACTATCCATTATATTTGTGAAGTCGTGGAAGTCTGGTGAAGTTCCCAGTGACTGGAAAAGGGGAAACATAACCCCTATTTTTAAAAAGGGAAAAAAGGAACACCCAGGGAACTACAGGTTGGTCAGTCTCACCTCTGTGTCCAGCAAGATCATGGAACAGACCCTCCTGCAAACTATGAAAATAAGGGCATGATTGGTGGCAGCCAGCATGGCTTCGCTAAGGGCAAATCATGCCTGACAAATTTGGTGGCCTTCTACAACAGGGTTATAGCATTGGTGGATAGGGGAAGAGCAACTGACATCGTCTACCTGGACTCGTGCAAAGCATTTGACGCTGTTCTGCACTATATCCTTGTCTTAAAATTGGAGAGACATGGATTTGATGGACAAACCACTCGGTGGATAAGGAATTGGTTGTGGTGATGCAAATTGAGCTGCCTTCAACTTGAAGCAATTGAACACCGTACACCATCCCTCCTGCCCTGATGGAGCATTATGACAGATGGGGCCCAAAGTCGTGGACTAAATGAACTCAACAGACATTTTAGAGGGATGGTCCATAGCCTAAGAGAATGGTATCTGTGTGTATATATCAAAGAACGGGAAGGGTGGTAGTGATTAATGAAGATGTATAGTGTTATAAATTAGACCACACAATTTACTGGTCTATTGAAATTATTTTATTAATCAAGTAAGCAGACACAAGCAAAACAGCACTGGGCAGCTGGGGAGTCTCTGCTCCGCCACGGCACGCAACTTCCCTTTCCAGTGTCGCTGTTTTATAGCATTCAAGTTCCAGCTTGTCGAGACTTGTCGACTTGTCGAGACCTGTTGACTTGTCGACTTGTCGAGACCTGTCCTGAGACTGCGCAGTCTGTTGTTAGGGGTCGTTATTCTTCCTCCGGTGATAATGCGTTGTGCTTGTGTTCAGGTGGGGGCAAAACAGGATGTCTTGCGGTGGGTGGGTGGTATCTTACAAAATCTTTGTTTTAACAAGGATGTTTACCCAACCCCCCTTCCCCATTTGTCCCCATGTTACAATGCCGTGAGTTGTGAAACCTTATCTCCTCAGTAGATTCTTTAAATTCTCAAGGACAATGAACAAACCCCTACTAATTTATCACATATAGGAAAGTGTGAGACGTGATCATGATGTAAATGGTATAGAATAAGGAATAGATATTGATCTGGTCTTTGGTTGGAACATGTGGCGTAATGACCACAAGGACACCATCATTTCTTTTAGGATCAATAACTTCAACTACTTTATTGAGGACAGGCTCCCTTCTTATATCATTAGCTCTACCAGTAGTACTTTTCCACTAACTATTCATTGGTTAAATATTTGCTCGGCAAAAGCAAATATTTAGCAACTTCCATATCTTAATGTTTGAGAATAAGCAGTTTGAGACAGCAAGGTGTCTCCTGAATCACCCTTCTTTGTTCCTTCTTACTTGTTTACATTCCTCATGGCTTCATCATCAGGAGTCCAACTTATCACCAGTCATGGGGCTTGTCGACTCCCATGGCAATACTCCCACAGGGATAAAGTTAATTTTCTTTATAGTGGCTGGTATGGTGCTATGTTATGGATTTGTAATGACAGTAGTGCTGATAACACACTGATATTTTAGTTTTTGCTAAGCAGTGCTTACATAGTGCTTCTCATGCTGCCTCGCCAGTGAGTAGGCTGTATGTTCACATACAGAGTTGAAGTCAGCGGCTCATTGTCCAGGTAGAGACCAGTGACTAGTGTTGTCCCTTAGTGGTCTTTTTTGGGACTGGTATTATTTAGCATTTTTGTTGGTGAAATGGACAATGGGATTGAGTACACCCTCAGAAAGTAGGTTGAGAGAGTTGGGTTATAGCCTAGAGAAGAGAAGGCTCAAGGAAGACCTTATAGCAGCCTTTCAGCACTTAAAGAAGGCCTACAGAAAAGATGAGGGACTTTTTACCAGGTTATGTAGTGATAGGAGAATGGGTAAAAGTTTTAAACTAAAAAATGGTAGATTTAGATTAGATATAAGGAAGAAATTCTTTACTATGAGGGTGGTGAGGCACTGGAACAGGTTGCCCAGAGAACTTGTGGATGCCCGCCCCATCCTTGGAGGTGTTCAATGTCAGGTTGTATGGGACTTTGAGCAACCTTTTCTAGTGGTAGGTGTCCCTGCCCATGGCGGGGGAGGGTTGGAAATTGATGGCCTTTAAGGTCCTTTCCAATCCAAACCATTCTATTATTCTATGGTATATAATACTCTTAGTTTTCACCTGCTTATAGTAGCCACCACTGTCTGGAATGTGGTCCAAGTATGCAACCCATTATTGATGCCAGTGTGTGCTCATGGCCATGACATTCAGCAGACCTTTGGTGTTCTGAGTTTATCGGTTCTTGTGGATTCAACAGGATTGCTAGTTTTAGGAGCTTATCAGTCCTTGGGAGACTTTCACATATTATCTTCTCAGCATGGGTTTTTCTTCTTTGGCCTGCTCTTTTCTGGTAACTATTGCTCCATCCACATACATATGTACCTATAGAGCCAATTCACACAAATTTGTACGGAAGAGGCTTTTATAACAGTTCTTTATGTTGTGTATACTTACACTATAGAACTCTGTACTGCAGGATGATGTGGGTATTAGACATTTACATAGCTTTTAAAAAGCAATTGGTAAATTCTCAGAAAAATTATTGGCTGAGGATTATTAATACAAGGCCCCACATCTGGTTTAGGAAAGTCCTGAATTGTTTGTAATTGGGGAGCATTCTGGAGGCTATTGTTATTTATTTGCCATTCTTATGCCTTTCCTCAAGGATCTGCAGTTGGCCCCTGCTGGGAACAGATTGCAAACAAAAATAGAAGGATTCTTTGGGGGAAGCTCGATAGGTGGGATATTTTGGTTGCATTTTGGAATATAGCTACACTGATAGTCCCTCTAAGCTTTAATTTATGAAACAGATAAGTTTTATTTACAAAGTAGTTTAATTCATTTTAATTTTGCCTCTTAACCTGTCCGATGATTCTGTCTTGCAGAAAGCACCTCTACTTCTACATTACAGACCCAAAATGGAATTGCTGTAAGAGATCTTTATTGTCCTTCTGGACAGTTTTTTTTTTTTTTGTTTTGTTTTTTTTTGTTTTTTTTTTGCAGAGACTATCATTTGACACCTTAGTGCAGCATTTAACTCTTATGTGATGTGAACCAACAGAATCATTTTGGAAGTCTGTAGTGCTTTTATAGCAGACTGTCCTTCTGAATATTTCTAGTGATTTGCTGCATGGATTTTTGGACAAATATATATATATATATTTTTGTACAAAATGAAATAATTCACAACTCAACAGTACTCTACCAGCACTGAATTTACAGGTAGTGAACACTTCACAGTTCCATGGAGCTCAGCCTGATTCATCTATTTGTAGCCATACAAAAATAAGTTAGAATGTCGTGGGAATGATTTAAAATGTTGCTTTTAACACCAAATTACTACATTTGCTTATTTTTTTCTTGAAACTTTACAACTTATTTCCGTATATCTTTCTGAGTTTTTCTTGTTTTATATAATATGTCCAGTTTTGTCACCTTTAATCAAGCCATTCTATAGAACATTGAATATAGTGAATCATAGTGTATCATTGAATTAATGATACAGTGACTGGTAATATTTATTATGCTGCATTATAAACTTCCAAAAAGCCTGGAGATCCAATTAGTTCATTAGTTTTATGCAATGTTTGATCTTTATTTTGTATTTCAGTAATGTTTTAATATCCCCACATTTATGTGTTGTTTTGGGTTTAATAGAAATGAGTTCACTTGACTTTTTCTTTAATCTTTTTTTTTATTTTTTTTAAATAAGTCTTAATATTTTTGCCATGGAATACATTAGGTCTGATTGTAACAAATACTCAGAAGTACTGAACTTGTGAAATTGTTTTAAAACAAATATGTCATGTAATCAGAGATTGCAAAACTCAAATTTTACTTTAGGGAGTATTTGCTGTTTCATAGCTGTAAAAACTATGGTTGTTAGGCACCTTTTATTGATGCTGCAGAAGCTTCCATTTCACTAGATAAAAATTCTTCAGTTAACTGCAAACCAGTTCTGTGTTTCTTTCCGTTTTCTATATGAAACCATAACTATTTTAAGCGCAACTGATAGTTATCTTTGAGGTCAGATTAGATTACAGGGGTACCTTCTGACCTTATCTGATAATTTTGATTGTGTCAACCCCTGAGAGATACAATATGTGTATGGGTGTCTATGTACAGATGTGCATGCACCTTAGAGAATCCACCTTCAGTAGTACTTAGCAGAGTATTGATTACACAGCTTGAAAGACTTTTTAAAATAGTCAGCTTCATAAAATTGTGGTAGTAGTTGAAAGTGATTTCTGCAAGCTTTATGCTGCATAGCATTATATATAGCATGGGTGTGTGTGTTTGACATGGGGTCTTAAGTCACTGAAAAGAAGATAAGTAGTATTATTGGCAGCTGGTGGCTGCCAGTAGTTTTTAACTCTTGGATGAGTTTTCCTGTCAGCTGAAAATGGCAGTTTTATCAAACACTTTATTCTTTCATAAAATGTCAATGACTCAGAAAATCAGTATGCCAGTTAGCACTGTCCTGTTTCTTTCAGATGTATTCTCCTACTTTGCAAGAAAGCATTGCTTAATGTTACTTGATAATGGGAGGTTGATCCCACAAGAGGCTTATTCGAGTATTCTAAATCCTATTGTCTCTTTTTGAATTTTTCAAACATGTTGTTCTGTGCATCTCCCATGCTTTTCTTAATTGGGCTTTTTAGTTCGTTCCTAGTTTTGCTGTTGCTAGAGTGAAGTGTTAAGTTTTCTTGTTTTTCTTTGGGAATGGGACCCTTGTTTTCATTTCAGTACCCATATGTGAATGGTAAGGAAGTTGAAAGAAATACAAAGAGAAAAAAAAAAAGTCTACTGAACTATGGGGATGACCAAGAAAGACACAGTAAGGCCAGTGGAATACTGCCATCTCTGCAAATAGTGATGTGAGACCACTAATTTTGAACACCTGGGTTAGACAGGACTTCTTTATGTCAAAGGTTAGAGAATGTGCATGATGGAATTAGAAGTTTGGTCCAGTTTTGCTGTATTGTTTCTATACTTGCTTACCTACAATTTAGCTTTTAGCTCATTTTAGCATTAATAGAAGTGGCAGAAGAGGACAGATGAGATCTAATTAATCTATATTATTAGTAGTTTTTCTACAGAACAGTGGATGCAGGTGACATGGATGTGTGTGCAAGTTGACATAATAGGCCTTTCTGGAGCTGTTCATGTCACTATCATTGTATACTTCCCAGTGTAAATCAGGGTCTGGTTCCAGTTATTGAAGCCCCCAGAGAGTGCAAATATGGTTCTAAATACCCATCCTCCATGTACCCGATGTAGACATGGAGCTCAAACCCACAGACCATGTAAATGCCTAATTCTTCAGGTGCAATGTAAGGGTTTAATAAATACATTTGTGATTGGTCTACCTCAGTATATGTACACCATGGAAACTTATTGCAAGATCAGATGCTGATGCAGTGTTGTTGAAGTTTATTGAGATTTTAGTGTTAGTTCTACAACTGAAAGAGGTTAGCAGTTACAAACGTAATTTCAGAAACCACTCAGCCATTCAGTTCTAACTCTTGCTCTAACAGTCTATAGTACAGAATATGTAACTACATTTGGAATCACTTGAATTTGTTATGGTGCTATATCAATATATTTAAATCTGTTTATATAGGTATGCACCTGTAGCCAGTGTTAATACTTATAGCTGGTGATTACTCATAATTCTATCTGTGTTTAATCTGATAAAACCTCAGCAATGTTAAAAAAAACAAAACAAAACAAAAAAAAACACACACACACAAAATAAAACAAACAAACAAACAAACAACCCACACCTCACAGCCCTATTTTTTCTCATCATTTCACAATATATTCATTCCAAAAACTTATTTCCCATAGGGAGGAATGGGAGGGTGTCTACACAATTTGTTTGCTTTCTAGCTTTATAGGAAGACTACACAACAGCTGTTAATTAAAGTCAGAGGCAAGCCTTGGGGTCAAAATTCAGTTTTATTTCTTTGAAGCTTAAGAAACCGTTGGTTTAATGTCAAAATTATATTGGGTAAAAAAAAAATACTGACTTTTAAAACTTTAAAATCTTAAAGTTGGGCTCGGTATTTCTTGAAACTTGCTGAGGTCATGATTAATTTATTTTGATCTTAATAAAGATAGCATTATTGTGAAGCAATTTTTGCATCCACTTATGCTGGTAAATAATTGAGATAAAAAGTATCTCATATCATCCTCAGCAGCAATGAGACTGAATTATCCCAGGTTCAGAGCTTCTGTAGATATAGTTTTCATTAAAAATAGGTAATTCACAGAAATATATATAATATTGTATTTAAATAAGATTTGTGAACTTTAAGTTAACTTTATAAAAATTATTCATTATATTAAGCATTCTGTTTTGTCATCTGAGTATTTTTGGTTTCAAAGGTCTGGTTTTATTTGCATATAAGAACAAAAAAGGTTTTAGAGATTCTTTTTATATGAAGTTTGAATGCCTTTTATTTGTATGTCTTTGAGTTGTATGGCTAAAGAGCATTGATTATTCTTTTGTCCAGTAGGTCAGAAACATGCATTTATAAGGTATGTGTTTAAATTGTAAATTTAGCATCTACTCCTAAACTGAAAAGGAATGTAGGAGGGAATTTTCATATATATATTCAGTGGGTTTTTGCTTTGGATTGTCATTTGTGGCTTTTGTCGTTCTTTTGTGTTTAAGAACGAAGTTTGGAATTTTATGGGGTTGTAAAATATGTAAGTGCAAGAACTACCCATCAGCAATATTTTAAAATGAATTATCTAGCAAGAATTGTGGAAGTAATCTGCAAAAGATGCAGCCTATCTAAAATTGTATTTTGCCATAGTTATGTTTGGTATCTTTGTGTATCATCTAAACTGGGAATATGTATTTTTATTGGTTGTGCAATAATATACACAGCACTTGTAACCTCTGATAACATGCAACTGCCAAAATAATACTACAACTATGATGGTACTATTGTTTTTTCAATAGACTATGAAGCTTTGAAAGCTTTTCTGGCTCTATTGTTATAACAGTATAATTAGTCTTAAGAGATTCACTTTTTTGTTGTTGTTCCTACTGGATGGTAAAAGTGACTATGCAGCTAGCCTATTCTCCAATTATATGAATCTTAGTTAAGTATAATAGGAAAGAGCCAACTAGTCTGTACATCAACACATTAAACTTAATAAATGTGTTTTCTCAGCAGTACTTAAGAAATGTGTTTAGTACATAAGGCTGAATTGTATAGAGAAATTTAGTTTATGTATTTCCTATGGTGATTGATTCAGTTTGGACATTTCACCCGGAGTTATTAATACAATTTATACTTTAGTTCTTCTGCCAGAAGGTAGTAGTTAATAACAAGAAAAAATGTCATACGCATTGGAATCATTGCATAAGATTCACTTAGATACAACTGAGAGGTATTGACTTCTGTCTCTTTTAAAGGTACAGAGAGAGCATTACGGTAATATCTGCTTTCCTCAAAATTTGTAATCAGGTACAGACACTCTCTGGGTACCTGCCTTTTATGGAAAGCCAACAGTTAAATTTCTACAGCATAGTTTGATATGCGTATATACAAATCTAAAACTCCATTTCTGCTCATTGAGCCACTTGAGCGGATCCTCAAGGCTTCTTGGAAACCTTCTGAAGCTGTCATGACCTGCTAAGGTTAGATTACAGAACAGAGGTTAAAAGTCCAATTCTGCAAATTCTAACACTGGTAACTTTATTACTAACCTGGATGATTCCACTGAAGGCAGTGGAATTGCTTAAATGTGCGTCTGCAAGATGGAGTCCCAATTTTTGAAGGATGGATTGATGTTTCTGTAACATTTAACTTAAAGCATTGGTTTAATAGAGTTTTTATCGAAGTAGTTTAATTGGACAAAAAGAGTTTGTTCTTTCTGCAACAGTATTAAATTAAGGTTAAATACAATAAGCTAGTGCAATCACTAAACCTTTATCCTCAATATGTGGCATAATAGAAATACTAAAACTATCACAGTGTAAGACCATATTTTTTACTTGGTTTCACTTGAGAGTTTACTTTTTATACTGTTTCCTCTGTGATTTTTGTACTATTGGTGTATAGTTTTGGTCTGAAGAAGTCTTTTGGGATTATTGCTTAATGTTTTGATTTTATGATAGTGATGCTTGTATTCAGTGTTTTGCCAAATAATATTATATGCTTGTTAATAAAAGTAAAAAAGCTAATTGAAATCCTGCAAGGCTGGTGGTAGTTGTTCCATTCCCCCCCACCCCTGCCCCCGCCCCCAGTACTATATTATGTGAGCTAGTCCTTTATGTTCTTAAACACACAACTATTGGAACAAGAATGACATACATGATTCCATAATCAATTTTTATCCCCATACTTCACTACTTATCATGCTGAAATTAACTATTAATGTCAGTTAATATCTTCTATTGGGGGGTTGTAGGTGTTTTGCCATCTATATGTATTTGTGTATCTAAATATACTTACCCTACATGTACATGTTACTTTAAGTTTAGCTTGCAACTGATGATGCTGATGTAGAGGGGTAGACTGGACTGTGACACAAGTAAAAGTGAAATGCATACCAACCCAAATTCTGTTTGTTCTCAAATAGGGGGGAAGGGGTCATACCTGTCCCTGATGATTTTCTTACAGCATCTTTCTACAGTACTGCAAGTTTACAGACTATTCTATTGCTCTTTGTATTGAGGAATGCAAAAGGGTTCTTTTCCTGCTATCAATTTAGGAACTGTCAAGAATTTTTGATAGGTTCCAAGTTAGAGGTTTGTTCTTACATGCAATTCTCACACCAATGGTAGCCATATATAATCATAGAATCATAGAATGAATCATAGAGTCATTCAATCATAGAATAGCTTGGGTTGGAAGGGACCTCAAAGATCATCTAGTTCCAACCCCCCTGCCATAGGCAGGGATGTCACCCACTAGATCAGGTTGCCCAGGGCCTCATCTAACCTGGTCTTCAATACCTCCAGGAATGGAGCATCCACAACCTCTCTGGGAAACCTGTTCCAGTGCCTCACCACCCTCTGAGTGAAGAATTTCTTCCTAACCTCTAATCTAAATCTCACCTCTTTTAGCTTAAACCATTCCCCCTTCTCCTGACATTATCTATTTGAGCAAAGAGTCACTCTCCAACTTTTTTATGGCCCCTTTAAGTACTTAAAGATTGCAATAAGGTTGCCCCAGATCCTTCTTTTGTCCAGACTGAACAGCACCAACTCTCTCAGCCTTTCTTCGTAGAAGAGCTAATCCAACCCCTTAATGATCTTTGTAGTCCTCCTCTGGACCCGCTTTAACAGATCAACATATTTCTTGTGCTGGGGGCTCCAAACCTGGATGTACTCCAAGTGGGGCCTCACAAGGGCAGAGGAGAGGGGCACAATCCCCTCCCTCGATCTGCTGGCCACTCGCCTTTTGATGCAGCCAGGATGCAGCTGGCCTTCTGATCTACAAGCATGCACTGCTGGCTCACATCGAGCTTTTCATCCATCAGAACCCCGAAGTCCTTTTCATGCTGGTCTGCTCTCAATGAGTTATTTTCCTAGTCTGTACTCATGTGCAGGATTGCCCCAATCCAAGTGCAGCACCTTGCACTTGTGAGTCATGGAAAACTGACTCCACAATCAGTAAGATTGTAAAGTAGGTATGTTTATTCAGCGCTGGGCAGCATGGGGGTTAGTCCCGCCAAAGTCGTGCGCGCCTGACGTGGCAACTTGCCTTAGCTATATGTAGTAAACAGTTACATATGCATGAAGTTTCACAATATGCCTATACATATTCATAACCTGTCCCCGCTTTGTATTAAAATTAGTTCCAGAGTCATTTCCATAAACTCCTCCCATCTGCGCTTGCACAGTGTATTCTGGTGGTGGTCGTCGGGGATCATGGGGACGAAGATTGATGACTCTTCCTCGTCACCGCTAGTTGACCTCTTGTCTTTGCGCAGACTCAGTTGCTCCTTGGCTCTTGTCGATCCGCAGGACCAGTTTCTACCAGTTTCTTAAAATAGGCTCACACATTAGGAGACTGACCTTGGTAAGGGGCCCAAGGCTTCTTGCTTTAGTTAATTTGCACAATGCACCATAGTTAGCAAAGACACTAAGTAGCATCCTAGTTTAATGCTGTCAGCGCTTTATCGCTACTTGGTAAGATTCTCCTAACTCCCTCTCTCACGAGGGGCTCCTGTTATCTCAAGGCCTTGCTTGTTTGACATCCCTTTTTAAGAATAGTCCTTCTTATTTCTGAGCCCTTGATCACAGTCCAAACCATAAAGTTGGTTTCATCTAGTTCTCGGGGTCCCAGGGGCTCTTGTTATCTGGAGGCCTAAGTGCAGCACAGGCACAGTACATCAGAAATATAGCACATATTAAGCAATGAGTGTTGCCTACATATTCACTCTTAATCAATCACTCTCTAATTTTTAATCCCATGCTTCACTTGGACTTTTTGAACCTCATTAGGTTCATGTGGGTCGAGTTCTCAAGCTTGTCCAGGTCCCTTTGGATGGCATCCCTTCCTTCTCTTGTATCAACTGCACAACTCAGCTTGATGCCCTTTGCAAACTTGCTGAGGGTACGCTCGATCCCACTGTCTATGTCATTGATAAAGATTTTAAACAGTACCAGTCCCAGGACAGTCCCCTGAGGGACACCACTTGTCACTGGTCTCCACCTGGACATAGAGCCATGGACATGATGGATATGCTTTTCTTCGATATGGGAAGAATGGGATACATAAGGACCGAAGGCCTAGTTGCTTGACAACTTAAAGCAAGACATATTGCTCAAAAGGAATGGAAAATGGAGACTGTTAAGTCATGGAACTTAAAGGATTGTTTGTTACCTTTTCTGATTGTACATATGTATAGGTGTACTCAGGTTTAGTATGTAAAAGCAATGTTTTGTATATTTAGAAAGTTTGATGTTCGTGTGTGCATGTTGGTGGAGCGTAGACTCCCCGCTGTCGCGTTAAGGGGTGTAGCTGATTAACCGTTATGGGCCCGGTCAGATTCAGGGTACTGAACTATCAATCACAGATTTCACCAATAACGCATTAACCGTCTCGGGTCCAGTCGGATTCACCAATAATGCGTTAACCGTCTGGGGTCTGGTTGGATTCAGAACGCTGAACTATCACGGTCACGGATTCACCAATAACGTATAACCACCCTTACCCTAGTTGCACTTAATGAGAGCTATAACAATACAATCAAGTGTGATTTATTACAGCAACAGGTACACTCTTTGGATTGCCGGCGATAGTGACTGTCTGCAAAAGCAAGCTATCATGCATGAAACACAGGTGTTACAAGTGTTACAGGTGCGCAGCCTAGAAATAAACGCGTTAAAAGGATCAAAGACTCTAGAAAGATTTATAACCAAGTGTTCAAATCTCACCCAAAGGCATACCAGTGGGGGGGAAGAGAGGCTCAGCTCATCGACTGATCCCAGAAGTCAGAAGGTCCCTCACGACAGTATCTTCCCTGACAATGGTATCTTCTCTAACATCCCCTTTCTCTTAAGACAATTTATATTATTTTCTATCTTTTAGGTGGAGCTTGAGTGGCTCTAGTCAAGCATATCTTAGTTATGACTGGTGAAAAGTTCTCCCGTCTCCGTTTAAAGTAATAGGCTCCAAGAAATTCAGAGCGCATGCTCAGTAAGGGGTGATCGCACCTTGGAGGCAGGTAGCTTTTGGGATGGAGGTGTGTTTTGGTATTATAATGATATTATAATGAGCAAAAGTACACTAGGGTACAGCATTTGTCAAAACATGACAGGTCCTTGGCTCAGGGTGGCAAAAAGTGCAGCTTATCGGTCTCGGTGTGCACAAGAACAATCGAGTCCCCACCTGATCACAGAGCCTAGCCGTGGTGTCTCCACTCCACTCTACGCTCCGTACTGTTCCTTAGAGCTAGCACACCAGGTTTCCCCAGCGCGATAGCATCTAAGGTTGGAAGCCTAGGGAACACTCAGGTAATACAGCTATGCCCTACCCTAAAAGCCTCTTCAGTGCTGTACATTTTCTTTAAAATGTGAATGTTAGTTTTATTTTTGTAGTTACTTCAGGCAACTGCACCACACCCGCACACTCAGCGCTGTTTATTTGCCTTTTATAAATATTACTAAATTCAGATTGAGTTGAGACTTCATTTATAACAAATTGGTGACCCCAACATAATCTTCTTGGACTTTGGATCTGTGACCGGTAAAGGTAGACGCCCCACATAGTGGCCCTTGCCGATAGTGGTGCTAGAGTCCAACAAGATTTCAAACATAAGAGGCAAGTAAAGAACCAAGAGCTCTCCCTTTGTGACCCATAATTCTGCGCGCAAAGAGCCGAATGAAGATACCATTTGGTTGGGTGGGATTCGGCTGTGTGACTGTGTGTAAGGGTGTGACTGAGACGGAACTTAGTTACAAAGCGAGTGCGGAGGTCTTCTAACCGCGGTTCCGATCTCCCGCGAGGGACTCGGCCGGTGAAGGACTGATGCGATTGGTCTAGGAATTCATGGGTGGGTTAACCACTTGCAAGACACCTCTACACAAACGCAGCCAGGGATTCAGAACCTCTTTAAGGGTTCCAGGGATTCGGAACTTATTTGAAGGTTCCAGGATGGGTCTGGGGGAAAGTAGATTCTCTGACCTGGGAGACTCAGAGAGCCCAGACATTCCACCAGAAAGCCCATTAGGGATAATGTTAAAATATTAGGATGTTTGGGAATCGAGGAAAAGGAAAAAATAAAGAGAAAATGGCTCAATTTTGTATGATAAAATGGCCAAAGGAACCTTTAAGGCCACATGTTTTTTGGCCAGCTTTTGGATCCTTTGAGGATTGGGTATGTCAGGCATTAAACCTCTATGTTAACTCTAAGGAGCCTTTTAACCAAGAAGAAAGAGATTATGCGGCTCTGTGGGTAGGAGCCTCAAACGCATTTCCCCCAAAACAAATATTACAAGAACTGACGGGGAAAGGAAGAATGGGAACCTCTGGATAATTTACCCCCTCCCTATTCATGGCAACCAGAACCGCCACATTTCGAAAGTCAATTGCCCACAGCCCCTGTTCTCTATCCCTCTCCTCCTGCACAAAGGACTAGAAGTAAGATAAGGGCCATAGAAAGGGAGGAAAGTGAAACACGAGGCCGGACTGACGATTTAGGAGGCCTTTACCCTTTGAGGGAGGTACCCCTTGGGGAGAACCAGGGGGGAATAGGGTTTGTAGTGGTTCCTTTGAACACGTCAGATGTAAGAAATTTTAAGAAGGAAATGGGAAACCATTTAGATGACCCTTTAGGAGTTGCCGAAAGATTGGACCAGTTCCTAGGTCTGAGCACATATACCTGGGAAGAAATGCAGTCCATATTAGGAATCCTCTTCACTATAGAAGAAAGAGGAATGATCAGGCAAGCAGGAATGAGACTGTGGGAAAGACAAAATCAGGGAGGTCCTCCAGGGGATGTGAAATGGCCAAATACCAACCCTAACTGGGATCATCAGGCTGCTCAGAGGAGGCAAAATATGAGGAATCTTAGGACCATAATGATACAAGGGATAAAGGAATCGGTTCCAAGGGGACAAAATATAAATAAAGCTTTTAATGAGTGTCAGTGTAGAGATGAATCTCCAACTGAATGGTTAGACAGGCTGAGAAAAAGCCTTCAGATGTACTCGGGTATAGATCCTGATTCCCCTGCAGGAGGGGCACTGTTGAGAACACAGTTTGTAGCAAAATCCTGGGAAGACATCCAAAAGAAATCGGAGAAACTTGATGATTGGCATGAAAAAGGATTAGAAGAATTATTGAGGGAAACATAAAAGGTCTATGTGAGGAGAGATGGGGAAAAACAGAAGGCAAAAGCAAATGTTTTTATGGCAGCAATAAGGGAAACTGAAAAACCAAGTGGACAGGAAAGCAGGAAAGGATCAGGAAAAAAACAGGGTGAAAGAGAACCCAAGGAAAGAAAAAATTGGATACTGACAGGGTATCTGGGATTTTAGCCCTGTCATCACCCAAAATGAAGAAGGAAGTGAGGCAAATGCTCGGCCTCTTGGGATATTGTAGGCCCTGGATTGAAGGGTTTAGTGAAAAGGCAAAGTTTTTATATGAAAAATTGACTGGAGAAAAAATTAAGTGGAACGAGGAAGATGAGGAAAAGTTGAGGTTGATCAAGAAAACGTTAATACATGTAGAAGCTCCAGTGCTGAGCCTCCCAGATTTAGAAAGACCCTTTTATTTATTTGTAAATGTTTCTAACCAAACTGCATATGGAGTACTAACTCAAGAATGGGCAGGAATCAAGAAACCTGTGGTATATTGTTCCAAACTATTAGACCCTGAGTAGGGGGTGGCCAGTGTGCTTACAGGCAATTGTGGCTACTGCCTTACTGATTGAGGAAGCTAGAAAAGTCACTTTTAGGGCACCTCTGACGATATATGCTCCACATAATGTTAGGGGAGTACTCCAGCAAAAGGCTGAAAAAAATGGTTAACTGATAGTAGGATGCTGAAGTATGAGGCCATCCTGATCGACTCCCCTGATTTAGAACTAAAAGTAACTGCTGCACAGAGTCCTGCACAATTTCTATATGGGGAACCCCTAACAGAACTACAGCATAACTGCGTGGAAGTGATTGAATTGCAAACCAAAATCCGACCCGATCTCGAGGAGACAGAATTAGAAACAGGGGAAAAATTATTTATTGATGGGTCATCCAAAGTAGTAGATGGAAAAAGAAGATCAAGGTATGCCATCGTAAATGTGGAGAGAAGGGTATAAGAGGGGAGCCTGCCCTCAAGATAAAAAAAAAGGCAACATGATGAAGTTATATCAATAAAGAAGCAGGAAAAAGAAGTGAAGAGGAACAGGCTGGCAGAATGGAGACTAGGACGAGAACAGGCACTTTGATTGCCTCATGAACATAGCTTCAGCCAAACTCAACAAACTGCTCAGAGAAGCTCGTACAGAAAGTCGCTGGAAACAGGTACACTGGAGCTGGAGAGAAGTTCGAGCTGAGAGAAGCAGACCCGCGCACAGAGCTGCCCCTCTCTGGTAAGCAGCTGCACATTATGGGGAATCATACGTTCTTAGAAACAAAGACTGTCCTGGTAACCTTACAGCTTATTCTCTTTATTAACAATCGGACAGTTTATGAGCCTGAAATATGGGACCAAACTGAGGTCAAGGTGTGGGACTCTGCAACTAAAAACGGCAAGGTTGCAGTGGAATTGCTCGGCACCTGGCGAGCAGTCTCTGAGGCCTTAAAGAGCCATGTGGAGCCACAATCACAAAAGTGTGGCTTGCCAGATAGTGAGGGAGCTGCGGGCTCCTTTACTGATCCAACTGCTACGCCATCGGCCCCTCTGCTGCTACAGCCATCAAAGGCTTTTGCTGTTATGCCCCCTGTTGACCTGAACGTGCCTTTTGATCCAGGCCTATTGGCCTTGAAAAGGAGATGGATATGCTTTTCTTCGATCTGGGAAGAACGGGATACATAAGGTCTGAAGACCAAGTTGCTTGACAACTTAAAGCGAGACATATTGTTCAAAAGGAATGGAAAATGGAGACTTGTTTGTAATCAAGAAAAGGAATAGAAAATGGAGACTGTTGAGTCATGGAACTTTAAGGATTGTTTGTTACCTTTTCTGAATGTGAATATGTATAGGCATACTTGATTTTAGTAAGTTATGGAACGTAAAGGATTGTTTGTTACCTTTCCTGATTGTATGTATATATAGGCATGCTTGCGTTTAGTATGTAAAGCAATGTTCTGTATATTTAGAATGTTTGATGTTTGTGTGTGCCTGTTGGTGGAGTGTGGACTCCCCGCACACCCAGTGCTGTTTACTTGCCTTTTATACCTTTTAGAAATATTTCTTTTATAAATATTACAAAATTCAGATTGAGTTGAGACCTCATTTATAACAAAAAGGAATGGAAAATGGAGACTTGTTTGTAATCAAGAAAAGGAGTGGAAAATGGAGATTGTTAAGTCATGGAACTTTAAGGATTGTTTGTTACCTTTTCTGAATGTGAATATGTATAGGCATACTTGATTTTAGTAAGTCATGGAACTTAAAGGATTGTTTGTTACCTTTCCTGATTGTATGTATGTATAGGCATACTCGGGCTTAGTATGTAAAGCAATGTTCTGTATATTTAGAATGTTTGATGTTCGCGTGTGCGTGTTGGTGGAGCGTGGACTCCCCGCACACCCAGCGCTGTTTACTTGCCTTTTATACCTTTTATACCTTTTATACGTTTTATAAGTATAAATATTACTAAATTCAGATTGAGTTGAGACTTCATTTAAAACATTATATATGGAGTGGTAATTCATGTCAAGAAAATGGTTGATATTAATAAAGAAGGGGGAGATTTGGGAGTGTGGCCATGGGGGTCGGCACAACAGACTCTTAAGATGAGGCCATCAGGAATGTAAAAGAGTTTAGGGGGAACAAAGAAGGGTGATTCAGGAGAGGCCATGCAGTCTCGGGTTGCTTGTTCTCCAGCCGTTAAGGCATGGAAGTTGCTGGGGATATGCGAGTTGCCTAGCAAAGTTGTTGACCAATGAATAGTTAGTGGAAAAGAACTGCTGTGGAGAGAAGGGTATAAGAGGGGAGCCTGTCCTCAAGATGAAAATGCAACACTATATAAGTAAATAAAGTATATAAGTATATAAAGTATATAAGTATATATAGTACATATAAGTATATAAACTCAGCAAACCGCTCAGAGAAGCTCATACAGAAAGTCGCTGGAAATAGGCGCACCGGAGCTGGAAAGAAACTCAAGTTGAGAGAAGTGGACCCACGCACACAACTTCACCTAGCTGGTAAGCAGTTGCGCATTATGGGAAATCATATGTCCTTAGTGTGATAAATTAGTAGGGGTTTGTTCATTGTCCTTGAGAATTTAAAGAATCTACTGAGGAGATAAGGTTTCACAACTCACGGCATTGTAACATGGGGACAAAGCAAGACATCCTGTTTTGCCCCCACCTGAACACAAGCACAACGCATGATCACCGGAGGAAGAATAACGACCCCTAACAACAGACTGCGCAGTCTCAGGACAGGTCTCGACAAGTCGACAAGTGGACAGGTCTCGACAAGTCGACAGGTCTCGACAGGTCTCGACAAGTCTCGACAAGCTGGAACTTCAATGCTATAAAACAGCGACACTGGAAAGGGGAAGTTGCGTGTCGTGGTGGAGCGGAGACTCCCCAGCTGCCCAGTGCTGTTTTGCTTGTGTCTGCTTACTTGATTAATAAAATAATTTCAATAGACCAGTTAATTCTATTGTCTAACTTATAACAATTTGGTGCCATGACTCGGATGAAGGCAATCTGATTGAAAGACCTTTGGAGGGGGCGCCCCGCTGATTTCAGCGGCCTTCGCTAGGACTATTTTCATTCAAATCCTTCACCGACGAACCCCAAATTAGACACAAGCAAATAAAACCGGTAAACCCCAGGCAACCTTTGTGCACGAAGCCCGAACGAAGACCCACGGGGCGGGTAAGTATAGGCCGGTGTTCTGTTCGGTTGGGGTTGGGTATCCCGGAACACAACAAACGAGACGTCCAATTGCGGACGAAGCGAGTGTGGACCCCTCGGTAGTGCGGTTCCCACATCCCACGAGGGACTGGGCCACAAAAAGGGGGAAGCGATCCATGCGTGTGTGTGTGAAGGTGTTCCGGAAGATGGGACAGAAGAAGAGTAAGCCTTCTGGTCCCATGGGTGGGGTATCGTCTGATGTTAGGTTACCCCGGGATTAATGATTAAAAATTGGCAGGATTCCCCTTTTAGGCGGGGAAGGAATAAAGTAAAAATGATACATTATTGTGTTGAAGTTTGGGGTGGTAAACAGATTCGAGGAGACCACCTTTACTGACCTGTATTTGGGTCTTTTGAAGATTGGGTTTGTCAGGTCTAAATATTTATGTAAACTCAAAGGAACCCTTTAGCCTGGAAGAAAGTGAGTATGCGCACCTCTGGATAAATTCAGATACGAGGACGCATCTATATCCTCTAAAAGAAAAAGGAGGGCGGGATAAAAAGAGAAAGGACTTAGAAGTCCCGACACCGCCCCCGCCCTATATTCCACCGCCTGCACCAACGGCTCCCGTCCTTAATGGACTCCCCGAATTAGCTAATCCAGGAGAATTGGAATCAGATCATGAAACACAGGGGCCGGTAACGAGAAGCAGGGCAAGAAATCAGAAATCTGCTTTAAGGGAGGGATTATATCCCCTACGAGAAATAGCGATGGGGGGACCCCAGCCAGGAATGGAATATGTGGCCATCCCCATTAACTCTGGGGATGTCCGAGATTTTAAGAAAAGGACAGGAGGAGGGTAAGCGAGCTTTAATGGCTTCTGGCATAATGTTTGCAGCTGCTGAAGAATAATTCTAACTGGAATAATAACTGTACATTGTATATTGTATATATAAAAGCCCGGGCATTTTTTGTCAAAGTATTCTTTTTACATATGTTAATATGTAAATATGTAAATATAAGAACTGCCATTGAGGTGTATGTCTAAGGGAACAAAATTTGCCCAGGCATATTATCGGCTCATCAGGTTTAAATGTCCTCAGTGTAATTGTCAACAGGCAGTTAATTTACTGTGGTCTGATTTTACTTGTGTATCTATATATTGTGAATTTTGGAGGAATTGGGATTGACTAGTAAAGAGCTTCTAGGAAAACAGTGGAATATTAACCACTGTAGATTACAATAGGAAAAGTTCAAAGCAAAGAAATCCCGAGGAAAAGCCCCCTAGGATGTATACTAACACATTGGAGGGATATAGTGGGGTGAGAGGGTACAGAAAGTAAAGAACTCTTATCAAATATTGTAATCAATGGTGGCCACTTTATAAACTAGAGGATGGAGCAGAGTGGCCCCTAAATGGAACTATTAATTATAACACCATATTACAGTCAATGTTGTTTTTGTGGAAAGAATAAAAATGGGATGAAATATGGTATATTGATTGATATGTTGTTTCAGTATCTTGGAGGGAAAAGGTATGGAATTAAGTTGGACTCTGACTGAGCCTTTGGTGCTGGTATTAGAAAAGTACGGGCTGGAGAAAGATAAAGGAAGTATTAAAAGTCTTGCCGAAGGTGTTAAAGGTGTGGCATGTAATATTTAACAGAGCTGTTTGAAATTGAATGAGCAGGGAAAGGTGATGTAGGCATTATCTAAGTAACAGTCTAGAAGTTTTGGTATATTTGCATATTTGCTGTGGTGTTTGGTCAGTTTCCCAAGCATCGGGGAGGGGGGAACAGCCTGCTCTACCAGGGGCCTCTCCAGCGGCCGCAGGGGGGCTTCGGCCCCAGCGCCTGGAGCGCCTCCTCCCCCTCCTTCTGCACTGACTTTGGTGTCTGCGGGGGGGTTTCTCGCTCTCCCAACTGCTGTTGAGCAGCAGGTTTTTGTTTGTTTCTTTGTTTGTTTGTTTTTGTGGATGTGCTCTCACAGAGGCACGGACTGTATTGCTCATGGCTTGGCTCTGGGCAGCAGTGGGCCCCTTTGGGGCCAGATGAAAATGTCCCTTATCTACCACGGGGAAGTTTCTGGGTTTTTTCTCACGGGGGCTGCCACTGCAGTTTCCCACTCCCACACCCCTCACACCCCCCGAACCCTGTCATCAAACCCAATACACTGGGGCAGTTAAGTCATTACTGACTTGTAAAGCATCAGGGATTAAATTAACTAATGAAACCCTAAATGTGAGGGGGGAAGAAGGTATTGGGATAACAGTGCCACTTTTGGGGAATACTAAGCTGAGACTGTGGGAATAGAAATGTTGTTTTTGCAGAGTTACATTGTTTAGAAGGAGGGAATGTGGTACTGAGATATGCTTACAGTGATAAGAAAGTTTAGCAGGCGACCTTGTAAAATGCAGACAATCAGACTCCTTAGGACAATTAGGTGAAAATCACGGTGTCAAGTCAAGTCAGATAAGTGAAGAAACATTACCACTTCAAGCAGTAAAAATGTCAAAAGAAATTTGAAATTTAACAGGCCGGCGACTGAAGGCCATGCATTGTTTGTGAAGCATCAGATAGATTGTGAATCTGGATTACCCACTCAGTGGGGAAACAGGGGAGGGTCCTGCCATCAAAAGGTATATAAACTGTGTTTTGGAACTAGTAGATGCGCTCTCTCCTGCTTGTGGGGCGCCCGCCATTGCAATCGCGAATAAATTACTACTTCACTGAGATCCTCGCCTGAGCCTAAGTTATTGGCTACGGAGTGTTTCTCACAATTTGGGGGCTCGTCCGGGATCCAGTCACCTACTGGGGAGCCCCACCGCCGCAGCAGCAGGAAGGCATGCCCCGCTGATTTCAGCGGTCCTGTGCATCGACGGTGGCGGTTCTGCGGAAAGCTGACAGAGGGCCCGAGACTGGTTAAAGAGGCAGGATCCGTGAAGTAGTGGGGAAAGGAAGAAGGTAGGCACTCCGGGTTTTTAAGAATCGATCCGGTAACTCTGTGCACAGACCAAGGTAAGAAATATTAAGTATTGCCTTGGGGGTCGGGTGATCTGGTGTATGGTAAGCCCTTGCACGGGGAAGTGCTGGCACTACACCAGGGGAATCTGGTGTACGGTAATCCTTGCACGGGGAAGTGCTTGGAAGTACACCAGGGAATCTGGTAAACTCAGGTGTGCGGTAACGCTTGTGAGAAACACTCCGTAGCCAATAACTTAGGCTCAGGCGAGGATCTCAGTGAAGTAGTAATTTATTCGCGATTGCAATGGCGGGCGCCCCACAAGCAGGAGAGAGCGCATCTACTAGTTCCAAAACACAGTTTATATACCTTTTGATGGCAGGACCCTCCCCTGTTTCCCCACTGAGTGGGTAATCCAGATTCACAATCTATCTGATGCTTCACAAACAATGCATGGCCTTCAGTCGCTGGCCTGTTAAATTTCAAATTTCTTTTGACATTTTTACTGCTTGAAGTGGTAATGTTTCTTCACTTATCTGACTTGACTTGACACCGTGATTTTCACCTAATTGTCCTAAGGAGTCTGGTTGTCTGCATTTTACAAGGTCGCCTGCTAAACTTTCTTATCACTGTAAGCATATCTCAGTACCACATTCCCTCCTTCTAAACAATGTAACTCTGCAAAAACAACATTTCTATTCCCACAATTCCCCCCTTTTCTTTTTTTTATAAACTGTTGATTTTTGCAAAAACTCTTTTTATTTTTATTTATTTATTAATTTTAAGTGTAATTTGGTAAATATCTTCCTCTTCTTCACTTTCTTTGCTCTCCATTTCCTCTAATATCATTTTATCTGAGTAGGGTGGTGGATCTATGGTCATTTGTTTCAATAATGTGGTTTCAATTAACCGCTGGACAAGTCCCCTTACACAGGGGATAACGCAACAGCCAATAGCTGTCAAAACTCCTGCTACTATAATCAAGGATGTAAATATGGACATTACCATCCCTTTCCATTTACCAAACCAAGATTTCAACCATCCTGTGATGGAAGTGTCTGCTCCCGAATTTTCTGCTAATTCATTGGCAAGGGTGGTAAGCCCTTGCAATGCTCTTGTTACTGTGCCATCCGGGGCAGTATTGTTACGGATAAAAGTACAATGGTTGCCCAGCATCACGCATACACCACCCTTCTCCACAAGCATCATATCTAATGCTATCCTGTTTTCCCAAGCCATTTTGCTGATGGCATCTAGTTGTTCAGCGATTCCTCTCATCGCATCCTTGGTATAATTGATGAATCTCTGCTGATTATAATAGAAATAATTAATCCAATCCACATTTTTATTGATTGTTACCCACCAGAACAGTAACTCAAACCCTGCAGCAATTTAATTTCTGGCTTTATATTCATCCCGAACTCCTCTAGGTACCCCAACAGAATCTATGTATACTCTATCATCAAATGATATTCCTAAGCCTCCTTTACTTCTTCTGGGTATTTGTGATGTTTCTCTTTCAAATGCCAGGGTGAAGGGTATAGCTGATTGAACAAGTGCACAAGTGCCTTCCCAATTAGATGGTAGGGTGGACCGTAAGATCTTCCCTCCACCGTACCACCAGAGATCTGCCCTGGGGATCTCTAGTCTTGAGCAGTTTCCCATCAAGTCCTTGGTAGCACAAGGCAAATTCTCCCAGATGCCAGGTAGCACTCACACCCTGCCGTGAGAGGCAAGCTGTATGGTTACCTATAGCTGTAGAGAATGCAGGGGGAACTGTGATATTGTTATCATGCAAGAAACAGCAAAGAGAGACTTACAGGCCTCATTTCCCCAGGCAGTCTTTTCTTGGTACAATGCAATCATACATCGCATCCCTTGGGAGTCTTTGGTCCACCCCCATGGGAAGGGCACTATCTGGGCAATCGGTCATCCCGAGGCACAAGCATAGCAGTAGCTACAGTTGAGACTCTGGACAGTATATTTGACCCATTCTATCCAGGCATTCACGTCCCCATACCCTGTTTGAATCTCAAATGTTTGAACTGCCACATTTCAGAGGGCCTCCTGTTTACTCTCCTGTTTTCTCCTTGAGTTTCTCCCTTTCTCTGATGGCAATAGAGGATTGTTTCCATACAGCTATTCTCAATCTGGCTGTTGTGTCTCTCCCAGTTATTTGTTCTTTCTGCTCAATTGTCATTGGGCATTTAAATCTCCACAAGCTAACACCTCACAAGCATCAAATGTGACGGCTTGTGGTACATAACCCTCTGTCACAGTCACCCATATTTTGATGGGGTATCCCGTTTTTGCTATTATCTGGTCATGCCTTTTCCAAGTTGCCAATGGAACGAGGCCTTCTCTGAGGCCTAGAATCACTAAAAACAAAATTAGTAATCGATTTTTCCCTGTCATTATTTTTAAACCTTAGGTTTCCAAATAATTATCGATACAAAAAAAAAATAAGATGTACACTACTACTATAACAACCCCCCCCCTTGGGAGCACTGCAGTTCGCTATAGGTCTGTCCTTTCTCTCAATCACAAGTCACACTTGTTAGTTACCTGTGAAAATAAAAGGTTAGTTTACAATTGTAAGCTCTTATCCTGCTCAGAGTCCACTACGAGATTTTTCTCTTCAATTTCAACTTCCAACAAGTCTTTTGTAGGAACAGCTTCCCAGGTACTAGCGTCGACAGATGCCTTCACTCGAGTATAGTGAGTCCAACCTTTTTCCGCAGTTCTTATGGCTGTTTCAGTGGTCAGTAATTGTCCTTCCCATTCAGGCCGGAGTTGACTCTTTCCAGGTCCGAATCAGGACCCAGTTTCCTGGATGATGGTGGTGAATGGGGAATTCCAAAGGTGGGGTTTGAGCCAACAACCCACAGGTCCTGAGAGATGACAAAGAAGAGGACAACCCCAGAATGCAGTTCTTAAGGAAACTCTCTTATTTTGAATTGTGGTATCTCATCCCTTCTGCCCAGATAGGGCAATCTGAACAGCATCTCATATGGTGAAATTCCTATATCCTTTCTTGGTGCTGTTTAAACCTGTAGGAGTAAGCATTTTACCAAAGGAAGTTGGGTTTCTAACACTAGTTTAGTTAATTGCTTCTTTAATGTCTGATTCATTCGCTCCACCTTCCCAGAAGAGGAGGGGTGCCAGGGGCTGTGAAAATCCCACTCAATCTCTAAGGCCTGCTTTAACCCTTGCAGTAAAGCTTACACCCATCTAGTCACGTGGTCAATTAGGACAAACAAGTAACTCAGTAAAGTTTACCTGTATACTTTGGAAAGGTCAAACCCCTGGCTCCCGTCCCGCTCTAGATGGGTTACAGAACACCTTTTTATTTACCTTTTGACATATGGTACATCCTCTACATATGTGCTTCCCTAAAGTGTATATTCCTACACAGACATACTTTCTTAGCACAACATCACACATTGCTTGCACCTCCTAATGACTCTTCTGATGTAAAACAGTTAATATTTGCCTCATTATCACTTTATTCAGCATTTCTCTCCCATCAGGGAGTATCGATTTTCCTTCAGACTTCATGGCTCCTGATTCCTTAAAAAAATCTTTCTTTTAAAACTTTTTAGTTCTTTCTTAATTTTCAACAATTCCCTGAATCCTCTCTGCATTTATTCTGTTTTCCTTCAGACATTAGATGCCTTAAATACCTGACTTCTCTTTCTCCATATTGTAATTTATTTATTTATTTATTTATTAATACTCCCAAGCCCTGCTTTCCCAGAAAGTTGAATAGCTTGTTAGTAGCTTTCTTCACAACTCTTTTCTCCTGTCCTGACAATAGAAAATGATCCACATATCTGTAACATTAATACCTCCTTGGGAGGTTGTAATTGCTCCAAAATCTTTTGTTATTTAAACTGACCCAAATAGATAGGTGTCCCTGTAAACCCCTGAGGTAAAATTGTCCACCTATATTGTTGCTTCCGCCCCCATTTAAGGGTCTTTCCAGTCAGAGGTGAATATACATGTATGTTTGCTCTCAGGGCCAGAGAGCACTCCATTCATAACACTGTTATTCCAGTCTAACAATTTACTATTTGAATGCCCAATTTAATCATCAAATCCCTTCTCAACAAATTAGTCCTTGCCTTGGGTACATACAATAATTACCCAGTGATCATTTTATCCCCTAGTCTCAGCTTGGTATCGCCCCCAAAGTGGCACTGTTATCCCAGCCCCACTTTTTAGGGTTTCATTAGTTAATTTAATCCCTGATACTTTACAGGTCAGTAATGACCTAGCTGTTCCCCAGTGGATTGGGTTTGATGGCAAGGTTCGGGGGCTGTGAGTAGGGGGGTGGGAAACTGCAGTGGCAGCCCCCGTGAGAAAAACCCAGAAACCTCCCCGTGGCAGATAAGGGACAATTTCATCTGGCCCCACAGGGGCCCACTGCTGCCCAGAGCCAAGCCATGAGCAATACAGTCCATGCCTCTGTGAGAGCACATCCACGAAAACAAACAAACAAAGAAACAAACAAAAACCTGCTGCTCAACAGCAGTTGGGAGAGCGAGAAACCCCCCCGCAGACACCAAAGTCAGTGCAGAAGGAGGGGGAGGAGGCGCTCCAGGCGCTGGAGCCGAAGCCCCCCTGCGGCCGCTGGAGAGGCCCCTGGTGGAGCAGGCTGTTCCCCCCCACCGTCCCCCTCCCCGATGCTTGGGAAACTGACCAAACACCACAGCAAATATGCAAATATACCAAAACTTCTAGACTGTTACTTAGATAATGCCTACATCCTCTTTCCCTGCTCATTCAACTTCAGACAGCTCTGTTAAATATTGCATGCCACACCTTTAACACCTTCAGCAACCCTTTTAACACTTCCTTCATCTTTCTCCAGACTGTACTTTTCTAATACCAGCACCAAAGGCTCAGTCAGGGTCCAACTTAATTCCATACCTTTTCCCTCCAAGATACTGAAACAACATATCAATATAGCATATTTCATCCCATTTTCCTTCTTTCCTCCTTCTTCCACTCCAGATATTCCTATTCGAAGTGGCCAGCCTGGCCACACTTAAAACATCTTATCAAAGCCTGTCTCTGCTAGGACTCGGGCCACAACACAGGCAGCCTTCTTTGCCTGCCATTCCTTCATCTCTCTTCCTCTCCTTTCCATCCTGGCCCTGACTCCCCCTGAAGATTTTCTTCATCTTTCTCCAACCCTCTGCCTCACTACCCGCTGCACTGTCAATACCATTAGTTTCGCTCTCTGCTTTTCCTTCTCATCTCCCCTCCGGACACACACCTCCAGGGCCTCCCGCAGGAGGGTCCCCCAGTGACTGTTCACTACATCCCCCCACCTTCTGAAGCATTTTCTGCATATTTTTCCAGGCTTTAATCACACAATGAACTTTCAAGAGCCCTTGGGATACTGGGTCATCAGGTCTCATCCCCAAGTACTTTCTCATTCTGACCCCAAGTCTCTCATATGATTTCTGTGTTGCACACTATTATTATTCCAGCCAGGATTGGCAAGTGGGTATTTCTGCCCTGCCGGTATTACCCCTGGTCCTGGAGGATGAGCTCTTTCCCATTCTTGTATAGCAGCTCTCCTCCTGATCATTCCCATTTCTTTCCCTGTAAACAACATACTTATAGACATAATTCCCTCCCCCAAGAGTATAAATCAGGTCGTAGGAACTGGTCTAATTGTTCAGCTAGGCTGTTGGGGTCCTTGAATAAAGACTTCCTCTCCTTCTTAAAAAGTCCTAACCTCTCTGCTGGTAAGGAGGAGGGGGTAGTTCACCTAAGAGGATACACAGTTAGTGTTAGTACTGTTAGTATCAGGGAAGGCAAAATTCTCAACATATCTTCTACCTTGTTCTAATTCTTGCCAGAGCCTAGAGTACAATACTTCTTTAGGGACAGTGTTAATTACAGTCCCTGTCTCCCTTCCTGGAGTGACTGCTGCTGCCACCAGTTCAATATTAAGATTATAGGGAGCATAACTTGGCTCCTTCTCTGAAAAAGGAATCTTATTGTTTACACATAAATTTAAAGCCTGAATTTTCATCAGACCCGTATTTTGGCCAAAATACTGCTGTTTCCTTAATTGATTCTTTTGTCCAGACTGATACACAATGTTTAACCTGTGTTGTTTTTTTTTTTTTTAATTACTTTTCTTTTACAATCCCTCTAATTTTGGGATTATGTTTCCAATTTCTTATCATTTTTCAGGAAGAACTATTAGTAGGCACTCCCCCAGGGATATCTCCCTGTCCCCTGGAACTCATATTTTCCCATTTTTCCTAACCCTCGCCAGTATGTGCTACAGAAATTTCCCTTCTGCAGTGTACCACACACCAACGTACTGAAAAATGGGGGTGTACCGCCAAGCACTTCCCCGTGCCAGCGTTACCGCACACCTATGAGTTTACCAGATTCCCTGGAACTCGTACTTCCCATCTTTCCTAACCCTCGCCAGTATGTGCTACAGAATTTTCCCTTCTGCAGTGTACCACACACCAACGTACTGAAAGATGGGGGTGTACCGCCAAGCACTTCCCCGTGCCAGCGTTACCGCACACCTGAGTTTACCAGATTCCCTGGTGTACTTCCAAGCACTTCCCCGTGCAAGGATTACCGTACACCAGATTCCCCTGGTGTAGTGCCAGCACTTCCCCGTGCAAGGGCTTACCATACACCAGATCACCCGACCCCCAAGGCAATACTTAATATTTCTTACCTTGGTCTGTGCACAGAGTTACCGGATCGATTCTTAAAAACCCGGAGTGCCTACCTTCTTCCTTTCCCCACTACTTCACGGATCCTGCCTCTTTAACCAGTCTCGGGCCCTCTGTCAGCTTTCCGCAGAACCGCCACCGTCGATGCACAGGACCGCTGAAATCAGCGGGGCATGCCTTCCTGCTGCTGCAGCGGTGGGGCTCCCCAGTAGGTGACTGGATCCCGGACGAGCCCCCAAATTGTGAGAAACACTCCGTAGCCAATAACTTAGGCTCAGGCGAGGATCTCAGTGAAGTAGTAATTTATTCGCGATTGCAATGGCGGGCGCCCCACAAGCAGGAGAGAGCGCATCTACTAGTTCCAAAACACAGTTTATATACCTTTTGATGGCAGGACCCTCCCCTGTTTCCCCACTGAGTGGGTAATCCAGATTCACAATCTATCTGATGCTTCACAAACAATGCATGGCCTTCAGTCGCCGGCCTGTTAAATTTCAAATTTCTTTTGACATTTTTACTGCTTGAAGTGGTAATGTTTCTTCACTTATCTGACTTGACTTGACACCGTGATTTTCACCTAATTGTCCTAAGGAGTCTGGTTGTCTGCATTTTACAAGGTCGCCTGCTAAACTTTCTTATCACTGTAAGCATATCTCAGTACCACATTCCCTCCTTCTAAACAATGTAACTCTGCAAAAACAACATTTCTATTCCCACACGCTGGCACGGGGAAGTGCTTGGCGGTACACCCCCATCTTTCAGTACGTTGGTGTGTGGTACACTGCAGAAGGGAAAATTCTGTAGCACATACTGGCGAGGGTTAGGAAAGATGGGAAGTACGAGTTCCAGGGAATCTGGTAAACTCATAGGTGTGCGGTAACGCTGGCACGGGGAAGTGCTTGGCGGTACACCCCCATTTTTCAGTACGTTGGTGTGTGGTACACTGCAGAAGGGAAATTTCTGTAGCACATACTGGCGAGGGTTAGGAAAAATGGGAAAATATGAGTTCCAGGGGACAGGGAGATATCCCTGGGGGAGTGCCTACTAATAGTTCTTCCTGAAAAATGATAAGAAATTGGAAACATAATCCCAAAATTAGAGGGATTGTAAAAGAAAAGTAATTAAAAAAAAAAAAAAAAAAAAAAACACAGGTTAAACATTGTGTATCAGTCTGGACAAAAGAATCAATTAAGGAAACAGCAGTATTTTGGCCAAAATACGGGTCTGATGAAAATTCAGGCTTTAAATTTATGTGTAAACAATAAGATTCCTTTTTCAGAGAAGGAGCCAAGTTATGCTCCCTATAATCTTAATATTGAACTGGTGGCAGCAGCAGTCACTCCGGGAAGGGAGACAGGGACTGTAATTAACACTGTCCCTAAAGAAGGATTGTACTCTAGGCTCTGGCAAGAATTAGAACAAGGTAGAAGATATGTTGAGAATTTTGCCTTCCCTGATACTAACAGTACTAACACTAACTGTGTATCCTCTTAGGTGAACTACCCCCTCCTCCTTACCAGCAGAGAGGTTAGGACTTTTTAAGAAGGAGAGGAAGTCTTTATTCAAGGACCCCAACAGCCTAGCTGAACAATTAGACCAGTTCCTACGACCTGATTTATACTCTTGGGGGAGGGAATTATGTCTATAAGTATGTTGTTTACAGGGAAAGAAATGGGAATGATCAGGAGGAGAGCTGCTATACAAGAATGGGAAAGAGCTCATCCTCCAGGACCAGGGGTAATACCGGCAGGGCAGAAATACCCACTTGCCAATCCTGGCTGGAATAATAATAGTGTGCAACACAGAAATCATATGAGAGACTTGGGGTCAGAATGAGAAAGTACTTGGGGATGAGACCTGATGACCCAGTATCCCAAGGGCTCTTGAAAGTTCATTGTGTGATTAAAGCCTGGAAAAATATGCAGAAAATGCTTCAGAAGGTGGGGGGATGTAGTGAACAGTCACTGGGGGACCCTCCTGCGGGAGGCCCTGGAGGTGTGTGTCCGGAGGGGAGATGAGAAGGAAAAGCAGAGAGCGAAACTAATGGTATTGACAGTGCAGCGGGTAGTGAGGCAGAGGGTTGGAGAAAGATGAAGAAAATCTTCAGGGGGAGTCATGGCCAGGATGGAAAGGAGAGGAAGAGAGATGAAGGAATGGCAGGCAAAGAAGGCTGCCTGTGTTGTGGCCCGAGTCCTAGCAGAGACAGGCTTTGATAAGATGTTTTAAGTGTGGCCAGGCTGGCCACTTCGAATAGGAATATCTGGAGTGGAAGAAGGAGGAAAGAAGGAAAATGGGATGAAATATGCTATATTGATATGTTGTTTCAGTATCTTGGAGGGAAAAGGTATGGAATTAAGTTGGACCCTGACTGAGCCTTTGGTGCTGGTATTAGAAAAGTACAGTCTGGAGAAAGATGAAGGAAGTGTTAAAAGGGTTGCTGAAGGTGTTAAAGGTGTGGCATGTAATATTTAACAGAGCTGTCTGAAGTTGAATGAGCAGGGAAAGAGGATGTAGGCATTATCTAAGTAACAGTCTAGAAGTTTTGTTATATTTGCATATTTGCTGTGGTGTTTGGTCAGTTTCCCAAGCATCGGGGAGGGGGACGGTGGGGGGGAACAGCCTGCTCCACCAGGGGCCTCTCCAGCGGCCGCAGGGGGGCTTCGGCTCCAGCGCCTGGAGCGCCTCCTCCCCCTCCTTCTGCACTGACTTTGGTGTCTGCGGGGGGGTTTCTCGCTCTCTCAACTGCTGTTGAGAAGCAGGTTTTTGTTTGTTTCTTTGTTTGTTTGTTTTCGTGGATGTGCTCTCACAGAGGCACGGACTGTATTCCTCATGGCTTGGCTCTGGGCAGCAGTGGGCCCCTTAGGGCCAGATGAAATTGTCCCTTATCTGCCACGGGGAGGCTTCCGGGTTTTTTTCTCACGGGGGCTGCCACTGCAGTTTCCCACCCCCCTACTCACAGCCCCCGAACCTTGCCATCAAACCCAATACACTGGGGAACAGCTAGGTCATTACTGACCTGTAAAGTATCAGGGATTAAATTAACTAATGAAACCCTAAAAAGTGGGGCTGGGATAACAGTGCCACTTTGGGGGGGATACCAAGCTGAGACTAGGGGATAAAATGATCACTGGGCAATTATTGTATGTATCCAAGGCAGAGACTAACTTGTTGGGAAGGGATTTGATGATTAAATTGGGCATTCAAATAGTAAATTGTTAGACTGGAATAACAGTGTTATTAATGGAGTGCTCTCTGGCCCTGAGAGCAAACATACATGTATATTCACCTCTGACTGGAAAGACCCTTAAATGGGGGCGGAAGCAACAATATAGGTGGACAATTTTACCTCAGGGGTTTACAGGGCCACCTATCTATTTGGGTCAGTTTAAATAACAAAAGATTTTGGAGCAATTACAACCTCCCAAGGAGGTATTAATGTTAACAAATATGTGGATCGTTTTCTATTGTCAGGACAGGAGAAAAGAGTTGTGAAGAAAGCTACTAACAAGCTATTCAACTTTCTGGGAAAGCAGGGCTTGGGAGTATTAATAAATAAATAAATAAATAAATTACAATATGGAGAAAGAGAAGTCAGGTATTTAAGGCATCTAATGTCTGAAGGAAAACAGAATAAATGCAGAGAGGATTCAGGGAATTGTTGAAAATTAAGAAAGAACTAAAAAGTTTTAAAAGAAAGATTTTTTTAAGGAATCAGGAGCCATGAAGTCTGAAGGAAAATCGATACTCCCTGATGGGAGAGAAATGCTGAATAAAGTGATAATGAGGCAAATATTAACTGTTTTACATCAGAAGAGTCATTAGGAGGTGCAAGCAATGTGTGATGTTGTGCTAAGAAAGCATGTCTGTGTAGGAATATACACTTTAGGGAAGCACATATGTAGAGGATGTACCATATGTCAAAAGGTAAATAAAAAGGTGTTCTGTAACCCATCTAGAGGGGGACGGGAGCCAGGGGTTTGACCTTTCCAAAGTATACAGGTAAACTTTACTGAGTTATTTGTTTGTCCTAATTGACCACGTGACTAGATGGGTGTAAGCTTTACTGCAAGGGTTAAAGCAGGCCTTAGAGATTGAGTGGGATTTTCACAGCCCCTGGCACCCCTCCTCTTCTGGGAAGGTGGAGCGAATGAATCAGACATTAAAGAAGCAATTAACTAAACTAGTGTTAGAAACCCAACTTCCTTTGGTAAAATGCTTACTCCTACAGGTTTAAACAGCACCAAGAAAGGATATAGGAATTTCACCATATGAGACGCTGTTCAGATTGCCCTATCTGGGCAGAAGGGATGAGGTACCACATTTCAAAATAAGAGAGTTTCCTTAAGAACTGTATTCTGGGGTTGTCTTCTTCTTTGTCATCTCTCAGGACCTGTGGGTTGTTGGCTCAAACCCCACCTTTGGAATTCCCCATTCACCACCATCATCCAGGAAAATGGGTCCTGATTCGGACCTGGAAAGAGTCAACTCCGGCCTGAATGGGAAGGACAATTACTGACCACTGAAACAGCCGTAAGAACTGCGGAAAAAGGTTGGACTCACTATACTTGAGTGAAGGCATCTGTCGACGCTAGTACCTGGGAAGCTGTTCCTACAAAAGACTTGTTGGAAGTTGAAATTGAAGAGAAAAATCTCGTAGTGGACTCTGAGCAGGATAAGAGCTTACAATTGTAAACTAACCTTTTATTTTCACAGGTAACTAATGAGTGTGACTTGTGATTGAGAGAAAGGACAGACCTATAGCGAACTGCAGTGCTCCCAAGGGGAGGGTTGTTATAGTAGTAGTGTACATCTTATTTTTGTATCGATAATTATTTGGAAACCTAAGGTTTAAAAATAATGACAGGGAAAAATTGATTACTAATTTTGTTTTTAGTGATTCTAGGCCTCAGAGAAGGCCTTGGTCAATTGGTAACTTGGAAAAGGCATGACCAGATAATAGCAAAAATGGGATACCCCATCAAAATATGGGTGACTGTGACAGAGGGTTATGTACCACAAGCCGTCACATTTGATGCTTGTGAGGTGTTAGCTTGTGGAGATTTAAATGCCCAATGACAATTGAGCAGAAAGAACAAATAACTGGGAGAGTCACAACAGCCAGATTGAGAATAGCTGTATGGAAACAATCCTCTATTGCCATCAGAGAAAGGGAGAAACTCAAGGAGAAAACAGGAGAGTAAACAGGAGGCCCTCTGAAATGTGGCAGTTCAAACATTTGAGATTCAAACAGGGTATGGGGACGTGAATGCCTGGATAGAATGGGTCAAATATACTGTCCAGAGTCTCAATCATAGCTACTGCTATGCTTGTGCCTCGGGATGACCGATTGCCCAGATAGTGCCCTTCCCATGGGGGTGGACCAAAGACTCCCAAGGGATGCGATGTATGATTGCATTGTACCAAGAAAAGACTGCCTGGGGAAATGAGGCCTGTAAGTCTCTCTTTGCTGTTTCTTGCATGATAACAATATCACAGTTCCCCCTGCATTCTCTACAGCTATAGGTAACCATACAGCTTGCCTCTCACGGCAGGGTGTGAGTGCTACCTGGCATCTGGGAGAATTTGCCTTGTGCTACCAAGGACTTGATGGGAAACTGCTCAAGACTAGAGATCCCCAGGGCAGATCTCTGGTGGTACAGTGGAGGGAAGATCTTACGGTCCACCCTACCATCTAATTGGGAAGGCACTTGTGCACTTGTTCAATCAGTTATACCCTTCACCCTGGCATTTGAAAGAGAAACATCACAAATACCCAGAAGAAGTAAAGGAGGCTTAGGAATATCATTTGATGATAGAGTATACATAGATTCTGTTGGGGTACCTAGAGGAGTTCGGGATGAATATAAAGCCAGAAATTAAATTGCTGCAGGGTTTGAGTTACTGTTCTGGTGGGTAACAATCAATAAAAATGTGGATTGGATTAATTATTTCTATTATAATCAGCAGAGATTCATCAATTATACCAAGGATGTGATGAGAGGAATCGCTGAACAACTAGATGCCATCAGCAAAATGGCTTGGGAAAACAGGATAGCATTAGATATGATGCTTGTGGAGAAGGGTGGTGTATGCGTGATGCTGGGCAACCATTGTACTTTTATCCGTAACAATACTGCCCCGGATGGCACAGTAACAAGAGCATTGCAAGGGCTTACCACCCTTGCCAATGAATTAGCAGAAAATTCGGGAGCAGACACTTCCATCACAGGATGGTTGAAATCTTGGTTTGGTAAATGGAAAGGGATGGTAATGTCCATATTTACATCCTTGATTATAGTAGCAGGAGTTTTGACAGCTATTGGCTGTTGCGTTATCCCCTGTGTAAGGGGACTTGTCCAGCGGTTAATTGAAACCACATTATTGAAACAAATGACCATAGATCCACCACCCTACTCAGATAAAATGATATTAGAGGAAATGGAGAGCAAAGAAAGTGAAGAAGAGGAAGATATTTACCAAATTACACTTACAATAAATAAATAAATAAAAATAAAAAGAGTTTTTGCAAAAATCAACAGTTTATAAAAAAAAGAAAAGGGGGGAATTGTGGGAATAGAAATGTTGTTTTTGCAGAGTTACATTGTTTAGAAGGAGGGAATGTGGTACTGAGATATGCTTACAGTGATAAGAAAGTTTAGCAGGCGACCTTGTAAAATGCAGACAATCAGACTCCTTAGGACAATTAGGTGAAAATCACGGTGTCAAGTCAAGTCAGATAAGTGAAGAAACATTACCACTTCAAGCAGTAAAAATGTCAAAAGAAATTTGAAATTTAACAGGCCGGCGACTGAAGGCCATGCATTGTTTGTGAAGCATCAGATAGATTGTGAATCTGGATTACCCACTCAGTGGGGAAACAGGGGAGGGTCCTGCCATCAAAAGGTATATAAACTGTGTTTTGGAACTAGTAGATGCGCTCTCTCCTGCTTGTGGGGCGCCCGCCATTGCAATCGCGAATAAATTACTACTTCACTGAGATCCTCGCCTGAGCCTAAGTTATTGGCTACGGAGTGTTTCTCACAAGACCAGGGGATAAAATGATCACTGGGCAATTATTGTATGTATCCAAGGCGGATACTAACTTGTTGGGAAGGGATTTGATGATTAAATTGGGCATTCAAATAGTAAATTGTTAGACTGGAAAAACAGTGTTATGAATGGAGTGCTCTCAGGCCCTGAGAACGTATATTCGCCTCTGACTGGAAAGACTCTGAAATGGGGGTGGAAGCAACAATATAGGTGGACAATTTTACCTCAGGGGTTTACAGGGCCACCTATATATTTGGGTAAATTCTAAAAAAGGTTTTGGAGCAATTACAACCTCCCAAGGAGTTATTAATGTTACAAATATGTGGATCATTTTAAGGAAAATCGATACTCCCTGATGGGAGAGAAATGCTGAATAAAGTGATAATGAGGCAAATATTAACTGTTTTATATCAGAAGAGTCATTGGGAGGTGCAAGCAATGTGTGATGTTGTTCTAAGAAAGCATGTCTGTGTAGAAATATATACTTTAGGGAAGCACACATGCAGAGGATGTACTGTATGTCAAAGGGTAAATAAAAAGGTCTTCTGTAACCTATCTAGAGGGGGACGGGAGCCAGGGCTTTGACCTTTCCAAAGTATACAGGTAGACTTTACTGAGTTACTTGTTTGTCCGAATTGACCACATGACTGAATGGGTGTAAAGCTTTACTGCAAGGATTAAAACAGGCCTTAGAGATTGAGTGGGATTTTCACAGCCCCTGGCACCCCTCCTCTTCTGGAAAGGTAGAGCGAATGAATGGTGAAATTAAGAAACAACTAACAAAACTTATGCTGGAAACTAAGGCTTCTTGGGTAAAATGCTTACCCCTTGCACTGTTAAACATATGGACGCAGCCCAGAACTGATGTAGGAATTTCTCCTTTTGAAATGCTATATGGTATGCCCTGTGACTTGGAATTGCCACTTGATCACCCTCAATTCTAATTAAGACTTGGAAAGAGACTTTTTTTTTTTAACACCACGATGGGGAAGGCCCCTATGTTGTTTTGCTTACTACAGAAACAGTCATCCGGACTGCGGAGAAAGGATGGACACATGCCAACTGTGTTAAAGGACCCATCTGTGATGAGAAGTGGGAGATCGCTCCAGGAAACAAAGACCTGAAGCTCACATTGCGACGAACTCGATAGGTACCGTGGGTTAAGGTAGAGGCTCTCCCCTGAAGAACACTACTGCTGCCGAGAAGAACTAAAACCTCGTAGTTGGCTGCAACCCAACTGACGAGTGAGGCAGAGGAGTGAATAAGTGGGGAAAGACATGGGCCTCAGCCATTCCTATGGGTATTTGGGGGTTCTCGCAGTGATTTCATCCTGCATAATGACTCAACACCACCCCCACCAACCTTTTAAATGGACTTTAAGTCGACTCAAAGATCAACAGGTTATTGCAACCCAGATAACATCGGGGGGGGGGGGGCAAGCATTACTTCTACACTATGTCAGCTGATCTCGAGGCCCCGATGCTGGGAATATATGGGATTTTATTTCTGCCCAAGTTCTAACCCGGGAAAGGGGTACTGTAAATGCCTGAACTTGTATTATTGTGCATACCGGGGGTGTGAAACCATTGCTACAGACTGGACACTCAGGGCTGGTCGGGATAAATTCTTACAGGTGGAATATGGGCTGCAAGGTTGTAACCAACAATTGGATCCTTGTTACAGGTGGCGAGGGCATGGTATAGTGTATACAGGAACCTTCCACGGAAATAAAGAAATATGCAAGGTTCTATATATAAATATAACAAACTCGGACGATACTAGCTGGGTACTACGAAAAATGTCAGATTTTACGAACACGGAACAGATAGGGGAGGACTCATACTAATAAAGAAGGAAAAACCCGAGACTTCCAAGGTAGTCGGGCTTAATAAAGAGTTACTAGGGGAAGGTTTGGTTGTCCAGACTGTAAATATACCTGGGACTGCCCAACCTACTACAATGTTTTCTAGTAAGTCGACAGAGTTATCCTTTCCCACACTGCTTCCAAACATTATGAAAAAAAAAAAAAAAAAAAAGGGGTTGTACCCGAGAGTAGTATGTGGAAAGTTATAAATGCTAGTTTCCAGGTACTAAATCAAACTAATCCTGAGATAACTGAAGGGTGCTGGCTATGTGTAAGTGTTAAGCCCCCATATTATGAAGCTACAGGAGATATGGTGAGGTCTGAATATTCAAATGAGTTAAATCCTTCCAAATGCAGCTGGGGTCAGGAAATCGGGAGAACTTTGACTCAACTTGAGGTCTCTTCCAACCTAGAAAATTCTGTGATTCTGTGTGATTCTGTGAAGTTACGGGAAAAGGTAGAGGTATCGGCACAGTTCCAAGAGATAAAAATGATTTGTGCCATGTCACTGAAAAAAATGGACCAAACACACAAATGGTTAATTCCTGCAAATAACACTAGGTGGGTATGTTCATCATTAGGAGTCACTCCTTGCATATCTTTAAAATTGTTTAGCACATCTCATGATTTTTGTGTACAGGTGGTCATTATACCAAGGATTCTATACCACACTGAAGAGTATATGTATACCCATCACACAGTGTCTGAATACCATCTAGTAAAGAGGGAGCCTATTACGGCTGTCACCTTAGCCACTTTAATGGCCCTCAGGGCTGCAGGTGCAGGAACTGGAATTGCTTCCCTGATAAAACAAAGCCAGGAATTTACTTCTCTACGCATTGCCGTAGATGAGGATCTGGCCCGTATAGAGCAGTCAATAACAGCTCTGGAAAAATCGGTTAGGTCATTATCCGAAGTGGTACTCCAAAACCGTAGAGGGTTGGATTTGATTTTCTTACAACAAGGAGGACTGTGTGCAGCCCTACGTGAAGAATGTTGTGTATATGCAGATCATACTGGGGTGGTATGGGATACAATGACTAAATTGCGGGAAGGATTAGAAAAACGCAAAAGGGAAAATGAGGCTCGTCAGAATTGGTATGAATCCTGGTTTAATTTACTCACCTTGGCTTACTACCCTGCTATCAACCATAGCAGGGCCCCCTTTTTGTTACTTATATTAACACTGACTTTTGGACCATGTATATTCAATCAAGTAATCGCAATTGTGAAAAGTTGATTAGAAGCTGCTCATCTTATGCTTGTGCATGCTAAGTATGAATCTCTTGAGCAAGAGGAGGACAACGCAGAAACTTTGATGCTCAGCAAGCAGATATTGCAAAAATTCAATGAACAAAATATGTTAGAAAAAGAAAAAGGAGGGATTGTGATAAATTAGTGGGGGTTTGTTCATTGTCCTTGAGAATTTAAAGAATCTACTGAGGAGATAAGGTTTCACAACTCACGGCATTGTAACATGGGGACAAAGCAAGACATCCTGTTTTGCCCCCACCTGAACACAAGCACAACGCATGATCACCAGAGGAAGAATAACGACCCCCAACAACAGACTGCGCAGTCTCAGGACAGGTCTCGACAAGTCGACAAGTCAACAGGTCTCGACAGGTCTCGACAAGTCTCGACAAGCTGGAACATCAATGCTATAAAACAGCGACACTGGAAAGGGGAAGTTGCGTGCCGTGGTGGAGCGGAGACTCCCCAGCCGCCCAGCGCTGTTTTGCTTGTGTCTGCTTACTTGATTAATAAAATAATTTCAATAGACCAGTAAATTGTATGGTCTAACTTATAACACTTAGGAACAAAGACTGTCCTGGTAACCTTACAGCTTATTCCCTTTATTAACTGTAATAATTGACTGAGTCCCAAATAGGATTGAAATTAAAGTTTACAACTTATTAAAGAATAGAGGCAAGCAAACAGCGCTGAGTGTGCCGGGAGTCTCTGCTCCACCAAGACGCACACCTATTACATCAGATGGCTGTTTTTTATGCTCCTAGGCTAATACATATTCCACACCACTTTTTGGAAAAGGCAGGGTTATTATAATTAGTTTCCCGGGATCCGAACCATCCCACAGACACTTGCGTATCAGTCTCCGGTGGTCCCTCTGGGGGGTCGTTCATACTTAAGGCTCATAGTCTTCCTTCCAGGCTTTGTCTTTCAGTTGTTCTTCATCTTCCCCCCCTTTCTCCTTATTCACTCATCTCTTAGCCGGATATCAGAGACCCATGAAGCGCCTCATGCGATAGTTATATTGAAACTCCTTTGTTCTCTTATCCCCTAGACCCGAGTCTCAAGGTTTACCTTTCAAACCCTCTATTGACATAGTGAGACATATTGTTCCCACGACTAGCCCTGGAATTCTCCGGTGTTTGTAATCAAGAAAAGGAATGGAAAATGGAGACTGTTATATGATCTGAGAGAAATTAATGAAGATATGGGAGCACTTTGTGGGAATATAAATGTTGTTTTTGCAGAGTTACATTGTTTAGAAGGAGGGAATGTGGTACTGAGATATGCTTACAGTGATAAGAAAGCTTAGCAGGCGACCTTGTAGAATGCAGACAATCAGACTCCTTAGGACAATTAGGTGAAAATCACAGTGTCAAGTCAAGTCAGATAAGTGAAGAAACATTACCACTTCAAGCAGTAAAAATGTCAAAAGAAATTTGAAATTTAACAGGCCGGCGACTGAAGGCCATGCATTGTTTGTGAAGCATCAGATAGATAGTGAACCTGGATTACCCACTCAGTGGGGAAACAGGGGAGGGTCCTGTCATCAAAAGGTATATAAACTGTGTTTTGGAACTAGTAGATGCCCTCTTTCCTGCTTGTGGGGCGCCCGCCATTGCAATCGCGAATAAATTACTACTTCACTGAGATCCTCACCTGAGCCAAGTTATTGGCTACAGAGTGTTTCTCACTTCAACCAGGATTACCAACTCCAACTATGCTTCCCCAGTCATGGACATTAATAGTAATAGAATCTTAGGATTGCTTGTTAAACACTTGCCTTTAAAAACTTTGCAATGTTTATGTTTCAATTGTTACCTTTTCTGCTTGTACATATGTATAGGCGTACTCGGGTTTAATATGTAAAAGCAATGTTCTGTATATTTAGAAAGTTCAATGGTTGTGTGTGTGTGTTGGTAGAGCGTAGACTCACCGTGCACCCAGCACTGTTTACTTGTCTTTTATAAATATTACTAAATTCAGATTGAGTTGTATCTTCATTTATAACAGAGTGTATCGCTTTCCTCTTGCACGGAGCATTAGTGCATGTCAGCACCAAGCCTGGCAACACAGCTTCTTTAGACACTTCTCAAATACCTAAACAGTAATAAAACTTTCCTAGATAATCTATCTATGATCAGCCATGAAGCCAGTCACAAAGCTAAACTAATAACGTTATGTCAACTGGTCTCTGATTCCAGGTATTCTTGAACACAAAAGAGTACAAAATGCAATTACCAAACAGTGCATAATAAAATTAAAAATCAAATCTCACAGTAAGCTTTACAATTTCTTTCCTTGAAACAAGTTTAATCTCTATTTTTCCCCTCCTTCTTGCCATGAAGTAAAACAGAGCTCGTAAACAATTTAGCTATTTAAACTCAAGAGATAACACTATCTCAAATAAGATACATTTGGTCTGCAACTTCAATGCACTTACATTTCAAGACAAAAAAACAGCACATTCACAGTCAAAGTCACTTGATATGTATAACAACACATTTTTATCCATTTTTAACAGCAAAACTGAACCATTAATGACTAAATATCAATTCTTCCAGACTGTAATGGAAGGAGGATACATACAGGGGAGTGGCAGGTAGACCTAAGGAATGACCTTTCATTTTCTCTTTTAAGAATCAGGGATGTGGAAGTGTCAGGAGGTTTAATGCTTAAGCAGTTAAAAACTGTAATCTCTCCAGTCCTCTAAATGCAGTGGAATCTCCTGAAATTTCTTTCTCTTCCTTTAAAACAGGACAGAAAGACAGGAAGAAATTCTTTACTCTGAGGGTGGTGAGGCACCGGAACAGGTTGCCCAGAGAAGTTGTGGATGCCCCATCCCTGTAAGAGTTCAAGGCCAGGTTAGATGGGGCTTTGAGCTGTAGTGGGTTTACGTGGCAAGGTTTAGGTAGCAGGGAGCCATAGGGGTGGTTTCTGTGAGAAAGATCTAGAAGCTGCCCCATGTTTGGGAAGGGCCCCATTGTTTTCCAGATCTGAGCCAATAAGCGATGTTTTGCGCCTCTGTGAGAGCATATTTAAGACAGGGAAAAAAACACTGCGCCACACAGCAGCCGGGAGAGTGAAGGGAGTGAGAAAACAGCCTTGCAGGTGCCAAGGTCAGTGTAGAAGGAGGGGGAGAGGTGCTCCAGGCGCCGGAGCAGAAGTCCTCTGCGGCCTGTGGTGAGGACCATGGTGAAGCAGGATGTCCCGCTGCAGCCCATGGAGTACCACGGTGGAGCAGGGTTCCACGCTGCAGCCCGTGGAGGAGACCACGGTGGAGCAGGTGGCCCTGCACCGACAAAGGCTGCCGCCTGTGGAAGACCCCTGCCGGAGCAGATTCCGGGCCGGACCTGTAGCCCGTGGAGAGGAGCCCACGCAGGAGCAGGTGATCTGGCAGGAGCTGCTGCCCGTAGGGGAGCCAGGTTGGAGCAGTTTTCTCCTGAGGGATGGACCCCGTGGTACGGACCCATATCTGGAGCAGTTCTGGAAGAGCTGCTGCCTGTGGGAAGCCCACACCGGATCAGTTCATCAAGGACTGCATCCCGTGGGAGGGACCCCACAGCACAGGGGACAAGAGTGGCCGAGAAGGAGCGGCAGAGAAGTGCTGTAGACTGACCATAACCCCCATTCCCCCGTTCCCCTGCGCCGCTCGGGGGGAGGAGGTGGAAGAGGGTGGATGGGGGGGAAGGTGCTTTTGTTTTTTTTTTCCTTTGTTTTCTCACTTTGCCCGTTACAATAATTACTGTGTGATTTTCTCGTCCTTATCTCAATCCTTGAGCCCTTTTCACATATTTTCTCCCCATTCCTCTTTGAGGAGGGGAAGTGAGAGAGTGGCTGTGGTGGAGCTCGGCTGCCCACTCGAGCGGAACCACGACATGAGCAACCTTTTCTAGTGGAGGGTGTCCCTGCCAATGGCAAGAGTGCTGGAACTAGATGATCTTTGAGGTCCCTGTCAACACAAACCATTCTATGATTTTGTGAACTACCCAGGGCACAGGAATGGTTTGTAAAATGGAAATTGTGGCTGAGGAAGAGAATAGAAACAAGAAAGGGGAGGAAAGAAAAGGATGTCCTTAGAAACAGGTTAGACAAATACCTTTTGGAAATACCAGCAGTTACAGTTTATCTTAAAGAATGATCTAAAATGAATGCATTTTAGACCATTGTGTGGCTCTCTATATTTGAGAGTCTTTCGAGGTTGTAGAACTCGAGGCTGGGAATGACAAGGTCGAGTCCCTTTGGGTTAGGATCGGCAGGGACAACAAGGCTAGTGTCCTGGTCGGGGTCTGCTATAGACCGCCGAACCAGGATGAGGAGACGGATGAGGAATTCTACAGGCAGCTGACAGAAGTTGCGAAATCTTCAGCGCTTGTTCTCGTGGGGGACTTCAACTTCCCTGACATATCCTGGAAGCACAACACAGCCCATAGAAAGCAGTCTAGGAGGTTTCTGGAGAGCGTGGAAGATAGCTTCCTTACGCAGCTGGTTAGTGAACCTACCAGGAATGGTGCCCCGCTAGACCTTCTCTTCACAAACAGAGAAGGACTGGTGGAGGATGTGATTGTCGGGAGCTGTCTTGGGCAGAGTGACCACGCAATGGTGGAGTTCACTATTCTTGGCGGGGCCAGGAAGGGGACCAGTAAAACCGCTGTATTGGACTTTCGGAGGGCTGACTTTGAGCTGCTCAGGACACTAGTTGGTGGAGTCTCTTGAGAGGCGGTTCTGAAGGGCAGAGGGGTCCAGTAAGGCTAGGCGCTCTTCAAGAGGGAAATCTTAATGGCGCAGGAACGGTCTGTCCCCACGTGCCCAAAGACGAGCTGGCGGGGAAGAAGACCGGCCTGTCTCAACAGAGAATTGTGGCTTGAGCTTAGGAGAAAAAAGAGGGTTTATAAGCTTTGGAAAAGTGGGCAGGACACTAGGGAGGACTTTAAGGATGTTGCGAGGCTGTGCAGGGACAAAATTAGGAAGGACAAAGCTCATCTGGAGCTCAATCTGGCTACTGCCGTTAAAGATAACAAAAAACGTTTCTATAAATACATCATCACAAAAAGGAGGACTAAGGAGAATCTCCATCCTTTACTGGATGCGGGGGGAAACTTAGTTACAAGAGATGAGGAAAAGGCGGAGGTGCTCAATGCCTTCTTTGCCTCAGTCTTTAGCGGCAATACCGGTTGTTCTCTGGATACTCAGTACCCTGAGCTGGTGGAAGGGGATGGGGAGCAGGATGTGGCCCTCACTATCCATGAAGAACTGGTTGGTGACCTGGTACGGCACTTGGATGTGCACAAGTCGATGGGGCCGGATGGGATCCACCCGAGGGTACTGAGAGAACTGGCAGAGGAGCTGGCCAAGCCACTGTCCTGGCTATCGGGGGAGGTCCCAGTTGACTGGCGGCTAGCAAATGTGACGCCCATCTACAAGAAGGGCTGGAGGGCAGACCCAGGAAACTACAGGCCTGTCAGTTTGACCTCAGTACCAGGGAAGCTCATGGAGCAGATCCTCCTGAGAGTCATCACGCAGCACTTGAAGGGGAAGCAGGCGATCAGGCCCAGTCAGCATGGGTTTATGAAAGGCAGGTCCTGCTTGACAAACCTGATCTCCTTCTATGACAAAGTGACGCGCTGGGTGGATGAGGGAAAGGCTGTGGATGTGGTCTACCTTGACTTCAGCAAGGCTTTTGACACCGTCTCCCACAGCATTCTCCTCAAGAAACTGGCTGCTCTTGGCTTGGACTGGCGCACGCTTCGTTGGGTTAGAAACTGGCTGGATAGCCGGGCCCAAAGAGTCATGGTGAATGGAGTCAAGTCCAGTTGGAGGCCAGTCACTAGTGGCGTCCCCCAGGGCTCAGTGCTGGGGCCGGTCCTCTTTAATATCTTCATCGATGATCTGGACGAGGGCATCAAGTGCACCCTCAGTAAGTTTGCAGATGACACCAAGTTAGGTGCGTGTGTCGATCTGCTTGAGGGTAGGAAAGCTCTGCAGGAGGATCTGGATAGGCTGCACCGATGGGCTGAGGTCAGCTGCATGAAGTTCAACAAGGCCAAATGCTGGGTCCTGCACCTGGGGCGCAATAACCCCAAGCAGAGCTACAGACTGGGAGATGAGTGGTTGGAGAACTGCCTGGCAGAGAAGGACCTGGGAGTGATGGTGGATAGTTGGTTGAATATGAGCCAGCAGTGTGCTCAGGTGGCCAAGAAGGCCAACGGCATCCTGGCTTGTATCAGGAACAGTGTGACCAGCAGGGCTAGGGAAGTGATCGTCCCCCTGTACTCAGCTCTGGTGAGGCCGCACCTCGAGTACTGTGTTCAGTTTTGGGCCTCTTGCTACAAGAAGGACATCGAGGTGCTTGAGCGAGTCCAGAGAAGGGCGAAGAAGCTGGTGAGGGGCCTGGAGAACAAGTCCTACGAGGAGCGGCTGAGGGAGCTGGGCTTGTTCAGCCTGGAGAAGAGGAGGCTCAGGGGCGACCTTATCGCTCTCTATAGGTACCTCAAGGGAGGCTGTAGCGAGGTGGGGGTTGGTCTGTTCTCCCACATGCCTGGTGACAGGACGAGGGGGAATGGGCTTAAGTTGCGCCAAGGGTAGTTTTAGGTTACATGTTAGGAAGAACTTCTTTACTGAAAGGGTTGTTAGGCATTGGAACAGGCTGCCCAGGGAAGTGGTGGAGTCACCATCCCTGGAAGTCTTCAAAAGACGTTTAGATGTAGAGCTTAGGGATATGGTTTAGTGGGGACTGTTAGCGTTAGGTCAGAGGTTGGACTCGATGATCTTGAGGTCTCTTCCAACCTAGAAATTCTGTGATTCTGCATTCAGTCTCTTCTAACCTTGCTGTTTTATGATTACTTGGATGCTAAATTTAGCTACTGTATCTCGACTAGGACCTTGGACAGGGGAAAGTCATAATGGTGAATGGGTCTAAATTATGTCTTTCAAGGATCCTCTGGCATGCGGAAAGCAAACTCTACAATCAGTAAGATTGTAAAGTAGGTACGTAATAAATGGCTCAGTCTTCAAAATAGGACTATAATCAAAGTTTACAATTTATTAAAGGAATAGAGGTAAGGAAACAGCGCTGGGTGCGCTGGGAGTCTCTGCTCCACCAAGACACACACCAGTCACATCAAGCAGCTGATTTTTATGCTCCTAGGCTAATACATATTCATTACTACTTCTAAAAAAAACAGGGTTATTATAATTAGTTTCCGGAATCCAAACCCTCCTACTGGAGCATGCATATCAGTCTCCGGTGGTCCCTCTGGGGGTCTCTCTGGGTCTCTCGTGCTGAAGGCTCATACTCTTCCTCCCTCTTGTACTTCTCCTTTGTCCAACTTGGCTGTATGTCAGAGACTTGTGCAGCATCCCCTGCAAGCTTTGTCTTTTAGTCGTTCTTCAGCTCTTCCCGTCTCCTTAATCTCCTGGCCAGATATCAGAAACTTTCATAGTGTCCCATGTAATAGTCATAATAGTTAGCAGTTATTCTGAAATCCCCCAGATATCAGAGACTTCAAGGAAAAGCCTACAAATACATTTCCCTTCAAGCTCTCTATTGACACGAATTGCTGAAACATTCCTTTGCAAGATACAAGAATTATATACATTAACCACTCTGTTTTCCTTAGACTTGTGGTTATACAAGGGTATGTAAGACAGAAGGTCACATTCATCATACCATGCGGCCCTAGCATTGTTCCATACTGACACGAATCAGATGAACATATCTCACAGGTTTGTTTATTCAGCACTGGGCAGCACGGGGGGTAGTCCCACCAAAGTCATGCACACCCCAATGTGGCACTTGCCTTGGTTATATGTGGTGAAGAGTTACATATACATGAAGTTTCTCGATACACCTATACATATGCATGACCTATCCCCACTTTATATTAAAATTAGTTCCAGGGAGTCATTTTCATAGATTCCTCCTATCCACGGTTGCACAGTGTTTTCTGGTAGTGGTCGCTGGGGATCTTGGGGATGAAGATTAGTGAGTCTTCCTTGTCACTGCTGGTTGACCTCTCATCTCAGCGCAGACTCATAAGCTTCTCAACTTCTGCTTAAACAGCAGACTCGGTTTCAGTTGGTGTTTGTACTGGGTCTGGCTGGGATGTTAACTTTCCCTGCAGCAGCCCATACAGTGCTGCGCTCTGCACTTGTAGCTAGAACAGCAGTGGTATCACACCAGGGCTGTGTCTGCTGATGAGCAGTGCTGGCAGAGCATTGGGACTCTCTCTAACCCTCCTTGGGGGTGGGCAAAAAAGTGAGAAAAGAAACATCACCAGGGCAGCTGACCTAAACCAACCAAAGGGATATTCCATACCATATGATGTCACACTGTATTGGTTCCGCTCGAGTGGGCAGCCGAGCTCCACCACAGCCGCTCTCTCACTCCCCCTCCTCAAAGAGGAATGGGGAGAAAATATGTGAAAAGGGCTCAAGGGTTGAGACAAGGATGAGAAAATCACACAGTAATTATTGTAACGGGCAAAACAGACTCGGCATAAGGAGATAGTAAGATTTATTGCTCATTACTGTTATAAATGGCTCAGGATTCAAATTAGGATTAAATAATAAAATAGGATTTATTGAAAGAATATAAAGGAATAGAGGTAAGCAAACAGCGCTGGGTGCACCGGGAGTCTCCGCTCCACCAGGACGCACACCAGTTACATCAAGCAGCTGATTTTTATGCTCCTAGACTAATACATATTCATTACTACTTCTAAAAAAAATAGATTATTAAAATTAGCTTCCGGGGTGCAGTCCCTCCTACTGGAGCATGCGCAGTCTCCTCTGGGGTCTCTTCTGGGGGTCTCTAGGGGTCTTTCATGCTGAAGGCTCGTAGTCTTCCTCTCCCCCTTTGTACTTACTGGGCACCATGCCAAGTTTATAGAACATCCTCTTCAAGTCTTGTCTCCCAGCCGTCCTTCAGCTTCTTTCTCCTTCCTCTTTATCTCTCGGCCCCCCCTAACCAGATACCAAAGATCCACATAGTATCCCATAACAGTCACTAGTTGTTATCAGTTGTTCTGAAACTCCCAGACACACGAGTAATTAAAACATTCTTCCCCAGCCATTCACAGACACATCTATAGCAGTGTTAGAAATAGAAGTCCGGAATAACAAAAGCAAACAGGTTCATAAATTTAAGAAGTGATAAATTGACTAGAATGAGGGGGAGACTGGGACACACTGCATCTGTGGTTCAAGAATTAAATTGCCAGTGCAGGGCCCAGAGGCAGACAGGATTCAAACAGAATTGTTCTTTATGGACACGAATTGTTAAAACATTCCTCACAATCCCTTATCTTCTTTTTAATATCAACAATTCGTGTCACTTCTGTTGTTAATAACTGGGTTTCATCAGTCCGTTCTTGGAGGGTCCAATTCTTAAACATCATAATTGACATATCCCCTTCCTTTTTTAATGAAGTTATTACAAATGTACTATTTATCACCCAGTGTATTAATAAGGTAAGGCAAGGTATCATACAAGGTATATACAATAACATAATTACACCACATGACAATAAAAATAACACTCTTTTAACCCATGGTCCACCAGGCAGTCATGAAAATAAATCCCATTCCATATCCTTCCAGGTTTGTGTTTGCTCGCTCACCTCCCCCCTCCTTCTCTGGGATGGGAGAGAGAAATGGGAAAGTGAAGCCTGTGAGTTGAGATAAAAACAAGAAAATAATAACAATAATAATAACAATAATGATGATAATAGTACTACTAGTAATAATGTGTACGAAACAAGTGATGCACAATGCAATTGCTCACCACCTGCTGTCCGATGCCCAACCTAACCCCAAGCAGTCCGGCCCTCCTCCCAGCCTGCCTGCTGACAGGACAGTGAGAAGCTGAATTTGGCTTGGTCCTTGGCTTGGTGTAAGCACTGCTCTGTAACAATTAAAAACAATTAAAACATCAGCATATTATTAACATTCTTCTCATCCTAAACCAGAACATAACATTCTATCAGCTACTAGGAAGAAACACCCTTTTTATCAATCTTTAAACAGCAATTACTAAAGCTAAATTTTCCACAGACTTCTCCTTCTTGTGCTAGTAAATAATCCAAAGCTAGGCAATTTTGATACAAAGCAGTTCTCATCTTTAAAACTCATTTAAATCAGTTCTCATCATTTATAACTATTTCTATTACAGCTAATAACCTAATTATTCTATTAAGTATATATACTGAGGTCCTATAGCCCCAGGATCTGTCTTCTGCCCACGTAGCTGGATCATAATAGGCAAAAGCCTTCAGTCAAGGAGTTAGGCCCGCTTTCAGGGTCAATTCAGGCTTGTGTTACCGTTCGGCCTGTCAGGGTGATCCAGCTCCTGGAAAACGAATCACAATTTTATATAGTTTTTAAAAAAAAAAGAGGTTTTTTATGTTATTTTCTCGGGACAACCTGATCTTAGTGTGGGAGAAGTCCGGTCGAGGCCCTCTCACTCGGCAGTCAATACCCATAGGGGTTGCCTCCCTCGGTAGACCATACACACCGCAGTGGAGGGTCCTGCCCCGGTCTTGCCTTCTCCCTTTTCTCCCTTTAGGCTTGTCCCCTTTATTTGGCATCCTTAATTCATGCAGAGCCTCGTTGCCAGAATATTAGTTCTCCCTTAGCTTGAGTTTCAGTTTCCCAGGAGCGGACTCAACCCTCCAAGTTTCAGTAGTTACTGGTCCTTTTATTCTGGATGCGTGGGTCCCTTTCTGCAGTTCTCACAGCTGTTTCAGTAGTCAGTAAAACAAGGTACAGTCCCTCACATCGGGGGTTCAGTGATTCTTCCCTCCCATGGCTGCTTGTTGAAACACTTTCTTTTTTATCTTCTGACAAGTTAAATAACAGTTATCTAATTTGCTTTGCCGTATGGCCCTTTCCAGGTTCCTGTAGCAGGATTCATCTGATAGCCTTTCAGGTTGATACAGATTTGACTACAGATACAGGGTTTTGGCATCATCACCCCAGTCCTTGCAGTCTCTCTGCTGGTTACACACTTTATTGATATCTATGCATTCTCCACTTCTGCACTTGAATTTGCCAGGTCCAGAGCACTGAACAACATTGTTACAGTTTGCTTCATCAGTGCCATCCAGACAGTCTCTCACACCACTGCTCCTATGGACACAGTTCCCATCTTCACATCTGAACTGGTCTGGCCTGCAGGTCCAGGAAGGGCAGTTAATTTCATCACTTCCATCCTTACAATAAGGATCTCTGTCACATCGCCACAATTCTCTTCATCTTCTCCACTGTCACAGTCTTTTTCACCATCACATTTCCATGACACTGTTCTCATATGACACAGCTCAGCACTTTCGTCAGACCCATCTTCACAATCCGGATCCCCATCACACTGCCATCTGTTTGGCACACACTGACCACTGTTGCACACACAGTCAGATTCAGCACACGTCTTCTTCATACAAGCACTCTCATCACTGCCATCTGAGCAGTCTTCACATTTTACTCTAGCACCGTCGGCAGCAGTGCACAGTCAGGTGAAGGCGAGCAGCAGGCAGAGCGCCCCGCACTGTCACCTGTGTCACTTATACTACTCCTATTACCCATGCTGTTAGTGTCAGTGGCATCCTCCTTTTCTTTTTGCCACTGACCATTCACCACAACTGGATGAGACACATGATTACTAGTTAGGAAAGAGAGTGTAACATCTGCTATATGGCTGCAGGCAGTGCCAGCTGCAACCTTAGGTTTGTGAAAGAGCCTGCCGGTGGTCATTTGGCAGTGTAATCTGCGTCTCTGCACTCCTGCCCTGCAATAGAGCTAAGTCGTCATTAGTAATGGTTATAACACCGATCTGGGGACTAATAGTCTTTTTTTGCATTGCAAGATAAACCTTTTATAAAAAGAATGCTAGAGTGAAGCAACACAGCCGCTGCTGCCGCTGCCTCCATGGTTACGTCAGACAGGCTGCAGGGTCCTGATGTCCGCCCCTCTGCTCTGTGCCGACTCGCCTCACGGTGAGAGTCGACTGCCGGTGTCCACTGACGCCTCTGGTCTCCCGTAGCAACTCGATCTCGGATGTTCCGCAATTACTTCAATTTCCCCGTGTTTTGCAGCTTCTGTCAGGTCTATTCTGTGTCTCTCAGAGCTGTCCGTGGCTCTGCAGCGTCTCTCAGGGCTCTCTCCGTCCAGCGGTAGTCCCTCCGTAGTTTCTCTGGTCTCCCAGCACCGCTCCAGTCTCTCGGCCTGTTCAGGTCTCAGCGAGTCCAGGTCTCGGCCTGTGCGGGCCTCATACGTTGCAGGAAGCACAGCCGAAAGCACCAGTAGAGTCAGATCATGCTCCTGCCTTTTTCTTGTCACAGTCAAAACATTTAAGAGCAAAAATAGGATACACAAAATACACAAGATACACCGGGCCCATATATTAGGCACCACTCAAAACTTGGATAAAACAGCACTTCTTTTCAGTCTGTCAAGCACTTCATTCGTCTCTGCCCACTCCCCTTGCAGAGAGTACGGAACCATGGATCGGAACTCTGCACTCGCTTTGCAGCAACGCTGCGTCTCACTCACACAGCACAATCGCACACGGAGGCCTCCAGCACATCTCATTCATACCACAGGAACATAATTTAGAATGATAACCAACCAAATAAGTATTGTCTCTGACTGTGTTCTTCGTGAAGTGACTTGTAACACTTTGTTTCAAACCCTTACACTTACACAAATACTTTCAACACAAAATACGTACAATATGCAAATATTACAATATACAAAATTTCAACACAAAATACAACACAAAATACATACAATTATTAACACTCCAGTTAGTATCCCTCCAGCAGCCGAAAACATACCGTTTGTCTGCAGTTTCAGGAGATCTTTGCTCCTGCGGTGAGCAGCTGAGAGTGGAGTCCCCTCCGAGCAAAAACGCTCAGGGTGCACCTAGGGGCGTCCGCGCTGCAGCCGATCCTGCAGCCGAGCAGAGTGTCTCCTGCCTGGCTCACCAAAATGACTCACAGAAAGCTGACTCCACAATCAGTAAGATTGTAAAGTAGGTATGTTTACTCAGTTCCATGCAGCACAGGGCAGGTAGTCCCACCAAAGTCATGCACTCCTAATGTGGCAAATTGCTTTAGTAAAGAGTTACATATACATGAACATTCCTATAGATATGCATAACCTGTCCCTTTGTGAACAGTCCTCCTTATCTCAGACCCCTTGATTAAAGTCTGAACCATGAGGTTGTTTTTGATCTGGTTCTCAGGGTCCGAGAGGCTCCTGTTATCTGGTGGTATAAGTGCAGCACAGGCACAAATGTAGCACATATTCATTCTTAATCAATTGCTCTCTAATTTCTAATTCCAATGTTTCAGCTTGCTCTTTTCCGGATCCACAGGTATTCTACTATTAATGTTCAAAGCCTGACAGACCCCGTCCTCCGTGGATCAAAATACATGGGGTCTTAAGGGTTCTTTTGGTCATTCTATCATAAAATACTGGATCATTTTTAATTTACTCTTTAATTTTCTGGGGCCCCTGTTGTTCCAATTTCTAATCATTATTCATAATGGACTTTTTGGTCATATATCTGGTAATTTGCTCCCTTTCTGGTCCTTGGTCTTCGATTTTATCTGACCCATCTGGGAATTTTACTAGTGGCAATTCCCACAGCCCTTGGTTGCCCCCAGTGAGAGTGTCTTGCAGGGGGTTTAGGACCTATCACCCACCCACGTATCACTCCATTCACCAGCCCAGCCCCCCCAACAGGAGATTAGAACCAGTGAGAAAACAAAAAGACTTCTACGCAGACTTTAGAAGCCTCAGTTACACTCTCACACACAAACACGGGCAACCGTACCTTTACCCAACCGGACGGTATCTTACGAATCAGTCGTCTTCGTCCAGAGTCCAACTGGACGGTATCCACAAGCGTCTTCGTCTGGGATCGAACCAGACGGTATCCAAACGACTGTCGTCTTCGTCCGGTTCGATCCCGGACACCGGAATCCAACCGAACGGTATCCAAACGACCCTGTCGTCTTCATCCGGATCTTCGCGCGCAGAATTACGGGCACAAAAACAGCCGGCAAGGGAGCTCAAAAAAAATCAAATTCTTTGCTTACCCTTATTCAGGTTCAGGATGGCATTAGTCCCGATCTGACTCAAACAGGAGCCACCAAATGGTGGGGCGCCTCTCCTAGATTAAATCAGAATTCAGGAACTATAGCCATCCCGGACGAGCCCCCAAATTGTTATAAATGGCTCAGGATTCAAATTAGGATTAAATAAAAAAATAGGATTTATTGAAAGAATATAAAGGAATAGAGGTAAGCAAACAGCGCTGGGTGCACCGGGAGTCTCCGCTCCACCAGGACGCACACCAGTTACATCAAGCAGCTGATTTTTATGCTCCTAGACTAATACATATTCATTACTACTTCTAAAAAAAATAGATTATTAAAATTAGCTTCCGGGGTGCAGTCCCTCCTACTGGAGCATGCGCAGTCTCCTCTGGGGTCTCTTCTGGGGGTCTCTAGGGGTCTTTCATGCTGAAGGCTCATAGTCTTCCTCTCCCCCTTTGTACTTACTGGGCACCATGCCAAGTTTATAGAACATCCTCTTCAAGTCTTGTCTCCCAGCCGTCCTTCAGCTTCTTTCTCCTTCCTCTTTATCTCTCGGCCCCCCCTAACCAGATACCAAAGATCCACATAGTATCCCTGTAGTGGGTTTATGTGGCAAGGTTTTGGTAGCAGGGAGCCATAGGGGTGGTTTCTGTGAGAAAGATCTAGAAGCTGCCCCATGTTTGGGAAGGGCCCCATTGTTTTCCAGATCCGAGCCAATAAGCGATGTTGTTTTGCGCCTCTGTGAGAGCATATTTAAGACAGGGAAAAAAACACTGCGCCAGACAGCAGCCGGGAGAGTGAAGGGAGTGAGGAATAGCACCAAGGTCAGTGTAGAAGGAGGGGGAGAGGTGCTCCAGGCGCCGGAGCAGAAGTCCCTTGCGGCCTGTGGTGAGGACCATGGTGAAGCAGGATGTCCCGCTGCAGCCCATGGAGTACCACGGTGGAGCAGGGTTCCACGCTGCAGCCCGTGGAGGAGACCACGGTGGAGCAGGTGGCCCTGCACCGACGGAGGCTGCCGCCTGTGGAAGACCCCTGCCGGAGCAGATTCTGGGCCGGACCTGTAGCCCATGGAGAGGAGCCCACGCAGGAGCAGGTGATCTGGCAGGAGCTGCTGCCCATAGGGGAGCCAGGTTGGAGCAGTTTTCTCCTGAGGGATGGACCCCGTGGTACGGACCCATATCTGGAGCAGTTCTGGAAGAGCTGCTGCCTGTGGGAAGCCCACTCCGGATCAGTTCATCAAGGACTGCATCCCGTGGGTGGGACCCCACAGCACAGGGGACGAGAGTGACCGAGAAGGAGCGGCAGAGAAGAAGTGCTGTAGACTGACCATAACCCCCATTCCCCCGTTCCCCTGCGCCGCTCGGGGGGAGGAGGTGGAAGAGGGTGGATGGGGGGGAAGGTGCTTTTGGTTTGCTTTTTCCTTTGTTTTCTCACTTCTCTCGCTTGTTAGTAATAGGCAATAAATCTTACTATCTCCTTATGCCGAGTCTGTTTTGCCCGTTACAATAATTATTGCGTGATTTTCTCGTCCTTATCTCAATCCTTGAGCCCTTTTCACATATTTTCTCCCCATTCCTCTTTGAGGAGGGGGAGTGAGAGAGCGGCTGTGGTGGAGCTCGGCTGCCCACTCGAGCGGAACCACGACAATCCCATAACAGTCACTAGTTGTTATCAGTTGTTCTGAAACTCCCAGACACACGAGTAATTAAAATATTCTTCCCCAGCCATTCACAGACACATCTATAGCAGTGTTAGAAATAGAAGTCCGGAATAACAAAAGCAAACAGGTTCATAAATTTAAGAAGTGATAAATTGACTAGAATGAGGGGGAGACTGGGACACACTGCATCTGTGGTTCAAGAATTAAATTGCCAGTGCAGGGCCCAGAGGCAGACAGGATTCAAACAGAATTGTTCTTTATGGACACGAATTGTTAAAACATTCCTCACATTACTAACAAGCTAGAGAAGTGAGAAAACAAAGGAAAAAAAAGGAAAAAGCACCTTCTCCCCCCATCCGCCCTCTTCCACCTCCTCCCCCCGAGCGGCGCAGGGGAACGGGGGAATGGGGGTTATGGTCAGTCTACAGCACTTCTTCTCTGCCGCTCCTTCTCGGTCACTCTCGTGCCCTGTGCTGTGGGGTCCCTCCCACGGGATGCAGTCCTTGATGAACTGATCCGGCATGGGCTTCCCACAGGCAGCAGCTCTTCCAGAACTGCTCCAGATATGGGTCCGTACCACGGGGTCCATCCCTCAGGAGAAAACTGCTCCAACCTGGCTCCCCTACGGGCAGCAGCTCCTGCCAGATCACCTGCTCCTGCGTGGGCTCCTCTCCACGGGCTACAGGTCCGGCCCGGAATCTGCTCCGGCAGGGGTCTTCCACAGGCGGCAGCCTCCGTCGGTGCAGGGCCACCTGCTCCACCGTGGTACTCCATGGGCTGCAGGGGGACATCCTGCTTCACCATGGTCCTCACCACAGGCCGCAGGGGACTTCTGCTCCGGCGCCTGGAGCACCTCTCCCCCTCCTTCTACACTGACCTTGGCACCTGCAAGGCTGTTTTCTCACTCCCTTCACTCTCCCGGCTGCTGTGTGGCGCAGCGTTTTTTTCCCTGTCTTAAATATGCTCTCACAGAGGCGCAAAACAACATCGCTTATTGGCTCAGATCTGGAAAACAATGGGACCCTTACCAAACATGGGGCAGCTTCTAGATCTTTCTCACAGAAACCACCCCTATGGCTCCCTGCTACCTAAACCTTGCCACGTAAACCCACTACACACACTCAGCAATAAAAGGTGGAAAGAGGAAGAAGAAGAAGAGGGGTGGGCTCTCGTTGTGAAAATGTTGGTCCTCCTCCCGAACACCAGCTACGTGCGTTGAGGCCCTGCTTCAAGGATGTGGTCAATCATCGCTCATTTGTGGGAAGTAGAGAGTAATTTCTTTCCTCTGCACTTTCACATAGCCTTTATTTGTTGTTTTTTTTTTTTTTTTTTTTTTTTCTTCCCCCTTCCTTTTCCCCCTTTCCCTTTTTTTTCCCTTTAGTTAAATTATCACAGAATCACAGAATCACAGAATTTGCTAGGTTGGAAGAGACCTCAAGGTCATCGAGTCCAACCTCCAACCTAACGCTAACAGCCCTCCACTAAACCATATCCCTAAGCTCTACATCTAAACGTCTTTTGAAGACTTCCAAGGATGGTGACTCCACCACTTCCCTGGGCAGCCTGTTCCAGTGCCTCACAACCCTTTCAGTGAAGAAGTTCTTCCTAACATCTAGCCTAAAACTCCCCTGGCTCAACTTAAACCCATTCCCCCTCGTCCTGTCACCAGGAACGTGGGAGAACAGGCCAACCCCCACCTCGCTACAGCCTCCCTTGAGGTACCTAAAAAGAGCGATAAGGTCGCCCCTGAGCCTCCTCTTCTCCAGGCTGAACAAGCCCAGCTCCCTCAGCCGCTCCTCGTAGGACTTGTTCTCCAGGCCCCTCACCAGCTTCGTCGCCCTTCTCTGCACCCGCTCAAGCACCTCGATGTCCTTCTTGTAGCGAGGGGCCCAAAACTGAACACAGTACTCGAGGCGCGGCCTCACCAGAGCTGAGTACAGGGGGACGATCACCTCCCTAGCCCTGCTGGTCACGCTGTTCCTAATACAAGCCAGGATGCCGTTGGCCTTCTTGGCCACCTGAGCACACTGCTGGCTCATATTCAGCCGACTGTCCACCATCACTCCCAGGTCCTTCTCTGCCTGGCAGCTTTCCAACCATTCCTCTCCCAGCCTGTAGCTCTGCTTGGGGTTATTGCGCCCCAGGTGCAGGACCCGGCACTTGGCCTTGTTAAACTTCATGCAGTTGACCTCAGCCCATCGGTCCAGCCTATCCAGATCCTCCTGCAGAGCTTTCCTACCCTCAAGCAGATCGACACACGCACCTAACTTGGTGTCATCTGCGAACTTACTGAGGGTGCACTCGATGCCCTCGTCCAGATCATCGATGAAGATATTAAAGAGGACCGGCCCCAGCACCAAGCCCTGGGGGACGCCACTAGTGACTGGCCTCCAACTGGACTTGGCTCCATTCACCACGACTCTTTGGGCCCGGCTATCCAGCCAGTTTCTAACCCAACGAAGCGTGCGCCAGTCCAAGCCAAGAGCAGCCAGTTTCTTGAGGAGAATGCTGTGGGAGACGGTGTCAAAAGCCTTGCTGAAGTCAAGGTAGACCACATCCACAGCCTTTCCCTCATCCACCCAGCGCGTCACTCTGTCATAGAAGGAGATCAGGTTCGTCAGGCATGACCTGCCTTTCATAAAGCCATGCTGACTGGGCCTGATCGCCTGCTTCCCCTTCAAGTGCTGCATGATGACTCTCAGGAGGATCTGCTCCATGAGCTTTCCTGGCACTGAGGTCAAACTGACAGGCCTGTAGTTTCCTGGGTCTGCCCTCCGGCCCTTCTTGTAGATGGGCGTCACGTTTGCTAGCCGCCAGTCGATTGGGACCTCCCCTGATTTAACTAAATTGTTTAGTTAATAATAATCTTTCCTTACAGAATCACAGAATCACAGAATTTTCTAGGTTGGAAGAGACCTCAAGGTCATCGAGTCCAACCTCCAACCTAACGCTAACAGCCCTCCACTAAACCATATCCCTAAGCTCTACATCTAAACGTCTTTTGAAGACTTCCAGGGATGGTGACTCCACCACTTCCCTGGGCAGCCTGTTCCAATGCCTCACAACCCTTTCTGTAAAGAAGTTCTTCCTAACATCTAACCTAAAACTCCCCTGGCTCAACTTAAGCCCATTCCCCCTCGTCCTGTCACCAGGCACGTGGGAGAACAGGCCAACCCCCACCTCGCTACAGCCTCCCTTGAGGTACCTAAAAAGAGCGATAAGGTCACCCCTGAGCCTCCTCTTCTCCAGGCTGAACAAGCCCAGCTCCCTCAGCCGCTCCTCGTAGGACTTGTTCTCCAGGCCCCTCACCAGCTTCGTCGCCCTTCTCTGCACCCGCTCAAGCACCTCGATGTCCTTCTTGTAGCGAGGGGCCCAAAACTGAACACAGTACTCGAGGTGCGGCCTCACCAGAGCTGAGTACAGGGGGACGATCACCTCCCTAGCCCTGCTGGTCACACTGTTCCTGATACAAGCCAGGATGCCGTTGGCCTTCTTGGCCACCTGAGCACACTGCTGGCTCATATTCAGCCGACTGTCCACCATCACTCCCAGGTCCTTCTCTGCCTGGCAGCTTTCCAACCATTCCTCTCCCAGCCTGTAGCTCTGCTTGGGGTTATTGCGCCCCAGGTGCAGGACCCGGCACTTGGCCTTGTTAAACTTCATGCAGTTGACCTCAGCCCATCGGTCCAGCCTATCCAGATCCTCCTGCAGAGCTTTCCTACCCTCAAGCAGATCGACACACGCACCTAACTTGGTGTCATCTGCGAACTTACTGAGGGTGCACTCGATGCCCTCGTCCAGATCATCGATGAAGATATTAAAGAGGACCGGCCCCAGCACCGAGCCCTGGGGAACGCCACTAGTGACTGGCCTCCAACTGGACTTGGCTCCATTCACCACGACTCTTTGGGCCCGGCTATCCAGCCAGTTTCTAACCCAACGAAGCGTGCGCCAGTCCAAGCCAAGAGCAGCCAGTTTCTTGAGGAGAATGCTGTGGGAGACGGTGTCAAAAGCCTTGCTGAAGTCAAGGTAGACCACATCCACAGCCTTTCCCTCATCCACCCAGCGCGTCACTCTGTCATAGAAGGAGATCAGGTTCGTCAAGCATGACCTGCCTTTCATAAAGCCATGCTGACTGGGCCTGATCGCCTGCTTCCCCTTCAAGTGCTGCATGATGACTCTCAGGAGGATCTGCTCCATGAGCTTTCCTGGCACTGAGGTCAAACTGACAGGCCTGTAGTTTCCTGGGTCTGCCCTCCGGCCCTTCTTGTAGATGGGCGTCACGTTTGCTAGCCGCCAGTCGATTGGGACCTCCCCCGATAGCCAGGACTGTTGATAAATGATGGACAGCGGCTTGGCCAGCTCCTCTGCCAGTTCCCTCAGTACCCTTGGGTGGATCCCATCTGGCCCCATCGACTTGTGCACATCTAAGTGCCGTAGTAGGTCACCAACCAGTTCTTCATGGATAATGAAGGCCACATCCTGCTCCCCATCCCCTTCCACCAGCTCAGGGTACTGGGTATCCAGAGAACATCCGGTATTGCCGCTAAAGACTGAGGCAAAGAAGGCATTGAGCACCTCCGCCTTTTCCTCATCTCTTGTAACTAAGTTTCCCCCCGCATCCAGTAAAGGATGGAGATTCTCCTTAGTCCTCCTTTTTGTGTTGATGTATTTATAGAAACGTTTTTTGTTATCTTTAACGGCAGTAGCCAGATTGAGCTCCAGATGAGCTTTGGCCTTCCTAATTTTGTCCCTGCACAGCCTCGCTACTTCTTTAAAGTCCTCCTTAGTGGCCTGCCCACTTTTCCAAAGCTTATAAACCCTCTTTTTCCTCCTAAGATCAAGCCACAATTCTCTGTTGAGCCAGGCCGGTCTTCTTCCCCGCCAGCTCGTCTTTGGGCACGTGGGAACAGACCGTTCCTGCGCCATTAAGACTTCCCTCTTGAAGAGCGCCCAGCCTTCCTGGACCCCTCTGCCCTTCAGAACCGCCTCCCAAGGGACTCCACCAACCAGTGTCCTGAGCAGCTCAAAGTCAGCCCTCCGAAAGTCCAATACAGCGGTTTTACTGGTCCCCTTCCTGGCCTCGCCAAGAATAGTGAACTCCACCATTGCGTGGTCACTCTGCCCTAGACAGCTCCCGACGATCACGTCCTCCACCAGTCCTTCTCTGTTTGTGAAGAGAAGGTCTAGCGGGGCACCTCCCCTGGTAGGCTCACTAACCAGCTGCGTCAGGAAGCTATCTTCCACGCTCTCCAGAAACCTCCTAGACTGCTTTCTCAGGGCTGTGTTGTGCTTCCAGGATATGTCAGGGAAGTTGAAGTCCCCCACGAGTACAAGAGCTGATGATTTTGCAACCTCTGTCAGCTGCCTGTAGAATTCCTCATCCGTCTCCTCATCCTGGTTCGGCGGTCTATAGCAGACCCCGACCAGGACACTAGCCTTGTTGTCCCTGCCGATCCTAACCCAAAGGGACTCGACCTTGTCATTCCCAACCTCGAGTTCTACAACCTCGAAAGACTCTCTAATATAGAGAGCCACACCACCACCCCTTCTATGCTGCCTGTCCCTTCTATAGAGCTTATAGCCAGGCATTGCAGCACTCCAGTCATGAGACTGGTCCCACCACGTCTCCGTGATGGCAACCAAGTCGTAGCCTGCCTGCCGCACGATGGCTTCCAGCTCCTCCTGTTTGTTACCCATGCTGCGTGCATTGGTGTAGATGCACTTCAGCTGGGCCATTGCCTTATCCTCCGGCCTTGCCATTGTTCCCCCTGGCACAGTCCCAACAATCCTAGCCTCAGCCCCATCCCCCTTCCTACCTAGTTTAAAGCCCTCTCAATGAGCCCTGCCAGTTCCTGGCCCAGGATCCTTTTTCCCCTAAAAGATAGGGACCCGTCTGCGGCCATCAGGCCAGGTGCTGAGTAAAGTGCCCCATGATCAAAAAAAACAAGATTTCTGCGTTGGCACCAGCCCCGGAGCCACGTGTTTAACAGGTGGGCTTTCCGTGTCCTCTCTGAACTCCTCCCTGCCACCATAGGGATGGACGAAAACACCACCTGCACTCCCGCTCCATCCACTAACCGACCCAGCCCCCTAAAGTCCCTTTTGATAGCCTTGAGGCTTCTCTCTTCGATGTTATCACTGCCCGCCTGGACTATCAAAAGGGGGTAATAGTCAGAGGGGCGTACCAGGTTAGGAAGCTTCCTGGCAACGTCCCTGACCCTGGCCCCAGGGAGACAGCAGACTTCCCTACGGGTAGGGTCTGGCCGACAAATAGGGCCCTCTGTTCCCCTAAGAATCGAGTCTCCAACAACAATAACCCTCCTGTCTTTTTTGGTGGAGGCAGTCCTGAGGCGCGGAGTCGACCTCCTCGCTCCAGGCATCCTCCTGGGAACATTTGCTACCTCTTCCTCACACACCGGCCTCTCAATCTCTAGGGCCTCAAACCTGTTGTGTAAGGGCACCTGGGAAGGTGGGGCCGGAAGGGGAGAGCATCGCCTGCGATGTCGAGCAGGGACCTGTTTCCATTCCTCCTCAGCTCCCAGATCCCCTCCCTCTGCCCGACGGGGACAGGGCAGGGGGTCCGCCCCCATTTGGGGAGTCTCACCTCGGCACCTCCCCTTGAGGCCCTGCAGGGAGTTACTCCAGAAGTCTATCTCCCGCTCACACTCCCTGATGGCCCTCAACCTCTCCACCTCCTCCTTGAGCTCCGCCACCATGCGGACCAGGTCATCCACCTGCTCGCACCTCACGCACGCAGTTTCTCTGCCTCCCGCCGATGGCAGCAACAGGCTCAGACACTCCTTGCATCCGGTGACCTGAACTGCGGCATTTTTTAACGGGTAGTCGGTCTGCGTGTGTACCGACTTTCTGGAGAGCGCGCCGTGCCTGGTGGCGACCATTATCGCCTAGTTACGGCTGTTGTTAACGAGGTGTTGTTTGTGTGTAGGGGGAGCGCTCTGCCCTTCCTGCGCGAACTGCCGCGCGAACTGCCGCGCCACTCCCTCTGACGCGCCACGCCCTGTTTGCCCGCCCTGTTCGCCGCGCTCCTGGTCGCTCGCGCTCCCTAGGGGCTGCTTTTGAAGGGCTGGGGAGGGGGCGCTGCTGGCTCCGCCTTCGCCTCGTCAGCCTCCCTCACGAGGGCTGCCGGGTCCTGGCGGCTCCCTCTAGTAGGCTCGATGCCGGACAAAATTAGCCCTGCCTGGCCCGATCCCCCGCTCCGCTGCAGAACGCGTCTGCCCCGGAGCCGATCGCCTCGGCAAATGGCAGTGAAATGGCGGTGGGTCCCGATTTAAATAGCCCGCCGCTGACGCTGCTGGCTCCGCCTTCGCCTCGTCAGCCTCCCTCACGAGGGCTGCCGGGTCCTGGCGGCTCCCTCTAGTAGGCTCGATGCCGGACAAAATTAGCCCTGCCTGGCCCGATCCCCCGCTCCGCTGCAGAACGCGTCTGCCCCGGAGCCGATCGCCTCGGCAAATAATTATTTTACTTTTATAAATTTACTTTTATAATTTTTTTTTATAAATTTTTTTTTTTTACTTTTATAAATTTATAATTACTCGGCCTTAATAATTATTATTTTTTTCCCTTTAATTAAATTATCCTTATCTCAACCTGTGAGTTGTTCTTTCCTTTGCTTCTTCCCTTCCTCATCTAAGGAGGGGGAGTGAGAGAGTGGTTGTGGTGTTTAGCTGCTTAGCACGGTAAAACCACCACAGTTCTTGAAATGTGTTTCCTGTTTTCTATCAGGAACTGTTTTTTGTGAGGAATCCCAGAATTTCTTGCCACAGTTTCTTTGCACAATAGGTAGCGGAAGATATAGTACATGTCCCTTAGCCTGTCTTATTTACTAAAATTCTTTTGGCTTCCTTTCACATGCCCATTAGCCTATCTTATCTACTAAAATTCTTTCAGCCTCCTCTCACCCCTTTAAGAAGGGTATATATACCTATATCAAAATAAGCTAAGTATATGTGCAATAAGTCTGCAGACAGGGTTTTTTGACCTGTAATGATTTACTTAAATCCAGTATCTTTTCAAGAGCAAGAAAAGCCAAGTAATGTTCAATTTCAAAAAGGAAAATTAAACAGAAATACAAAACCTTTCTCAAACAATAATTATGAGTAAAATCTGTACAAGCAGCGTGAAGACTACTTAACATATTGGACACTGAGAACAGATGTACACCACCTATCAAAATTTCAGGAGTTAGTAAAAGGAATCCAAGCAAGGCTAAACTGCACGGAAATGGAAATTATAAGATGCAAGAGAGTATCCTAAAAAGCAGAAGTTGTGTCTAATTGCGGAAGATATAAAGTCTCAAAATCCATTGGATTAAATGTAAAAACACAATAAAAAGACAGCAATGTACAAAATGCAAAAAATGCTTGGAAAAGCACAGATTAAGAGCAGAAAGTGCAACACAGTTTGTAGAACTAACATTAAAGTATAAAGCTATTTTAAGATCCTTCCTACTACCTTCCATTATTGCTGGTCTAACGAATTCCTCAGATTCATGATATATTTGCTTGGAGAAAGATGTATAATGTATCTATTGCAAACTGATTTTACTGTTAGCCTTAAATTAATCCAAAGATTTAAATAAGACAATTCATGGTATTGAGAGGCCCTTGCTAAATTCAAACCTTCAAATGTCCTTAATATATTAACTGACTGAAGAAAAAGTGAGAATTCATCAACCTTGAAGCCTGCCAAACAAAAAAGTCAAATCTTCATTTGAACTTTAGTTTGACCTATTGCGATTTTCATTGTCAGCCAACTACCAAAGTCTGGATGAAATGAGAGGCTCTTCTCACAGTGACCCTCTACAAACAGGCATATATATGCTTTATTGAATGTTTAGAGAAGAAAATAATAATACCCTAATTACTAATAATTGTTTTCACCATGAAAGAAAAAACTTCACAAAGAAAGGAAGAATAGATGAAGTTCACAGAACTGTAAGTAGAATTGGCAAACCAATCCAAAGGTGGTACCAGAGAAACAGGAATGACGACTCTGAACTGAAAATAATGAAGCATGATCAAAATCATAAAAGCCCTATGCTCTTGGGCAGACTTGCAAAGCCTGTGCTTATAGCATCACAGCTTTGTTGATATTTGTATTTAAGATGCATTAAATGCAGTTTGGATAGGCTTCAAAAACACTTCAGTGACAACATTTAATTGCAGTGCAGATAAAGCACAAATTAGAATTATTAATATATGGTTAGATATACTATTCCGATGTTTGTGGTTTTTTTTGGTCTTAGTTCAGTTTCACTCTTCTCTGATAATGTTCTCTAAATTATCTTGGTTTCCCAAATAATACAGTAGCAATGACAAATTTTTCCACTAGGGTTTGAATGATAAATGAGTAAAGATATACCACATAACACATATGCACATCAAAAATGTAGTAAAAATGTATATTTTTGTTATCATAAATTTTATTGATTCTACAGAACCACTACATGCAACACACATGCCCTTGTTATTTCCTGTCATTGTGACAACAAAAGCATTTTAAAAAACATTTTCAAAAAACAGAGGTTCGTATCAGAGGTTCATACAAATCAACCTCTGTACAGCTTTGTTTTGCAGTAGGTTGTGAAGTCCATTTCTGTATTTCACCAAATGTCACATACATAATAAATGCATTAGAACAAATATTATGGAAAACCCTTTTCACCATCAGGACAGTCAGGAAGTGGAGCATAGGAATCCAGAGAAGTTGTGTAGTCTCCATCCTTGGTGGTTTTCGAGACCTCAGCAACCTGGTCTGGCATCATAGCTGACTGCTTTGAGTAGGAGGTTAGACTAGAGACCTCCTGAGGGTCCTTCCAACCTGAATTATCCTATGATCTTGAAATCTCTGGATTGTTTTTTATTAAAATTACTCTTCTCTTGCAAGGTTTGTAGTTAATAATTTAAACTTCCTATTATATGTTATATTAGATTTGATTTTTTAAAACTATAATAACAATTGTATTTCTCCAGAATGAATTCACATCCTTCCTTTACATTTTTAATGCCAAGAAGTTATAAAACAATAAAATATTTTGTCCAAATCACTCCTGTTATCCTCAACTCCTGTTACACTCAAAACAGATTCGCATATGCTTGAAGAATACCCACCCCACCCCCCCACCCCCCCAATCAAGAAGGCCAATGGCATCCTGGCTTGTATCAGGAATAGTGTAGCCAGCAGGACCAGGGAGGTGATCGTCCCCTTGTATTCTGTTCTGATGAGGCTGCACCTCGAGTACTGTGTTCAGGTTTGGGTCCCTCACTACAAGAAAGACATCGAGGCCCTGTATTGTTGTCCAGAGAAGTGCTATGAAGCTGGTGAAGGGCCTGGAACTCAAGTCTTATGAGGAGTGGCTGAGAGAACTGGGGTTGTGTAGTCTGGAGAAGAGGAGGCTCACGGGAGACATTATTGCTCTCTACAACTACCTGAAAGGAAGTTGTGGGGAGCTGGCGGTCAGCCTCTTCTTTCAGGTAACTAGAGATAGGACTAGAGGGAATGGCCTCAAGTTGCACCAGAGGAGGTTTAGTTTGGGAATTAGGAGACATTTCTTTTCAGAAAGAGTAGTCAGACATTGGAAGGAATTGCCCAGGGAGGTAGTGGCATCACAATCCCTGGGGGTGTTCAAGGAAATAGGTTGGATGTTAGGAAGAACTTCTTTTCTGAAAGGGTTGTTAGGCATTGGAACAGGCCTACATCTACATTAGATGTAGAGCTTAGCGATATGGTTTAGTGGAGGACTTGTTAGTGTTAGGTCAGAGGTTGGACTTGATGATCTTGACGTCTCTTCCAACCTTGAAATTCTGTGATTCTGTGATTCTGTGAAATGTTGAATGTGGTACTTAGGGACATGGTTTAGTCGGTGATATCAGTGGTAGGGGGATAGTTGAACCAGACTTTTATAGCAAACTTAACAGGGGCGGATAGTGTCTCACACAAGATTATTGGTCAAAAGCACTCAAACAACTGCAAGAAAATAACCCCACCTGCAAGAAAACAACCCCCTTGTGATCTTGTGATTAGCAGTCACGTAGATCTCGTCCTTGAAGCCAGCTGCTGGCAACAATATTTTTTTTTAATTCCTCAATTGGGAGATGTGGGAACGCTGTCATGGGAACTTCTCATAGTCATCCTGGTAGCTCGGTTTGCTCAGAGGAAGCAAGTCATAGCCTCCTTGCTGTTTCAAAAATCCCTCAACACCTTAAGCAAAATACCAGAAGATGAGGATTGGTAAATATACAGGGATGATTTACTTATATATTTTCTCATTCTAAACAAGGTACCTCTTTGTTATTTGCAACTAGAGGAATTGCTGAAGAGCTTTTATATTTCTGGTATATTTTTAATCCTTGTACTGTATGTAAACATATTTACATTTTATGTTAAGATTTTATTTATAAATATAATTCATAAACTATTAGTATTAAGCATTATTGATCATTATAGAATTTCAAAAATAATCTTGTTCAGTTTATGACATCTGTGATATTAACTGATGTTATTAGACTTTACCTACAGTGGTGCTTCCCCAACCTTTTGTTTTATTTCAGCTTCACCGTTGCTTCTCCTTGAATCCTTTTCTTTCACCCTTAGTCTCAGCCCTTGTTGCTGCCTCCTTGTCTTTCCCTTATTCTATATTCCGCATTTTTCCTACTGTGAGAAAAACACTACCTTACTCCTCCCCATTTCCAGTAACTCTATCACCACCAGGAATAAACCCAAACTAGTAAGCCTTTTTGGACTCAGCTAATTGTATTCTGAGCTGATTCTGCATGGAGCCAGCATCAGCCCACTGAAGCCTTTCATCTTGAGCTCCATGCCACATCTCAGCTGTATCAGTTACGTGAAACTCAAACCATCTGTACTTATAACCTGCTTGTAGCATACATTAAATGTTAATCTTTAATCTTTTATAAGTGACTTACATTTATAACTTCAGAATTGTTTTCCATTATGAATACATCAGTAGATGTCTATGGACAAGTTTTATAGAAATGCTTTGAAGTGTACTTTGTGATAGATTTTAGTGGAACTACACACTGCAAATAAATTATTTTAATTACTTTAGAAGTTTTAACATTCTATGGAAGTAAATAACTTCGTGTACTATGCTACAGTAGCTGCTTCATATTGAGTAAGTTTGTTTATTGTTGTGTCTAATGCTCTACCATTTTTTTTTCTGGGTTCTGCAGATGGAAATGATATGCACTTCACTTGGAAGAGAGAAGCAGCAATATGTTTATTGATATAAAGTAGTGATTTAACAAAGCTTATGTGATGTAACAAAGATTTGATGATGGTAAAGTACACTAGGTCATTTACTGTATAGAGGAGAGGGTGTGCCAAACACATCGGGGAGACCTTCCTGTTGAGTCACAATGTTCAGAGAGGACCCTCTCGCTTTCTAAACTCCTGCTGAGAGGAGTGTAGGTGCAACTGGATCCAGTCCTAGTCCCAGACTTGGTCAACGGTTTATGTCTAAAGGATTATATGTACACAATTAATCTAAGATATAATCTTAGTGAAGCTTACAAAGCAAGCTAATAGGCACTTGACAAGGGTCTGTTGCGGTAAGCAATCTCTCAGTGTCAAGGAGTAAGGGATCTCTGCAGCAAGTATAACCTCTAGAGGCGTCCCTACTCAAAGGGAGACCCTGCTATGTAGCCTGCTGCCATGAAGGAGAGCTCAAAAGGCTCTTGGGCTGCTCACTATTTACAGGGTAAGATAGTATGATAAGTATGCAAATATGACTTACACTCATATTTGCATACCAAGTGCAGATGTTAATTTCTTCCAAATTTGCCTTGAGTGAGACACTGTCTGAGTCAAGCCAAATTTGGCTTGACTCAGACAGTGGCCAGCACTGTGGTTAGGTGGGCGCATTGCTATTGTGTTCTTATCTGTCTCCCCTGAATCCACCTTGAGCTGGATCACAACCAGACACACCCATTACTACAGCCACTGGTGGTTATTGCTTGAGCAGGGTTATGGGAAATAAAGGTCAGGGTGGGGGAGTGGGGGGAAACACCATCACACTGGGTCCTTTTCTCTAGACTCTAGTTATATTTATACCTATGTTTAACTTAGGTTGAGACATTCAGTGAGTTTTTTTTTTTTTTCATTGTGCATACGTGCACAATGAGATGTTTCTGCTGATTTAAAAAGAAATAGCCGTTTCCTTTTGAATTTCCTGAACTGAAAGGAATTTTACTCATATTTGCTTCATTTGGAGAAACTGCTGACTTAGAACACTATCTAGAAAAAAAACTTCTAATACACATTGTAAATATGTATGAGTTGTTTTGTTGGGTAGCATGTGAATCCCCAGGTTTTCTACTTTTGTGCAGAGAAGATTAATATGCCTCAACATCCATTCACTTCCTAGCAATTGCTATTGGAAATGAGAAGATCTTATTGGAAGACCTTAGTGCTTCCAAATAATGTGTTGGAAAGCCTTCTCAGTGCTATAATGCTTTAGAGTTGGTCACTGCCCTTTAACAGGGTTCTTTTGTGACTGTGCTTGACTTTTGGTTATAACAGCTGAGAATTTTTTTGACTACAGTCATCCAGAACATTAAGGGAATTATTATTTATGATCTGTCCTCTGAAAGTTCAGATCTGTTTAGTGTATCCATTCTTCTTCAGGTCCTTACTCACAAAATACTCTATAAACAGTACTCCAGCAGCAAAAAGTAATTTTGTGTTCCAATATTAATCACAACAGAGGTTGCAAAAAAAAGAAAATATAGGTGCTCCAAGTCGTTTGTTTGTTGTTTGTTGTTGTTGTTGTTGTTTTTAAAAAAAGAACAACCCTCAAAATACCCTTGTCTCTCCTAGCAAAAATTTTTATCCTGATTTATTCTGCATCATCAAGCATTGAACAGGTTTTTTAGATATATCAGGAATGCTGATACTAAAATCTCACCAGTGTCTCTTTAGTTTAACTAAATAACTAGGATTATTATGGACTGTTGAGTGCTGCAAATGATTTTCAAGATTATGTAATACAGTTCTGGTCTTTACTGACAACCTTTCTGTTTCAGAAGCACTTATTATGAGACACTCCTGTGAATTATGATTCTTCTGTAGCTCTGAGAATGAAAAAGTTAAAAGAATACAAAGGTTGTCAAAGTATTGCAATTATTCTTCAGTTAGGTCTCCTTACACTTTTCCAGTAATGTGACTCTAACTGCTTTGTGTATAATCCCAGGAATGTTATCCTTCATGCAGAAGGCTTGGTAAAGGCCCAGATAAGAAGTGAACTGACTAACAGGTGGGATTTTAAAGGCCCTCAAGTTGGGGTTAAGTGCATCTAAAAACGTTTATAAGCCTTTCCACTTCCTTTCCTAGCCAAAAGGTTATTAATTTCCACACATAATAGAAGCTAAATCCATATGGTTAAAACATTCTGAAGAACGAACAGATGTTAAGCTATTTTACTTAATTCAGTTTGCTGTATAAAAATAAGAGCTTTAACATTGTACTTGGCTCTGGTGAGGCCGCACCTCGAGTACTGTGTTCAGTTTTGGGCCCCTCACTTCAAGAAGGTGCTCGAGCGTGTCCAGAGAAGGGCAATGAAGCTGGTGAGGGGTCTGGAGAACAAGTCTTACAAGTAGCGCTGAGGGATCTGGGGTTGTTCAGCCTGGAGAAGAGGAGGCTCAGGGGTGACCTTATCGCTCTCTACAGGTACCTTAAAGGAGGCTGTAGTGAGGTGGGGGTTGGTCTGTTCTCCCATGTGCCTGGTGACAGGACTAGGGGGAATGGGCTAAAGTTGCTCCAGGAGAGATTTAGGTTGGATATTAGGAAGAACTTCTTTACTGAGAGGGTTGTGAGGCATTGGAATGGGCTGCCCAGGGAAGTGGTGGAGTCACCATCCCTGGAGGTCTTTAAAAGACATTTAGATGTTGAACTTAGTGATATGGTTTAGTGGAGGACTTGTTAGTGTTAGGTCAGAGGTTGGACTCGATGATCTTGAGGTCTCTTCCAACCTAGACAATTCTGTGATTCTGTGATTCATTCATGTAAGTAGATAGATGGTTCTGTGGATGATGTCAGTGGGTGGGAGTGGATCTGTCTCCTGATAGCTAATTTTGGGATATACAGCAATGCCAGCCCTATGCAGTCTTAATACTTTCTAGTCTTAATGCATGTTGTCTGTAAAAGGACTCAAATTATTCAAGTGCAAAAGAAGAACAACTCTTTATTCTATATTCTTCTTGCATATCAGCTAAGGGTCATTGCACAGTCTGGTCCCTAGTTTGTTGCTAGATTTTTGTTTGGTTTGTGGTGGGTTAACCTTGGCTGGCAGCCAGGTGCCCACCAAGCTGTTCTCTCACTTCCCCTCCTCAGCAAGACAAGGGGAGAAAATGCAATGAAAAAAACTTGTGGATTGAGATAAGGACAAGGAGATCACTCAACAAATATCATCATGGACAAAACAGACTCGACTTGGGAAAGATTAATTTAATTTATTGCCAATTAAAAATAAAGTACGATGGTGAGAAACAAAGACGAAACTAAAAACACCTTCTCCCCACCCCTCACCCCTTCTTTCCAGGCAAAACGTCACTCCCAACTCTTCTGCCTCCTCCTCTCCCACTGAGCAGCACAGAGGGGATGGGGAATGGGGGTTGTGGTCATTTCATAACTCTTTGTCTCTGCTGCTCCTTCTTCACTCTTTACCCCTGCTCCAGCATGGGGTCCTCCCATGAGCTACAGCCCTTCATGAACTGCTCCAACATGGATCCTTTTCTGTGGGGTACAGTCTTTCAGGAACAGACGGCTGTGTTGGGTCTTTCCCCTGTTTTAAACTCCAGCATTAGTATTTGCAGTAAATTGTGTTGGGTCTGTCTGAGCTGGAGTCACCTTTTCCCTGCAGCAGCCCACACAGTGCTGTGCTCTGCACTCGTAGCTGGAACAACACTGATATCACTCCAGTGTTGTGTCTATTGCTGCATAGTGCTGGCACAGCATCAGGACTCCTTCCAAGCCCCCAAGAGCCAGCAGGCTGGGGGTGGGCAAGTGATGGGGAGGGGACATTGCCGGGGCAGCTGACCTAAACCAACCAAAGGGATATTCCATAACACCTGATGTCACACTCAGCAATAAAAAGGGGGGCTCTTGTGGGGGAGGGAGCTGTTCCTCCTGAACAACCACTACGCGTTTGAGGCCCTGCTTCCCAGGACGTGGCCGAACATCGCTCGTTGATGGGAAGTAGAGAATAATTTTTTTTCCCTCCCTCTGTGCTTCCGTGCGGACTGATTGTTTCTTTTGTTTCTTTTTTCTCCCCATTCCCTTTCCCTTTAATTAAACGTTTCTCATCTCAAACCTCGAGTTCTCTGTGTTGTATTTTCTCCCCCTTCCTCTTTGAGGAGAGGGGGAGTGAGAGAGCAGTTGTGGTGGAGCTCGGCTGCCCACCTGAGTAAAACCACCACAACGGCTCCAGTGTGGGTTCCCCACGGGATGCAGTTCCTGCCACGAGCCTGTTCCTGCATGGACTCTCCATGGGCTGCAACTGCCTTCAGGACATATCCACCTGCTGCAGTGTGGATATCTGCTCCAATGTGGTCCTCCATGGGCTGCAGGTGGACAACCTGCTTCTCCATGGTCTTCTCTGTGGGCTGCAGGGGAGTCTGCTCCAGTGCCCAAAGCACCTCCTCCCACTTCTTCTCTGACCTTGGTGTCTGCAGGGTTGTTTCTCTTGCACATTTTCTTACTCCAGTCTCTTACAGCTGCTGCACAACATTTTATTTTTTTTTACCCTTTCTTAAATATGCTATCACAGGGGCACAACCAGTGTCACCGATTGCCTTAGCTTTGGTCTTTGGACAGTGGTGGGTCCATTCTAGAGACAGCTGGAACCATCTCTGTCTGGCACAGGGGCAGCTCCTAACCTCTTCCCACAGAGGCCACTCCTGCAGACCCCCTGTTACCAAATCCTTGCCATGTAAATCCAATATATTTAGCTCTTGGCCTTTGTGAAAAACAAATTTAGGAATTATCATTAAAATATAAATTCATCACACAATCTTCAGAAACTCACATCAACAAAAAGAATTCCCCACACAAAAGTAAACATCATTATGAAACTGACAAATTTGGGAAGTTAATATACACAATATACCCCTTGTCACATTGCAACAACAAAAATTCCCCACAATTATTCCATTTTCCGGTAATGTCCAGTCTGAGTTTTGCCTGCTACATCTCTAACTTACTGTCCTTATCTCAAATTCCTTGAGAACCTCATTTTGGAGCAAGATCCCAACACATTTTTTTAATGGAAATTTTTTAGTTACAAATTTTAATAGTGTGAAATGTGACAAACACCCTCTAGGGGCCCAGAATGCAGTTTGGGAAACATTGATAGAATTCTCACATACAGATGAAAACCACCCTATATGCTAAACAATGTTTTATATTGTGGTGGGTTTACCTCTGCCAACAACCAAGCATCCACACAGCTGCTTGCTCACTCCCTGCACCTGCAGGACAGGTAGAAAATAGAAGGAATGTCAGAAGACTTGTGGATCGAGATAAAGACAGTTTAATAGGTGAAGCAAACGCTGCACACACTAGCAAAGCACAATAAGAAATTAATTTACTACCTCCCATCAGTAGGCAGATATTTAGCCACTTTCTGGTAAACAGGGCTTCAGCACACGTAATGGTTGCTTGGGAAGACAAATGCCATAACCACAATCATCCCTGCTTCTTCTTCCTTTCCTTGAGCTTTTATTGTTGAGCATGGCATCATATGGTATGAAATATCTGCTTGGTGAATTTGGGTCAGATGTTCTGTCTGTGTCCTCTCCCAGCTTCTTTTGCACACCCAGCCTACTTGGTGCAAGGTAGAGTGGGAAAAAGAGAAAGCCTTGATGCTGTGCAGGCACTGCTCAGCAGTAGCCAAAACAATGGTGTGTTATCAACGCTGTTTTAGTTGCAGATCCAAAGTACAGCACCATAGGAGCTGCTATGAGGAAAATTAACTTTATCCCAGACAGACACAGTACAAATATCATATATAAGATTCAGTTAAGAAAACATTGAGAGTGTGATTAAACAGTCATAAAGCAGAAAATGCCGTAGTTAAATATACCCCCTTATGAGCTTAATTTGCGACATTACAGAGAAGAGAGAGACAGACTCTTAGAGATGCACTGGAATAGGACAAGAGACAAAGGATGCAAACTGGAACACGGGGAAAATTCTATTAAAGATTTTTTTTTTTCATGTTGAGAGTGGTCAAACACTGGAACAGAGGCCCAGAGAGGTTGTGGGATCTCCATCCTTGATTCAAACCTTGACCAGACAAGGCCCTGGGGAAAGTGTTCTAGTTGGCCCTGCTTTGAATCAGGGGTTGAAACACATGATTTTCAGAGGTTCCTTCCCACCTACATTACTCTGATTCTAAGAAAGACTGGACTTCAGGAATCTCAGGTACCAGAGACAAGGGGGAAAATCTGGAACAAGGAAGAAGGACGCTTCGTGGAAGAGTATCAGGTCAGGGAACATTTAAGCAAACTGAACATTTGCAAGTCCATAATCCCTGTTGGGATGCAAAAAAAAAAAAAAAAAAGAAGACTAGAGGAAAGCAAATGTCACTCCTATTTTCAAGAGGTGCAAGAAGGAGAACCTGGGTAACTACAGGCCAGTGAGCCTCTCCTCAATCCCTGGGAAAGTGATGGAGCAGCTAATCTGAGAAACCATTTCCAGGCACATGAAAGAAAAGAGAGTCATCAGGAGTAGTCAGCATGAATTCACCAAGGGGAAGTCCCACCTGACCAACCAGATAAGCTTCTACTATGAAATCACCAGCCTGATGGATGACGGGATGAAATATGTTCATCTGATTCGTGTCAGTATGGAACAATGCTATGGCCGCATGGTATGATGAATGTGACCTTCTGTCTTACATACCCTTGTATAACCACAAGTCTAAGGAAAACAGAGTGGTTAATGTATATAATTCTTGTATCTTGCAAAGGAATGTTTCAGCAATTCGTGTCAATAGAGAGCTTGAAGGGAAATGTATTTTGTAGGCTTTTCCTTGAAGTCTCTGATATCTGGGGGGTTTCAGAATAAATGCTAACTGTTATGACTATTGCATGGGACACTATGCATGTGTCCTGGTTTCAGTTAGAACAGAGTTAATTTTCTTTCTAGTAGCTGGTGGAATGCTGTGTTTTGGCTTAGGATGAGAAGAGTGCTGATAACACCCCAATGTTGTCATTGTTGCAGAGCAGTGCTTATACTAAGCCAAGGACATCTCAGCTTCTTGCTCTGTCCTGCCAACGGGCAGGCTGGGGGTGCAGTAAGAGCTGGGAGGGGACAGACCCAGGACAGGTGACCCAAACTAGCCAAAGGGGTATTCCATACCATCTGACGTCATGCTAAACAATATATAGGGGTGGCTAGCCAGGGGGAGGGGGGCCGGACTGCTCGGGGTTAGGCTGGGCATCGGTCAGCGGGTGGTGAGCAATTGCATTGTGCATCACTTGTTTGTACATATTATTATTAGTAGTACTATTATCATCATTGTATTATTATTATTATTATTATTATTAATAATTATTGTTATTATTATTTTCCTGTCTTATTAAACTGTCTTTATCTCAACTCACGGGCTTCACTTTCCATTTCTCTCCCCCATCCCAGAGAGGGAGGGTGAGCGAATGGCTGCGTGGTGTTTAGCTGCCGGCCGGGTTAAACCATGACAGCAAATCTCTGATATCTGGTCAGGAGATTAAGGAGACAGGGAGAGATGAAGAACAACTAAAAGACAAAGCTTGCAGGGGACGCTGCACAAGTCTCTGACATACAGACAAGTTGGACAAAGGAGAAGGACAAGAGGGAGGAAGACTATGAGCCTTCAGCACGAGAGACCCCCAGAGGGACCACCGGAGACTGATACGCATGCTCCAGTAGGAGGGTTTGGATTCCTGAAACTAATTATCATAACCCTGTTTTTTCTAGAAGTAGTAATGAATATGTATTAGCCTAGGAGCATAAAAATCAGCTGCTTGATGTAACTGGTGCGCGTCTTGGTGGAGCAGAGACTCCCGGCGCACCCAGCGCTGTTTGCTTACCTCTATTCCTTTAATAAATTGTAAACTTTGATTATAGTCCTATTTTGAAGACTGAGCCATTTATTACACTTCCCACTGTGGTTTCAGAGTTTTCTCTGTAAGAGACTTGATCTATACATAATCCCCAGGCTGTATGCCATGCACCGGTCCATCCAGCTCTCTACTCTGAGTTCCAGCCACGTGTTTGTCTATTTGTCTAAGTTGCTTACTCAAAACCACCATATAGGTGGTCAATGTCTCTTCCCCAACCTGGGTAGTCATTCCCTTCTGGACCCCATAAAGCATTTCAAAAGGACTTAATTTTTCTTTAGTTCGGGGTTTAGTCCGAATCCGCAGCAATGCCAGAAGGAGAGCTTGGGGCCAGGGCAAGATAGCTTCTTGCCCTAACCTTACAATTTGTTGTTTGATGAAATGGTTCATTTTCTCCACTTGACCACTCGATTAAGGGTGGTATGGAGTGTGGAGTTCCCACTCTATGCCCAAATGCAGACTAATTTGCTGTACTATTTCTGAGATAAAATGTGGCCCCCTGTCTGAGGACACGGTGGCTGGAACTCCAAAGTGTGGTATCATTTCTTGTAACAATACTCTGGTTACCTGTCGGGATTTGGCAGTCCTTTTCTGATTGTACATATGTATAGGTGTACTCGAGTTTAGTATGTAAAAGCAATGTTCTGTATATTTAGAATGTTCAATGTTCGTGTGTGCGTTGGTGGTTCGTAGACTCCCTGCACACCCAGCGCTGTTTACTTGCCTTTTATACCTTTTGTAAGTATTCTTCTTATAAATGTTACTAAATTCAGTTTGAGATGAGACTTCATTTATAACAAGTCCATACTAGCCAGACACATAAAATATAAATACATAAAATATATCAAAATATATGATGCACTGCCAAGTGAGATCCAGCTTATGGATATGTCTGTGATGCTTTAATACTTGGTGTGCTGGCTTTGGCTAGGATAGAGTTAATTTTCCTCCTAGTAGCTGGTAGGGTGCTGTGTTTTGGCTTAGGATGAGAAGAGTGCTGACAACATGCTGATGTTTTAATTGTTGTAGAGCAGTGCTTACACCAAGCCTAGGACTTTTCAGCTTCTCTCTCTGTCCTGCCAGTGAGCAGGCTGGGGGTGCAGCAAGAGCTGGGAGGGGACAGACCCGGGACAGCTGACCCAAACTAGCCAAAGGGGTATTCCATACCATCTGACGTAATGCCAAACAATATATAGGGGTGGCTAGCCGGGGTGGGAGGGCCGGACTGCTCGGGGTTAGGCTGGACATCGGTCAGCGGGTGGTGAGCAATTGCATTGTGCATCACTTGTTTGGTACACATTATTATTAGTAGTACTATTATCATCATTATTGTTATTATTATTATTGTTATTATTTTCCTGTCTTATTAAACTGTCTTTATCTCAACTCACAGGCTTCACTTTCCCGTTTCTCTCCCCCGTCCCAGAGAGGGAGGGGGGAGGGTGAGCGAACGGCTGTGTGGTGTTTAGCTGCCGGCTGGGTTAAACCACTGTCGTGGTTCCGCTCGAGTGGGCAGCCGAGCTCCACCACAGCCGCTCTCTCACTCCCCCTCCTCAAAGAGGAATGGGGAGAAAATATGTGAAAAGGGCTCAAGGACTGAGATAAGGACGAGAAAATCACGCAATAATTATTGTAACGGGCAAAACAGACTCGGCATAAGGAGATAGTAAGATTTATTGCCTACAACTAACAAGCGAGAGAAGTGAGAAAACAAAGGAAAAAAAAAAAAACAAACCAAAAGCACCTTCCCCCCCATCCACCCTCTTCCACCTCCTCCCCCCCGAGCGGCGCAGGGGAACGGGGGAATGGGGGTTATGGTCAGTCTATAGCACTTCTTCTCTGCCGCTCCTTCTCGGTCACTCTCGTCCCCTGTGCTGTGGGGTCCCACCCACGGGATGCAGTCCTTGATGAACTGATCCGGCGTGGGCTTCCCACAGGCAGCAGCTCTTTCAGAACTGCTCCAGATATGGGTCTGTACCACGGGGTCCATCCCTCAGGAGAAAACTGCTCCAACCTGGCTCCCCTACGGGCAGCAGCTCCTGCCAGATCACCTGCTCCTGCGTGGGCTCCTCTCCACGGGCTACAGGTCCGGCCCGGAATCTGCTCCGGCAGGGGTCTTCCACAGGCGGCAGCCTCCGTCGGTGTAGGGCCACCTGCTCCACCGTGGTCTCCTCCACGGGCTGCAGCGTGGAACCCTGCTCCACCGTGGTACTCCATGGGCTGCAGGGGGACATCCTGCTTCACCATGGTCCTCACCACAGGCCGCAGAGGACTTCTGCTCCGGCGCCTGGAGCACCTCTCCCCCTCCTTCTACACTGACCTTGGTGCTGTTCCTCACTCCCTTGACTCTCCCGGCTGCTGTGTGGCGCAGCGTTTTTTTCCCTGTCTTAAATATGCTCTCACAGAGGCGCAAAACAACATCGCTTATTGGCTCGGATCTGGAAAACAATGGGGCCCTTCCCAAACATGGGGCAGCTTCTAGATCTTTCTCACAGAAGCCACCCCTATGGCTCCCTGCTACCAAAACCTTGCCACGTAAACCCACTACAACCACAACACTTAGGGAGTTGCTTATGAACAGAAGATGAGAAGGGAGGGAAGGAGAGACTGTCCATACAGAGAAACATGTGGTAAGACTGAAAGACGTGCATGTAGGAATGCATTAATGTCTGAAATTCCAAGTGTTTGGAATGTTGGTTAAGGAAAGCAGTGTTGAGAAAGAGACAGCAGTTCTTGAAAATGCTGAAGCAATCCTGGTCATCCAGCTCCATATATTTTTAAATAATGTTTTCAATATTAAAGCAAGTATTAAAACCGTAAATTGAAAAAAGTGAAAAGCAAGAACAGAAAGCATTTGCCTTAAACCACTTCTGATTTCATAGGGTATCTCACCTATTTTTCCTTAAGTATGGTCTTAGCTGATACCAAATACAACTCTACAGTTTCTTGATAGGACCTAGGTCTTGTCTGGTTTTGAATATGGTGTATTGAGCAGTGCCTTCCTGGAACAGATTTGCTACTTTCAAATTCAGTACTGTTGTGGTTTAACACCAGCAGGCAGCTACATACCACACAGCTGCTCACTCAGTCTCCCCAGGTGGGATGGGGAAGAGAATTGGAAAAGTAAAAATGAGAGAACTCATGGGTTGAAATAAAGAGAGTTTACTAGGTAAATCAAAAGCTGCACATGCAAACAAAGCAGAACAAGGAATTCATTCACTACCCATCATCAGGCAGGTGTTCAGCCACTTCCAGGAAAGCAGGATCCATCATGCATAACTGTTACTTGGGAAGACAAATGCCATCACTCTAAACATCCCCCCTTCCTCCTTCTTTACCCCAACTTTTATTGCTGAGCATGACGTCATATGGTATAGAATATCTCTTTGGTCAGCCCAAGTCAGCTGCCTTGGTTGTGTCCCCTCCCAGCTCCTTGCGCACCTCCCAGTCTCCTTGCTGGCAGGGGAGCATAAGAAGCAGAGAAGTCCTTGACTCTGTAAGCACTGCTCCACAACAACTAAAAACATTGGTGAGTTATCACCAATATTTTCATCAAAAATCCAAAACACAGCATCATATGAGCCTCTATGAAGAAAATTAACTCTATGCCAGTCAAAACCATGACAAGTACAAACCCTTTACATTTCAGAGCCAGTGCAGACCTATAAAGTAAACAAGTACTATAAGATAAATTTACCTTTTTTTTGGTCAGAACAACTGGGCTAGTGAAATAACAGGATGCACAAGCAGCAACAAATTTTTCTGAGAATTCTGGACCTGATCAACCACTTACTTATTTCAGTATTACTTTGATGTAGTTCTGAAATGTCTGGGTTTTAGCAGTTGTTTCTGGGAAACTTTCTTTCCATCTTCTCTGTTACAGGTGAGCAGAAACTCTGTACATAAAGTGAACAATGTTAAAGTATGCCGTCAGAGGACTAGGCCCAGGTGACTTCACAGACACTTGACGGGGATCACTGAGGACCTTTTGGGGTATGCTATTAGGTACCCTTTGGGGCGGTCCCCCTTTTGGGATCCTAATAGCATACAAAGCTGAGAGTGCCAAGGAACCAGTATTAGACATACCAAATTTGGGTTAGCAAAACTGGGACCAATGGGGGAAAAGTAATTAGAGGCAGGTTGTTTATTTGGGAGGAGACTGGGGCAGAGAAAGGAAAGGATCAAGGCAGGCAGAGGAAGAACAAACATGATACAATGGACAGGAAAGAATAAAAGGAGCTGGTCATTTGTAAACAAGCTGATGAAACATCACCATTTGCCGAGGCGATCGGCTCCGGGGCAGACGCGTTCTGCAGCGGAGCGGGGGATCGGGCCAGGCAGGGCTAATTTTTCCGGCATCGAGCCTACTTGAGGGAGCCGCCAGGACCCGGCAGCCCTCGTGAGGGAGGCTGACGAGGCGAAGGCGGAGCCAGCAGTGTCCCCTTCCCAGCCGTTCAAAAGCTGCCCCTAGGGAGCGCGAGCGACCAGGAGCGCCGGCGAACAGGGCGTGGCGCGTCAGAAGGGAGTGGCACGGCAGTTCGCGCAGGCAGGGCGCGCAGGAAGGGCAGAGCGCTCCCCCTACACACAAACAACACCTCCTTAACAACAGCCGTAACTAGGTGATAATGGTCTCCACCAGGCACGGCGCGCTCTCCAGAAAGTCGGTACACACCCAGACCGACTACCCGTTAAAAAATGCCGCAGTTCACGTCACCGGATGCAAGGAGTGTCTGAGCCTGTTGCTGCCATTGGCGGGAGGCAGAGAAACTGCGTGCGTGAGGTGCGAGCAGGTGGATGATCTGGTCCGCATGGTGGCGGAGCTCAAGGAGGAGGTGGAGAGGTTGAGGGCCATCAGGGAGTGTGAGCGAGAGATAGACTTCTGGAGTAACTCCCTGCAGGGCCTCAAGGGGAGGTACCAAGGTGAGACTCCTCAAATGGGGGTGGACCCCCTGCCCTGTCCCCATCGGGCAGAGGGAGGGGATCTGGGAGCTGAGGAGGAATGGAAACAGGTCCCTGGTCGACATCGCAGGCGACGCCCTCCCCTTCCGGCCCCACCTTCCCAGGTGCCCTTACACAACAGGTTTGAGGCCCTAGAGATTGAGAGGCCGGTGCGTGAGGAAGAGGTAGCAAGTGTTCCCAGGAGGATGCCTAGGGTGAGGAGGTCGACTCCATGCCTCAGGACTGACTCCACCAGGAAAGACAGGAGGGTTATTGTTGTTGGAGACTCGATTCTTAGGGGAACAGAGGGCCCTATTTGTCGGCCTGACCCTACCCGTAGGGAAGTTTGCTGTCTCCCTGGGGCCAGGGTCAGGGACGTTGCCAGGAAGTTTCCCAACCTGGTACGCCCCTCTGACTATTACCCTCTTTTGATAGTCCAGGCGGGCAGTGACAACATCGAAGAGAGAAGCCTGAAGGCTATCAAAAGGGACTTTAGGGGACTGGGTCGGTTAGTGGATGGAGCGGGAGTGCAGGTGGTGTTTTCATCCATCCCTACGGTGGCAGGGAGGGGTTCAGAGAGGACACGGAAAGCCCACCTGTTAAACACGTGGCTCCGGGGCTGGTGCCAACGCAGAAATCTTGGGTTTTTGATCATGGGGCACTTTACTCAGCACCTGGCCTGATGGCCGCAGACGGGTCCCTATCTTTTAGGGGAAAAAGGATCCTGGGCCAGGAGCTGGCAGGGCTCATTGAGAGGGCTTTAAACTAGGTAGGAAGGGGGATGGGGCTGAAGCTAGGATTGTTAGGGCTGTGCCAGGGGGAACGATGGCAAGGCCGAATGATAAGGCAATGGCCCAGCTGAAGTGCATCTACACCAATGCACGCAGCATGGGTAACAAACAGGAGGAGCTGGAAGCCATCGTGCAGCAGGCAGGCTACGACTTGGTTGCCATCACGGAGACGTGGTGGGACCAGTCTCATGACTGGAGTGCTGCAATGCCTGGCTATAAGCTCTTTAGAAGGGACAGGCAGCACAGAAGGGGTGGTGGTGTGGCTCTCTATATTAGAGAGTCTTTCGAGGTTGTAGAACTCGAGGCTGGGAATGACAAGGTCGAGTCCCTTTGGGTTAGGATCGGCAGGGACAACAAGGCTAGTGTCCTGGTCGGGGTCTGCTATAGACCGCTGAACCAGGATGAGGAGACGGATGAGGAACTCTACAGGCAGCTGACAGAAGTTGCAAAATCGTCAGCTCTTGTACTCGTGGGGGACTTCAACTTCCCTGACATATCCTGGAAGCACAACACAGCCCTGAGAAAGCAGTCTAGGAGGTTTCTGGAGAGCGTGGAAGATAGCTTCCTGACGCAGCTGGTTAGTGAACCTACCAGGAATGGTGCCCTGCTAGACCTTCTCTTCACAAACAGACAAGGACTGGTGGAGGATGTGATTGTCGGGAGCTGTCTTGGGCAGAGTGACCACCAAATGGTGGAGTTCACTATTCTTGGCGGGGCCAGGAAGGGGACCAGTAAAACCGCTGTATTGGACTTTCGGAGGGCTGACTTTGAGCTGCTCAGGACACTAGTTGGTGGAGTCTCTTGAGAGGCGGTTCTGAAGGGCAGAGGGGTCCAGGAAGGCTGGGCGCTCTTCAGGAGGGAAATCTTAATGGCGCAGGAGCGGTCTGTCCCCAAGTGCCCAAAGATGAGCTGGCGGGGAAGAAGACCGGCCTGGCTCAACAGAGAATTGTGGCTTGAGCTTAGGAGAAAAAAGAGGGTTTATAAGCTTTGGAAAAGTGGGCAGGCCACTAGGGAGGACTATAAGGATGTAGCGAGGCTGTGCAGGGACAAAATTAGGAAGGCCAAAGCTCATCTGGAGCTCAATCTGGCTACTGCCGTTAAAGATAACAAAAAATGTTTTTATAAATACATCAACACAAAAAGGAGGACTAAGGAGAATCTCCATCCTTTACTGGATGCGGGGGGAAACTTAGTTACAAGAGATGAGGAAAAGGCGGAGGTGCTCAATGCCTTCTTTGCCTCAGTCTTTAGCGGCAATACCGGTTGTTCTCTGGATACTCAGTACCCTGAGCTGGTGGAAGGGGATGGGGAGCAGGATGTGGCCCTCACTATCCATGAAGAACTGGTTGGTGACCTGCTACGGCACTTAGATGTGCACAAGTCGATGGGGCCGGATGGGATCCACCCGAGGGTACTGAGAGAACTGGCAGAGGAGCTGGCCAAGCCACTATCCATCATTTATCAGCAGTCCTGGCTATCGGGGGAGGTCCCAGTTGACTGGCGGCTAGCAAACGTGACGCCCATCTACAAGAAGGGCTGGAGGACTGACCCGGGAAACTACAGGCCTGTCAGTTTGACCTCAGTGCCAGGGAAGCTCATGGAGCAGATCCTCCTGAGAATCATCACGCAGCACTTGCAGGGCAAGCAGGCGATCAGGCCCAGTCAGCATGGGTTTATGAAAGGCACATCCTGCTTGACGAACCTGATCTCCTTCTATGACAAAGTGACGCGCTGGGTGGATGAGGGAAAGGCTGTGGATGTGGTCTACCTTGACTTCAGCAAGGCTTTTGACACCGTCTCCCACAGCATTCTCCTCAAGAAACTGGCTGCCCTAGGCTTGTACTGGCGCACGCTTCGTTGGGTTAGAAACTGTCTGGATAGCCGGGCCCAAAGAGTCGTGGTGAATGGAGCCAAGTCCAGTTGGAGGCCAGTCACTAGTGGCATTCCCCAGGGCTCGGTGCTGGGGCCAGTCCTCTTTAATATCTTCATCGATGATCTGGACGAGGGCATTGAATGCACCCTCAGTAAGTTTGCAGATGACACCAAGTTAGGTGCGTGTGTCGATCTTCTTGAGGGTAGGAAAGCTCTGCAGGAGGATCTGGATAGGCTGCACCGATGGGCTGAGGTCAACTGCATGAAGTTTAACAAGGCCAAGTGCCGGGTCCTGCACCTGGGGCGCAATAACCCCAAGCAGAGCTATAGGCTGGGAGAGGAATGGTTGAAGAGCTGCCAGGCAGAGAAGGACCTGGGAGTGATGGTGGATAGTCGGCTGAATATGAGCCAGCAGTGTGCTCAGGTGGCCAAGAAGGCCAACGGCATCCTGGCTTGTATCAGGAACAGTGTGACCAGCAGGGCTAGGGAGGTGATCGTCCCCCTGTACTCAGCTCTGGTGAGGCCGCACCTCGAGTACTGTGTTCAGTTTTGGGCCCCTCGCTACAAGAAGGACATCGAGGTGCTTGAGCGGGTGCAGAGAAGGGTGACGAAGCTGGTGAGGGGCCTGGAGAACAAGTCCTACGAGGAGCGGCTGAGGGAGCTGGGCTTGTTCAGCCTGGAGAAGAGGAGGCTCAGGGGAGACCTTATCGCTCTCTATAGGTACCTCAAGGGAGGCTGTAGCGAGGTGGGGGTTGGTCTGTTCTCCCAAGTGCCTGGTGACAGGACGAGGTGTAATGGGCTTAAGTTGAGCCAGGGGATTTTTAGGTTAGATGTTAGGAAGAACTTCTTCACTGAAAGGGTTGTGAGGCATTAGAACAGGCTGCCCAGGGAAGTGGTGGAGTCACCATCCCTGGAAGTCTTCAAAAGACGTTTAGATGTAGAGCTTAGGGATATGGTTTAGTGGGGACTGCTAGCGTTAGGTCAGAGGTTGGACTCGATGATCTTGAGGTCTCTTCCAACCTAGAAATTCTGTGATTCTGTGATTCTGTGAAACATGCTTGTCTGGGCAAGTCCTCAGCTTGGTGTCATCTGCAAACTTGCTGAGGGTACACTCAGTCCTATTGTCTATGTCATAGATGAAGATATTGAAAAGCACTGGTCCCAAGACAGACCCTCGAGGGATACCACACATCACCGGACTCCACCTGGACATAGAACCATTGACCACTACTCTCTAGGTGTGGCCATTGAGACAATTTCTTATCCACCGGATGGTCCACCCTTCAAATCAATATCTTTCCAATTTAGAGATTAGGATGGCATGTGGGACCTTGTCAAAGGCCTTACAGAAGTCCAAGCAGATGACATCAGTCAGTCTTTCCTTGTCAACTAATGCCGTTACTCCATCATAGAAAGCCACCAGATTGTTCAGGCACGATTTGCCCTTGGTGAAGCCATGCTGGCTGTCCCAGATCACTTCTTTGTCCTGCATGTGCTTTAATATTGCATCCAGGAGGATTCGTTCCATGATCTTCCTAGGCACAGAGGTGAAGCTCACCAGTCTCTAGTTCCCTGGGTCTTCTTTTCTACCCATTTTAAAAATGGGAGTGATTTTTCCCTTTTTCCTTTCACTGGGGACTGCCACGATTTTTGAAATATGATGGAGAGTGGCTTGGCAACTACATCAGCAAAGGGTCCTGGATGTCAGGGCCCTGAGCAGACTCACCTGGGGCCTCCACCTACAATCTCTGCCTATGTCCCCAGGAGCTCCATTTAAGCTCAGGCCTAGTCCCCTTACTTTCTATTTGAGCTAGGTTGCAGAAGTAGCAGCCTCTAGCTCAACCGCAACCTTGCTTGTGCCTGGCCATTGGGATCAGTCTGGACCCTGACTTGTGAACTGATTTCTTGGTTTGGCTTCAGACTTGTGTCATGTCTATAGACCTGCCTGGTAATCACTGGGCTGTGTCTGACCCTGTTTAACCTCACCAAACCTGATTTGATACCACATGTATCAGTACAGGCTGGAGGATGACCTGCTGGAGAGGAGCTCTGAGGAGAAGGACCTGGGGGTCCTGATGGACAACAGGTTGACCATGAGCCAGTAGTGTGCCCTGGTGGACAAGAGGGCCAATGGGATCCTGGCATGCATTAAAAGGAGTGTGGCCAGCAGGTCAAGGGAGGTGATCCTCCCCCTCTACTCTACCCTGGTCAGGCCTCACCTGGAGTATTGTGTCCAGTTCTGGGCTCCCCGGTAGAAGAAAGACAGGGATCTCCTGGAAAGAGTCCATCGGAGGGCCACAAAGATGATATGGGGCCTGGAGCATCTTCCTTATGAAGAAAGGCTGAGAGACCTGGGTCTGTTCAGCCTGGAGAAGAGGAGACTGAGAGGGGATCTCATCAATGTTTATAAATACCTGAAGTGTGGGAGACAGAGGGATTTGGCCAACCTCTTTTCAGTGGTTTGTGGGGATAGGACAAGGGGTAATGGTCACAAGACAGAGCACAGGAAGTTCCGCACCGACATGTGAAAGAACTTCTTGGTGAGGGTGACGGAGCATTGGAACAGGCTGCTCAAGGAGGTTGTGAAGTCTCCTTCTCTGGAGATATTTAAGGCCCATCTGGATGCCTACCTGGGCAGCCTGCTCTAGGGAACCTGCTTTGGCAGGGGGCTTGGACCTGATGATCTTTCGAGGTCCCTTCCAACCCCTTCAGTTCTGTGATTCTGTGATCCAAGTGCTTGAGAAATACTGGTAACCTGAGTTGCTACTCCAATCCAAACTATGATAAATTTGCCATGATAATTCATTTTTCAGATATTAAAAACAAATAATTATATGTATACCTTTGATTTATGAAGCTCAAGGACAGCAGGATGAATTCTGCAGTGCTTGTATCTCATAAGCCTTTGTACTGAAAGGAAAAGATGTTGTTTCTTGAATGATGGTAAATCAATTAATTTCTTAATTTCCATTAAGATGTAGGATGACATGTTTAAGCTGCCTGCCTGAACTGGATGTATTTTTAAAAGAGTTTCCCTGAGATAAAATATAACCATTTTCAATCACTTGGCTCGTTTCCCACTCATATAAAGTAGGTAGACTGTGCTAACTGGAATGAAAAAATACACCCTTTTGTCCTTCAAGATAGACTCTAAGATTACTTTAAAAGTAGTCATAAGAAATGAATTGCTAGCAAGAGATTAGCATGCAGTGATGCCAACTTCAACAGCAACATACTGGCTTTCATTAAAGAAGTGCATTTAAATTTACCATATTATATGTTTAAACTGAGTTTTAGGAAACTTTACCAGTGAATGAAAATGGAGTTTACATAACCAAGGAATATATTAGATATGTTCGTGAATACCATAGGTGAGCAAAACAAAAATCTACTTCCTACCATCAGCTCATTTACATTTTCAAATAATAAATGTCTTCTCTATAACTTTATTTAAATTTCGTGTTCACTGTATAGTTATAAGACTATTTGGAAAAAATAATTACAAAAGTAATGCTTTTGAGTTTGAGAGCTAGATCTAGAGTGATTTAAGTATTACACAGTACAAATTATCTAGGAAGAGGTTGGTACCTAAGAATGGGAACTACACTGACTGAGAAACTAGAGAATATAGCTTAGACTATTCCCTTTTTCAGAAGTAACCCCTTACTTTGGATTTCAAGCACACTAAGCACTGTTATGAAATTAACTGTGTCAGGGTCTTGAGTGCACTGACAGATGTTAATTGCCCTGACCATCCTCACCTGGAGCCTGCTGGGAATACTCTTACAATGCAGCATACAGAAAATACTAAAAGCTTTATTTAAATAATGCTGTAGCATTGTGGTGGGCTGACCTTGGCCAGCTGCCTGCCCAGCCAGTCTCTCACTCCCCCTTCTCAACAGGGCAGAGGGAGAAAATACATGTACTCATAGCCTCTTCCTGAAAGGGTGATCTTTATTACAATGAGTTCCAGGAAATCATTTCCATTGTCTCAGTCCTGTCCTGATAAGTTTACAGTACCTATAGAAATCCCTTATCTTCCAGAGCCCTCCTGTCTCAGTCCTGATTAGTTTACAATACCTACAGAAATCCCTTTAGCATCCATTTCTTACTTCACTCTCTCTCACAACTGCCACACAATTTATTTATTTATTTTTAACTTTTAAACTATGTTTTCACAGAGGAGCTATCATCTTCACTCATTGGCTCAGCTTTGACCAGTGGTGGATAAGTGACATGACCTAAAGGATTACCCAGATAAAGGTGTATAGAGAGAAACAGTGGGTTCACAGGATTACATAATACATAGGCACAAGAGGCTTTATTTCCTAAATTTCTATACTGTATTACACATTACTCACTAACCACTTGCAAGCATATCTATGATTAAAAAAGAAAGTGTATGTAAAAAAATTATAAGGAAATATATTGTGGTTTAATCCGGCTGGCAGCTAAGCACCATACAGCCATTTGCTCCCCCCTCCCCCCCGCCGGGATGGGGGGGAGGGAAACTGGAAAAAATGAAGCCTCTGGGTTTAGGTAGAAACAGTTTATTAGGATTGAAAGAAAGGAAAATAATGATAATGATAATGATAATGATAATAATAATAATAATAATTATTATTATTATACTAATGTGTACAAAACAAGTGATGCACAATGCAATTGCTCACCATGCACTTACCGATGCCCAGCCTATCCCGGAGCAGCCAGTACCCCCACACACACGCGCTGGCCAGCCACCCCATATTAATTATTCAGCATGACAACACATATGGTATGGAATATCCCTTTGGCCAGTCTGAGCCAGCTATCCTGGTTCTGTCCCCTCCCAGATCCTGCTGCACGCCCGGCCACCCCACTGGCAGGACAGAGTGAGAAGCTGAAAAGTCCTTTGTCTTAGTGTAAGCACTGCTCTGCAAAAATTAAATCATCAGTGTGTGTCCTGGTTTTAGCTAGAATAGGGTTAATTTTCCTCCTAGTAGCTGGTAGGGTGCCGTGTTTGGGATTTAGGATGAGAAGAGTGTTGATAACACACTGATGTTTTCATTGTTGCAGAGCCGTGCTTACACTAAGCCAAGGACTTTCCAGCTTCTTGCTCTGTCCTGCCAGCGGGCAGGCTAGGGGTGCAGCAGGAGCTGGGAGGGGACAGACCCAGGACAGCTGACCCAAATTCGCCAAAGGGGTATTCCATACCATCCGATGACATGCCGAACAATTAAGATGGGCTGGCTGGCCGGGGTGGGGGGGACCGCTGCTCGGGGATAGGCTGGGCATTGGTCAGCAGGTGGTGAGCAATTACATTGCACATTACTTGTTTTGTACAGAATATTATTACTATTACTATTATGATTATTTTATTTTATGGCCTAATAAACTGTCTCTATCTCAACCCACGGGCTTCAGTTTTCTCATTTCTCTCCCCCATGCCAGAGAGGGAGGGGGGAGGGGGAGCAAATGGCTGTGTGGTGTTTAGCTGCCAGCTGGGTTAAACCACAACAGTGTGTTATCAACATTATTCTCATCTTAAATCCCAAACACAGCACCCTACCAACTACTAGGAGGTAAATTAACTCTATCCTAGCCAAAACCAGGACAATATCCACCCCTTATTCCATACTATTTATGTCATGCTCGGGTCCCACACTTTCCAATACATTCTGATTAATTATTACTTTTCACATGTATTCACCACACAGCCATTCGTTCACCCTCCCCTCCCCGCTCCCCGTGGGATGGGGGAGTGTCCTGGTTTCAGTTGGAACAGAGTTAATTTTCTTCCTAGTAGCTGGTGGAATGCTGTGTTTTGGCTTAGGATGAGAAGAGTGCTGATAACACCCCAATGTTGTCATTGTTGCAGAGCAGTGCTTATACTAAGCCAAGGACATCTCAGCTTCTTGCTCTGTCCTGCCAACGGGCAGGCTGGGGGTGCAGTAAGAGCTGGGAGGGGACAGACCCAGGACAGGTGACCCAAACTAGCCAAAGGGGTATTCCATACCATCTGACGTCATGCTAAACAATATATATAGGGGTGGCTAGCCGGGGGAGGGGGGCCGGACTGCTCGGGGTTAGGCTGGGCATCGGTCAGCGGGTGGTGAGCAATTGCATTGTGCATCACTTGTTTGTACACATTATTAGTAGTAGTACTATTATCATCATTGTATTATTATTATTATTATTATTATTGTTATTGTTATTGTTATTATTATTTTCCTGTCCTATTAAACTGTCTTTATCTCAACTCACGGGCTTCAGTTTCCATTTCTCTCCCCCATCCCAGAGAGGGAGGGGGAGGGTGAGCGAACGGCTGCGTGGTGTTTAGCTGCCGGCCGGGTTAAACCACGACAGTCTTTTTGGCGCCCAACGTGGGGCACGAAAGGTTGAGATAATGGCAGATCTGACCAGAGTGTGTTAAAGTAAAATTGGTATGAGTATTAGACCTGCTTAATAGTCACTTGTCATAATGCTGATTGCTTTAATCTCAACTCTGCTGTGCCTGTTTTCCAAATTGAGTATCATAGCACATTATTTTCCGTATTTGCTCTCTGTCATGTTGTTTATGCTCTCCGGGCCCTGGTTTCAGACCATTATGGTACTGTGTGTTGTAACAGTGGCTTATGAGATGATAAAATATCTGGCCATGACTCTATCTTGGTATTTGTACTCAGTAACATCTTCGACTCTATACTTTGGAAACCTTATCTTGGAAACTATTAGCAATTATACCTGTTGCCTTTTTTCATTAGGGAGTCAATCTGTGGAGGGGAAAGGGGAAGATATTTTTTCTTAGTCGATCACTCTCCCTTTCTCCTTCATCACCCCTGTATCCTCCTTGATCACCCTCCCTTTCTCCTTCACCACCCTCTTATCCTCCGAGCTTGTTACAATAGCTCTCCAAGATATTGAATATCCTTGGGATACTCAGACCAGCATAGTCTTGTTGTTATGCCTCCTGAATGTGCTTCAGGTTTTGCTTAAAGTTAAACAACTACTTAGGAAGCTCATCCAGAGATCTGCCCGGAGGCAGTATAGTTGTGGGTGGCAGGGAGTATGGGAGGATATGGGAAGGCATCTAGAGCAGCTGGCACCCCCAGTGTTTTGGAAATTCACCCCTGAACAACTGCAAAATCCTAAAAAACTGGCAGAATGCTTGAGAAAAAGGTGTCACGATTCTGGCAGTTCCAAAGTAACACAAATCATTGTAACGTGCTGGGGCCTGGCTCATGCCTATTGTGCTGCCATTGATACTGCTATCAACTTAGTGACAGACCCTGCGGCCACTCCAAGTCCTGTGACAGATCCAATGGTTACTGCGACCCCTACGGTGGACTCTGCAGCCGCTCCTGCTCCGGTTCCTGCAGCCGCTCCAGTTCCAGCTCCTGCAGCCACTCCAGTTCCAGTTCCTGCAGCTGCTCCAGTCCCAGCTCCTGCAGCCGCTCCAGTCTCAGTTCCTGCAGCTGCTTCAGCTCCTGCAGCTGCTCCAGCTCCTGTGGCTGTGTTAGAGAAACGGGCTGTAGCAGTGCAAGATGACCCTGCAGAGGGTATTCCAACCCCTGTGGCAGACCCTGTAACAAGGTCAGAGAAACGAGCAGTAGCAGTGCAAGTTGCCCCTGTAGAGAAGGTGAAAAAATGGTATAGAGATTCAGGTCGTTTAGAACGCAGAGAGTCCTCTTTCAAATCTAGGTATAGAGACGACGACGACGCTGGGCCATCAAGGATTCAGGAGGAGGAAGATGAGGATGCCGAAAAATCAGCATTAACTACCCGAAGCCTATACGAGCGCGAGCTACGAGATGTGCAAAAAGATTTTGGTCGCTGTATAGGTGAGCAGCTTGTCACCTGGCTGCTCCAGTGCTGGGACACTGGAGCCAATTGTGTGGAATTAGACGGCAGGGAAGCCAGACGGCTCAGATCTCTTGCTAGAGACACAGGCATTGACAAAGCAATTGCAGATGGAGCACAATCTCACAGCCTCTGGAGGCGTCTCCTCTCAGCTGTGAGGGAAAGGTATCCCTTCAAGGAAGAACTTTTATGTCTACCAGGCAAGTGGACCGCTATGGAGAAAGGAATCCAGTACCTGAGGGAATTAGCCATATGGGAAGTGATTTATGAGGATCCAGACCTCGGACAAACATCCAAAGATCCAGATGAAGTCAGGTGTACACGACCCATGTGGCAGAAGTTTGTACGGAGTGCACCATCATCATATGCCAGCTCATTGGCAATAATGGCCTGGAAAGAGGATGAGGAACCCACAGTGGATGAAGTGGCTAAACAACTCCGGCAGTACGAAGAAAGTCTCTCCTCTTCCTTACAGGCCTGTGTCTCAGCTGTGGAGAAACTTTCTGAAGAGGTCCACCAACTTAAAATTATTATTAGTAGTACTATTATCATCATTGTATTATTATTATTATTATCATTTTTCTGTCTTATTAAACTGTCTTTATCTCAACTGACGGGCTTCAATTTCCATTTCTCTCCCCATCCCAGAGAGGGAGGGGGGAGGGTGAGCGAACGGCTGTGTGGTGTTTAGCTGCCGGCCGGGTTAAACCACGACAGGGAGAGATTCAGAAAAAAAAGTGAAAGCCTGTGGGTTGAGATAAAGATAGTTTATTAGGGTAGACAAGAAAGGAAAATGATAATAATAATGATAATAGTACTGCTAATAATAACGTGTACAAAACACATGACGTGTAATGCAATTGCTCTCCACCCACTGACCAATGCCCAGCCAAACCCGAGCAGCAGTCCTCCCACCCCAGCCAGCCAGCCCATCTTAATTATTCAGCATGTCGTCATATGGTATGGAATACCCCTTTGGCCAGTTTCGGTCAGCTGTCCTGGGTCTGTCCCCTCCCAGCTCCTGCTGCATCCCCAGCCTGCCCGCTGGCAGAAGAGAGCGAGAAGCTGAAAAGTCCTAGGCTTAGTGTAAGCACTGCTCTGCAACAATTAAAACACCAGAGTGTTATCAGTTCTCATCCTAAATCCCAAACACGGCACCCTACCAGCTACTAGGAGGAAAATTAACTCTACCCTAGACAAAATCAGGACTCAGCTGCTATCTCACTCACTTGGCAGTGGGATTGTTATCCGTAGGTTCGTGCCTGGTGCGCCTCACTAATAAGCACACAGAGTCAGAACTCACACAAAGGTCTTTTAATTAAATAATTAGTCATATAATTCTGCATAATCAGGTGCTTGGCAATCTTTCCCAAAGCAAGCACACCTCTGACTTTAAGCACCTTTATTTATACACAGCTAACTTGTGTAAGCTATCTCTCTGGCTGCTTCTGATTGGTTGTTTTAGCTCGCCTAACTTATCTCTATTGAGCTATATCAATTAATACACTAGTCAGTAGTCTGCATGTAATAGTAGTGACCATGCTGTGATGCTCCCCGCACCCTAGGAATACGCATTCCCCAAGGTGTGTTGGTGCACTCTTCCCCAGAAGGTCGATAGATCATTCCAGCTGTTTCACTGCCAACCTTCATCTTTAGGGGAGGCTTAGTGATATTGCAATTATCTATGGTTCCATTTTTTGTAAGAGTCCACTATAGGTCATCTTTCCCTTCCTCAGTGTGCCATGTTAGATTTGCACAGTTTTGCCTTTTCCAAATATCCTCCCAAGTTTGGGTCAGTCCAATGGACAATATTCTCCAAGTTACTGGTGAACTGGCAGACTGGGGAAGGGGTAGGCACGTTGTGATTTGACTAACATTATGCCTATGCCTGAAAGCTTGAATTAGTTGCGATATGAGATTTGCATTCTCTGGTTTTCCAAGTAAGGCTTCTACTAATATAATTACAATAATCCATGTAGCTGTCCCTATGTTAAAATTTTGGTTTCTGTGAGAAATAAAGTTGTGTTTTTGCAGTGAAAAAAATCCACTAACCTTGCATATTCAAAAATGATTGTGCAGGCATGACAGTGGCATAGCAGTGGGGAGTATGTTAAGCAGATAAGGGGACAGTGGAAGGTCCCGCTGTCCCAAAATATGGAGGATAGCTAAGAAAAACAAGATGAGCAGTGCAAAATCAGTGAAAACAAAAAATCATGGGCCCTCTAGCCACAAGAGAAGAAGGGGAAAAAATGAAAAGGAGAAATGCTCTCTACAGATACCTTAAAGGAGGCTGTAGTGAGGTGGGGGTTGGTCTGTTCTCCCACGTGCCTGGTGACAGGACGAGGGGGAATGGGCTAAAGTTGCGCCAGGGGAGTTTTAGGTTAGATGTTAGGAAGAACTTCTTCACTGAAAGGGTTGTTAGGCATTGGAACAGGCTGTCCAGGGAAGTGGTGGAGTCACCATCCCTGGAAGTCTTTAAAAGACGTTTAGATGTAGAGCTTAGGGATATGGTTTAGTGGGGACTGTTAGTGTTAGGTCAGAGGTTGGACTCGATGATCTTGAGGTCTCTTCCAACCTAGAAATTCTGTGATTCTGTGATTCTGTGATTAAAGGTTGGTCAAAAAAAAAAAAAAAAAAGTACATATATGGTATAGTAATAAGCACTGAGTATTTTGTGAACCTGTAGTACTCAGCCAGGAAACAGGGAAGGAATCAAGCGTTGAGTAATAGGGAATATAAGGTTATGATATACTTTTGCTGTGCAATCCTACTTGCAGGACTCCCACCATTGCAAAAAATAAAAATGCTACTTCACTGAGATCCTCTCCTGAGCCTGTGTTATTGGCTACAGAGTGTTTCTCACAAACTGGGACTCGTCCGGGATTCAGTTGCCTTCTGGGGAGCCCCGTTAACACCGCAGCAGGAAGGAATGCCCCTCTGATTTAAGTGGTCCTGTGCCTTGGTGACGGTGGTTCTGCAGAGATCTGACAAAGGAACCAAGATTAGTTAAGAAGGCAGGACTGGTGAAGACTTAGGGAAGAAAGGAAGGCAGGAACTCAGGTTTCGAGAACTGACCTGTTAACTCTGTACACAGACCAAGGTAAGAAATATTAAGTATTCCTTGGGGTTCGGATAAGACTTTTGTGTGACATGTGATTGAGATGTACTTTTGTGTGGTGGTTTTACCGTGTTAGGCAGCCAAACACCGCAACCGCTCTCTCACTCCCCCTCCTTAGATGAGGAGGGGAAGAAGTAACGTAAAGAACAACTCACGGGCCGAAATAAGGACAATTTAATTAAAGGGAAATAATAATAATAATAATAATAATAATAACAATAATAATAATAAATGAAATATTATTATGAACTAAACAATTTAACTAAAGGGAAAAAAAGGGAAAGGGGAATAGAGAGGGGGAAAGGGAAAAAAGGGAGGAAAACAAACAAACAAAACAAACAAAGGCTATGTGGAAGTGCAGAGGAAAGAAATTACTCTCTGCTTCCCACAAATGAGCAATGCTTGACCATGTCCTTGAAGCAGGGCCTCAACGCACGCAGCTGGTGTTTGGGAGGAGGACCGACGTTTTCCCAACGAGAGCCCACCCCTCCCCTCTTCTTCCTGTTTCCACCTTTTATTGCTGAGTGTGACATCACATGGTATGGAATATCCTTTTGGTTGGTTTAGGTCAGCTGCCCTGGTGATGTTTCTCTTCTCACTTTTTGCCCACCCCCTAGGAGGGTTAGAAAGAGTCCCGATGCTGTGCCAGCACTGCTCAGCAGCAGACACAACACTGGTGTGATAACACTGCTGTTCCAGCTACAAGTGCAGAGCGCAGCACTGTATGGGCTGCTGCAGGGAACGTTAACATTCCAGCCAGACCCAGTACATTTTGTAAGAAGCAAGTGTGTAGTCTTGATCTGTGGTTCCGTAGCTCTGCGAGGGGCGTGGCCAGAGACGGATGAAGCAAGAGGTAAAAAGGAGAAAGGAAGAGTCTTGGGGAAATCTGATATACAGTACTCCCGTGCACGCTAAAGTGCTCGGCAGTACACACCCATTTTCTAGAACTGGAATGTTAGTGCATGGTACCCTGCAGGAGGAAAAAATTCTGTAGCAGCACACTCAGAAGGGATAGAAAAAATGGGTGTTATGGTTTAACCCGGCTTGCAGCTAAGCACCACACAGCCGTTCGCTCACCCTCCCCCCTCCCTCTCTGGGATGGGGGAGAGAATCAGGAAAATCATAGAATCATAGAATATCCTGAGTTGGAAGGGACCCATTAGGATCATCAAGTCCAAATCCTGGCTCCACAATGGTCTACCCAAAAATTCAGACCATGTGTTTGAGAGCATAGTCCAAACGCTTCTTAAATTCTGACAGGCTTGGTGCAGTGACTACTTCCCTGGGGAGCCTGTTCCAGTGTGCAAATGAAGTCTGTGGGTTGAGATAGACAGATTATTAGGAAAGAAAAGAAAAGAAAAGAAAAGAAAAGAAAAGAAAAGAAAAGAAAAGAAAAGAAAAGATAATGATTATAGTACTACTACCACTAATGTGTACAAAACAAGTGATGCACAATGCAATTGCTCACCACCCACTGACCGATGCCCAGCCTATCCCTGAGCAGCGGTGTCCCCCCCCCCCAACTAGCCACCCCTATGTATTGTTCAGCATGATGTCAGATGGTATGGAATACCGCTTTGGCGAATTTGGGTCAGCTGTCCTGGGTCTGTCCCCTCCCAGCTCCTGCTGCACCCCTAGCCTGCCCGTTGGCAGGACAGAGCGAGAAGCTGAAAACTCCTTGGCTTAGTGTAAGCAACAATTAAATTATCAGTGTGTTATCAACACTCTTCTCATCCTAAATCTAAAACATAGCACTCTACCAGCTACTAGGAGGAAAATTAACTCTATCCTAGCTGAAACCAGGACAATGGGAAATAAGGATTCCAGGGGACCGGGAGATATCCCTGGGGCAGTACCTACCGACAGTTCTTCAGGAAGAATGATAAGAAATTGGAAAAATAATCCCAAAATTAGAGGAAATTATAAAAAGAAAAAGAGTAAATACTGTGTATTAATCTGGATAAAGGAATCAATTCAGTAAATATCAGTATTTTGGCCAAAATGGGGGTCTGATGAAAATTCAGGCTTTAAATTTATATTTAAAAAATAAGACTCCTTTTACGGAGGAGGAGTCAAGTTATGCTGCTTGCTGGGTGTATGGGTAAGTCAGTTTTTGTTGAAAAAGGGAAATGAAGTCTTTAATTGAGGACCCTACAGGACTAGCAGAACAGTTAGATCAGTTTCTAAGGCCTAATCTGTATTCTTGGGGGGGAAATTATGACAATCTGGAGTATGTTATTCACTGGAGAAGAGGGGGGAATGATTAGGCAGGCAGCTATGCAAGAAAGGGGAAAGAACCAACCCTCCAGGACCAGGAGTAATTCCCATGGATCAGAAATATCTACTTTCTGACCCCAACTGGGATAATAACAACCCACAACACAGAAATCATATGAGAGACTTAAAGAACATAATAATAATGGGAATTAGGGAAGCAGTACCAAAGTCTCAGAATTTTACTAAAGCATTTGAAATCCAACAACAAAAGGGTGAATCCCCTAGTGATTTTCTGCAAAGACTGAGGGTCAGAATGAGAAAGTACTCGGGGGTGAATCCTGAGGACCCAATAGGCCAAGGGCTCTTTAAAGTTCATTTTGCGATTAAAGCCTGGCCAGATACACAGAAGAAGCTTCAGAAGGTGGGAGGATGGAGCAAACAGTCACTGGAGACCTTCCTGCAGGAGGCCCAAAAGGTGTATGTCAGGAGGGGAGATGAGAAGGAAGAACAGAGAGCAGCTCGCCCCAAATCACCTGCTCCACTGTGGAATCCTCTCCACAGGCTTCAGCATGGAGATCTGCACTCCCATGGTGCCCATGGGCTGCAGAAGGACAACCTGCTCCACGATCGGCCTCTCCATGGGCAGCAGGGGAACTTCAGCTCCAGCACCTATGGGCTGAGATGAAGACATTTTATTAGGAAATAAAATAAAGGAGAATAATAATAATGTTAATAGTAGATCACCTTGCCGAGGCAATTGGCTCCGGGGTAGATGCGTTCTGCAGCAGAGCAGGGGATCGAGGTGGGCAGGGCTTTTTTTTCCCAGAATTGAGCCCACTTGAGGGAAGCGCCAGGACCCGGCAGCCCTCCCGAGGGAGGCTGACGAGACGTAGGTGGAGCCAGCAGCGCTCCCTCCCCGGCCGTTCAAAAGCTGCCCCTAGAGAGCGCGAGCGACCAGGATGGGCAAACAGGGCGTGGTGCGTCAGAAAGGAATCAAGTGGCAGTTCGCACGGCAGTTCACGCAGGCAGGGCGAGTAGGGAGGGCAGAGCGTTCCCCCCCGCCCATACGAACAACTCCTCTAACGGCGGTCTACCGCTAGCCAGGCTGCAATGGTCTCCACCAGGCACAGTGCTCTCTCTAGGAAGTCTGTATACACCTAGACCGACTGCCCGCTCAAAAATGCAGCAGTTCAGGTCTCTGGATGCAGGGAGTGTCTGAGCCTTTTGCTGCCATCTGCGGGAGGCAGAGAGACTGTGTGTGTGAGGTGCGAGCAGGTGGATGACCTGGTCAGCCTGGTGGCAGAACTCAAGGCGGAGGTAGAGAGGTTGAGGGATATCAGGGAATGTGAGCAGGAGATAGACTTGTGGAACAACTCCCTGCAGGGCCTGAAGGAGAGGTACCGGGCTGAGACACCCCAAATGGGGATGGACTCCCTCCCCTGTTGCTGTCGGGCAGAGGGGAGGGGACCTAGGAGATGAGGAGGAATGGAGACAGGTCCCTGCTTGACATCGCAGGCGATGCCTCCCCCCGCACCGGCCCCACCTTCCCAGGTACCCTTACACAACAGGTTTGAGGCCCTGGAGCTTGAGAGACCAGTAGGTGAGGATGAGGTAGGAAGTCTACCCAGGAGGATGACTAGGGCGAAGAAGTCAACTCCATGTCTCAGGACTGCCTCCACCAAGACAGAAGGAAGGGTGATTGTTGTAGGCGGCTCCCTTCTCAGGGGAACAGAGGGCCCTATTTGTCGGCCTGACCCTACCCATAGGGAAGTCTGCTGCCTCCCTGGGGCCAGGGTCAGGGACATTGCCAGGAAGCTTCCCAACCTGGTTTGCCCCTCTGACTATTAACTTCTTTTGATAGTCCAGGCTGGCAGTGATGACATTGAAGAGAGAAGCCTGAAGACTATCAAACGGGACTTTAGGGGGCTGGGTCGGTTAGTGGATGGAGCGGGAGTACAGGTGGTGTTTTCGTCTATCCCTACAGTGGCAGGGAGGGGTGCAGAGAGGACACAGAAAGCCCACCTGATAAACACGTGGCTCAGAGGCTGGTGCCAACACAGATTTTTTTTTTTTGACAATGGGGTGCTTTACTCGGCACCCGGCCTGATGGCCACAGACGGGGCCCTATCTCTAAGGGGGAAATGGATCCTAGCCCAGGATCTGGCAGGGCTCACTGAGAAGGCTTTAAACTAGGTAAGAAGGGGGACGAAGCTGAAACAAGGCTTGTTGGAGCTGTGCCAGGGAGAACAATGGCAAGGCCGGGGGAGAAGGCAATGGCCCAACTAAAGTGCATCTACACTAATGCACGCAGCATGGGTAACAAACAGGAAGAGCTGGAAGCCATCATGCAGCAGGCAGGCTATGACTTGGTTGCCATCATGGAAACGTGGTGGGACCACTCTCATGACTGGTGTGCTGCAATGTCTGGCTATAGGCTCTTCAGAAGGGACAGGCAGCATGGAAGGGGTGGTGGTGTGGCTCTCTATATTAGAGAATCTTTCGATGTTGTGGAACTCGAGGCTGGGAATGACAAGGTTGAGTCCCTATGGGTTAGGATCGGCAGGTAGGCCAACAAGGCTACCGTCCTGGTTGGGGTCTGTTATAGACCGCCGAACCAGGACGAGGAGACGGATGAGGAGTTCTACAGGCAGCTGACAGAAGTTGCGAAATCGTCGGCGCTTGTCCTCGTGGGGGACTACAACTTCCCAGACATATCCTGGAAGCACAACACAGCCCAGAGAAAGCAGTCTAGGAGGTTTCTGGAGAGCGTGTAAGATAGCTTCCTGACACAGCTGGTTAGGGAGGTGCCCTGCTAGACCTTCTCTTCACAAACAGAGAAGGACTGGTGGGAGATGTGGTGGTTGGAAGCTGTCTTGGGCAGAGTGACCATGAAATGGTAGAGTTCTCTATTCTTGGAGAAGCCAGGACGGGAACCAGTAAAACCGCTGTACTGGACTTCCGGAGAGCTGACTTTGAACTGTTCAGGACACTGGTTGGCAGAGTCCCTTGGGAGGCGGTTCTGAAGGGCAGAGGAGTTCAGGAAGGCTGGGCGCTCTTCAAGAAGGAAATTTTAATGGCGCAGGAGTGGTCTGTCCCCACGTGCCCAAAGATGAGCCGGCATGGAAGAAGACCGGCCTGGCTTAACAGAGAATTGTGGCTTGAGCTTAGGAGAAAAAAGAGGGTTTATAATCTTTGGAAAAGAGGGCGGGCCACTCAGGAGGACTATATATGTTGCAAGGCAGTGCAGGGACAAAATTAGAAAGGCCAAAGCTCATGTGGAGCTCAATCTGGCTACTGATGTTAAAGACAACAAAAAATCTTTTTACAAATACATCAATGCAAAACGGAGGACTAAGGAGAACCTCCATCCTTTACTGGATGCGGGGGGAAACTTAGTGACAAAAGATGAGGAAAAGGCAGAGGTGCTTAATGCCTTCTTTGCCTCAGTCTTTAGTGGCAAAACCAGTTGCTCTCTGGATACCCAGTACCCTGAGCTGGTGGAAGGGGATGGGGAGCAGAATGTGGCCCTCACTATCCACGAGGAAATGGTTGGCGACCTGCTACGGCACTTGGATGTACGCAAATCGATGGGGCCAGATGGGATCCACCTGAGGATACTAAAATAACTGATGGAAGAGCTGGCCAGGCCGCTTTCCATCATTTATCAGCAGTCCTGGCTATCAGGGGAGGTCCCAGTTGACTGGCAGCTAGCAAACGTGACGCCCATCTACAAGAAGGGCCGGAGGGCAGACCTGGGAAACTACAGGCCTGTCAGTTTGACCTCAGTGCAAGGGAAGCTCATGGAGCAGATTATCTTGAGTGTCATCACGCGGCACTTGCAGGGCAACCAGGTGATCAGGCCCAGTCAGCATGAGTTTATGAAAGGCAGGTCCTGCTTAACGAACCTGATCTCCTTCTATGACAAAGTGACGCGCTGGGTGGATGAGGGAAAGGCTGTGGATCTGGACTACCTTGACTTCAGTAAGGCTTTTGACATTGTTCCCCACAACATTTTCCTCAAGAAACTGGCTGCTCATGGCTTGGACTGGCGTACGCTTCGTGGTGTTAAGAACTGGCTGGATAGCCAGGCCCAAAGAGTCAATAGAATAGAGTGAATAGAATAGGGTGAATAGAGTAAAATCAAGTTGGAGGCTGGTCACTAGTGGTGTTCCCCAGGGCTCGGTACTGGGGCCAGTCCTCTTTAATATCTTCATCGATGATCTGGATGAAGGCATTGAATGCACCCTCAGTAAGTTCGCAGATGACACCAAGTTAGGTGCGTGTGTCGATCTGCTTGAGGGTAGGAAAGCTCTGCAGGAGGATCTGGATAGGCTGCACCGATGGGCTGAGGTCAGCTGTATGAAGTTCAACAAGGCCAAGTGCCGGGTCCTGCACCTGGGGCGCAATAACCCCAGGCAGAGCTACAGACTGGGAGATGAGTGGTTGGAGAGCTGCCAGGCGGAGAAGGACCTGGGAGTGATGGTGGATAGTCAGCTGAATATGAGCCAGCAGTGTGCTCAGGTGGCCAAGAAGGCCAACAGCATCCTGGCTTGTATAAGAAGCAGTGTGGCCAGCAGGTCTAGGGAAGTGATTGTCCCCCTGTATTCGGCTCTGGTGAGGCCACATCTCGAGTACTGTGTTCAGTTTTGGGCCCCTCGCTACAAGAAGGACATCGTGGTGCTCGAGCGAGTCCAGAGAAGGGTGACGAAGCTGGTGAGGGGTCTGGAGAACAAGTCTTACGAGGAGCGGCTGAGGGAGCTGGGTTTGTTCAGCCTGGAGAAGCGGAGGCTCAGGGGCGACCTTATCGCTCTTTATAAGTACATTAAGGGAGGCTGTAGTGAGGTGGGGGTTGGTCTATTCTTCCACGTGCCTGGTGACAGGACGAGGGGGAATGGGCTAAAGTTGCTCCAGGAGAGATTTAGGTTGGATCTTAGGAAGAACTTCTTTACCGAAAGGGTTGTTAGGCATTGGAATAGGCTGCCCAGGGAAGTGGTGGAGTCACCATCCCTGGAGGTCTTTAAAAGACATTTAGATGTAGAACTTAGCGATATGGTTTAGTGGAGGACTTGTTAGTGTTAGGTCAGAGGTTGGTCTCGATGATCTTGAGGTCTCTTCCTACCTAGACAATTCTTTGATTCTGTGATACTACTAATAATAATGTGTACAAAACAAGTGATGCACGATGCAATTGCTCACCACCCACTCATCCCGTCCCCGAGCAGTGGCCTCTTACATCCCGGCCAGAAACCCCATAGTATTTTTTCAGCATGATGTCATATGGTATGGACTATTCCATTGGCCAGTTCTGGTCAGCTGTCCTCGTTCTGTCCCCTCCCAACTCCTCGTGAACCCCCAGCCTCCTCACTCGCAGGGCGGTATGAGATGCTGTAAATTCCTTGGCTTAGTGCAAGTACTGCTCTTCAACATTAGCATGTTATCAACATTATTCTCATCCTAAATCCAAAACACAGCACCATACCACCTGCTAGGAGGAAAATTAACTCTATCCTAGCCAAAACCTGGACAGAACTTCACCCCTGAACAAGTATAAATTCCTAAAAAAAAGATAGAATTTTGAAAGACGTATGCCCTGCCCTATAACACACACTGTGGCTAAATCTGAGGGCCAACTGTAGATGGTATCAATTGCTCCCCAGTCAAGACAAGACAATGGAAGCGGAAGTCTGCTCGACTAGTAAGGAAAGAAGCTCCTTTTGAGAAGCGCCAGGAGGGAGAAGTGGAAGATGTGGGCAGCTCTAAAGCAAAGCCATCACAAAGACAGCAGGAAGAATAGACCGAAATCATAAATGAGTCAGAAACCACCTGATCCCTATCCCTGAGTGAGTTGGGAGATATACAAAGGGATTTCAGCTGTCACCTAGGTAAGCACATTCTCACCTGGCTGCTTCAGTGCTGGGATACTGGGGCCAGTAGCCAAGAACTAGAAGGCAAGGAAGCTAAGCAGCTGGGATCCCTCTCTAGAGAAAGAGTCACTGACAGAGAAACTGGGAGAGAGGCACAGGTTCTCATCCTCTGGAGGCGACTCCTGTCAGGTGTGAAGGAAAGGTATCCCTACAAGGAAGATACTGTATATCAACTAGGCAAGCAGACCACCATGGAGAAAGGTCTCCAGCACCTGAGGGAATTAGCTGTGCTGGAGAAGGTTTATAGTGATTTGGACAATGACCAGACATCTCAAGATCCCAATGAAGTCCACTGTGTGCCGTCCACGCGGCTGAATTTTTTTACAGAGTGTGCCATCATCACATGCCAGCACGGTGGAAGCAATGAATTGGAGAGATGGGATGGGACCAACAGTGTATGTTTGTATGTTGTGTTCCTGTTGGGCAATTCCCCAGAGGCAGTCGCAGGACTGATATTTCTCCTAACCCTGAAGAAGGGATCTCTGCTTTGCATTTGCAGTAATTATGTGACAGATACTGCAACCAGGACTAGAGGGGCCCTGCCTCTGGCCAGGTAGAGGAGAGGGATAACTGGATGTACTGGACTGTGTGGATCCGATGGCCTGGCACATTGGAACCACAGGAGTACAACACCAGCGCGCAATGCACCCTAATGCCATCAGGCTACCAATGGGCAGAACTCATCCGTATCTCTGGAGTGACTGGGGTTCCCAACAGTTAACGGTATTGGAGGATGAAGGGAGACTAACTGGTAAGGAGTGGCAAAAGTACCCCATTATGATTGGCCTGGATGCTCCGTGCATCCTTTGCACAGACTACCTCAGGAGAGGATATTTTAAGGACCCAAAAGGTGGGCTTTTGGTATAGCTGCCTTGAGCACAGAGAAGATTAAGCAGCTGTCTACCCTGTCTGGTCTCTCATAAGACCCTTCTGTTGTAGGATTGCTGAGGGTTGAAGAACAGCAGGTGCCAATCGCTACCACAATGGTGTATCGGTGGCAATATCGCACCAACCAAGACTCCCTGATTCCATCCATATGCTAATTCATCAACTGGAGAGCTAAGGAGCGATCAGCAAGACTCACTCACCCTTTAATAGTCCCATATGGCCAGTGTGAGAATCCAACAGTGAGAGGAGACTAACAGTGGACTATCGTGGCCTGAACGAAGTCACGCCACCACTGAGTGCTGCAGTGCCAGACATGCTAGAACTCCAGTACGAACTGGAATCGAAGGCAGCCAAGTTGTGGTATGCCACAACTGATATTGCTAATGCATTTTTCTCTATCCCTCTAGCAGCAGAGTGCAGGCCACAGTTTGCTTTCACTTGGAGGGGAGTCCAATATACTTAAAATCGGCTGCCCCAGGGGTGGAAACACAGCCCTACCATTTGCCATGGACTGATCCAGTCTGCGTTGGAGCAGGGGGAAGCTCCTGAACACCTGCAGTACATTGATGACATCATTGTGTGGGGTGGCACAGCAGAGGAGGTTTTTAGGAAAGGGAAGAAAATGATCCATACTCTTTTAAGTCTGATTTTGCCATTAAACATGGTCAAGGGACCTGCACAGGAAATCCAGTTCTTGGGGGTAAAATGGCAGGATGGATGTCGCCACATCCCATACAGTTTGTGATCAACAAAATAACAGCTATGTCTCCACCAACTAGCAAAAAAGAAACACAGACTTTCCTAGTTCTTGTGGGGTTCTGGAGAATGCATGTTCCAGGCTACATTCAGCTTCTGAGTCCTCTATATTGAGTGACTCAAAAGAGGAACTATTTTGAGTGGGGCCCCGAACAACAACAGGCCTTTGAAAAAATCAAACAGGAAATAGCTCGTGTGGTAGCCCTTGGGCCTGTCCGTACTGGACCAGCTGTGCAAAATGTACTTTGCACTGCAGCTGGGGAGAATGGCCTCACCTGGATTCTCTGGCATAAAACCCCAGGAGAAACTTGAGGTCAACCTCTGGGGTTCTGGAGCTGGGTCTGTGAGAATTAAAGATTTCTTTTTGCAGTGGAAAATTCCACTAACCTTGCTTATTCAGAAGTGTTAAGTTATTTGTCTAAACTGCTAGACCCAGTTTCCAGAGGATGGCCTGAATGTGTTCAGCTGTAGCAGCAACTGCTATTCTGGTGGAAGAAAGCAGGAAATTAACCTTTGGTGGTCATCTGATAGTTACTACTCATCACCAGGTTAAGACAGTCTTGACTCAGAGAGCTGGGCACTGGCTGACTGATTCTAGGATTTTGAAACATGAGGCAATACTGATTGAAAAGGATGGTCTAGTGTTAACCACAAAATCATGCTTGAATCCCACTGCCTTCCTATGGAGAGGAGAAAGGGCTGGAGAAGATATAGAACATAACTGCCTGAATTTAATAGAGTATCAGACTAAAGTGAGACCAGATTTACAAGATGTTCCCCTTGAGGAAGGAGATATTCTGTTTATTGATGGATTCTCAAGGGCAGTACAGGGAAAGAGGTATAATGGCTATGCTATAGTTGATGGATTTAGTGAAGAAGTAAAAGAGATGGTCTGATTACCCAATAACTGGTCAGCCCAAACATGTGAATTATATGCCTTGAATCAGGCACTCACACTTCCTGAAGGAAAAGAGGGAACCATCTAGACCAATTTGAGATATGCATATGGGGTGGTTCATACATTTGTTAAAATCTGGGAGGAGCGTGGGTTGATCGACAGTAAAGGGAAGGAACTGACCCACAAGGAGCTTGTAAAGCAAGTCCTACATAATTTATTATTACCTACTGGAATTGCAGTAGTGCATGCAAAAGGGCACCAGAAAAGGAATTCAGTCACTGTCCAAGGGAACCATGTGGCAGATGAAAAAGTCCATGAGGCAGCCTTGCAATCAAAAATCACTATAAATTATCTTATACCTGAAGTAACCTCCCCACCAGAAAAGCAGATAGTGAAAACGAGAAAGAGGTTTTTAAGGAATTAGGAGCCATGGAGTCTGAAGGAAAACGGATACTCCCTGATGGGAGAGAAATGCTGAATAAAGCACTAATGAGGCAAATATTAACTGTTTTACATCAAGGGAGTCACTGGAGAGTTCAAGCAATGTGTGACACTGTGCTATGGAAATATGTATGGGTGGGAATATATACTCTGGCTAAACAAGTATGAAGGGGTTGTGTAGTATGTCAAAAGGTAAATAGGACAATCATCTTCAGTCAGCCCAAAGGGGGGCAAGAACCAGGAATTTGACTCGCCGAGGCTATTGGCTCCGGGGCAGATGTGTTCTGCAGTGGAGCAGGGGATCGAGATGGGCAGGGCTTTTTTCTTGCATCAAGGCCACTCGAGGCAGCCGAGGGAGCCGCCAGGACCTGGCAGCACTCGTGAGTGAGGCCGACGAGGCGTGGGCAGAGCCAGCAGAGCTCCCTCCCCTGCCATACAAAGGCATCCCCTAGGGAGCACAAGCAACCAAGAGCGTGGCGAACAGTGCATAGCATGGCAGTTTACGTGGCAGTGCACTCTCACTGCTCTTTTCCAAAGGTGGTTGTAACCTGCTTGTGAAGAGCGCAGACATGGTATCAACCCTGCAGAAAGCCATGGCCTCTGCATGACTTGCGGCCTCTCCAGCCACAGCTACCGATGTGGCTACCCAGACGGAGATCTCGGGGAAACACGCGAAAGTCCAGGTGTTGGGCTGCAGGGTGTGCCCAAGTCTGTGGGAAAGGAATTCACAGGTGGCTTCACGCTGTTTCACACATCCCTGCATTATAGAATCATAAAATCATAGAATATCCCGAGTTGGAAGTGACCCATAAGGATCATCAAGTCCAACTCCTGGCACTGCACAGGTCTGCCCAAAAGTTTAGACCATGTGACTAAGTGCACAGTCCAATTGCTTTTTAAATTCAGACAGGCTTGGTTCCATGACTACGCCCCTGGGGAGCCTGTTCCAGTGTGCAACCACCCTCTCAGTGAAGAACCTCTTCCTGATGTCCAGCGTGAACTTCCTCTGCCTCAGCTTGACACCATTCCCGCGGGTCCTATCACTGGTGTTCACAGAGAATAGGTCACCTGCCTCCCCACTCCCCCTCGCAAGGAAGTTGTAGACCATGATGAGGTCCCCCCTCAGCCTCCTCTTCTCCAGGCTGAACAGGCCAAGTGACCTCAGCCGCTCCTCATACGTCTTCCCCTCTAGGCCCTTCACCATCTTTGTTGCCCTCCTCTGGACACTCTCCAACAGTTTAATGTCATTCTTGTACCGTGGTGCCCAGAACTGCACACAGTACTCGAGGTGAGGCTGGACCAGTGCAGAATAGAGGGGGACAATCACCTCCCTCGATTGACTAGCGATGCTGTGCTTGATACATTCCAGGATATGGTTGGCCTTCCTGGCTGCCAGGGGACACTGCTGGCTCATATTCAACTTGCTGTCCACCAAAACCCCCAGATCCCTCTCTGCGGGGCTGCTCTCCAGCATCTCATCGCCCAGTCTGTACGTATAGCCAGGGTTGCCCCGTCCCAGGTGCAGGACCTGGCACTTGCTCTTGTTAAACTTCATGTGGTTGGTGATTGCCCAGCTCTCCAATCTGTCCAGATCTCTCTGCAAGGCCTTTCCACCCTCATCAGAGTCCACAACTCCTTAAAGTTTGGTGTCGTCAGCAAATTTGCTCAAAACACCTTCTAGTCCTACATTCAAATCATTTATAAAGACATTGAAGAGGAATGGCCCTAAAATGGAGCCTTGAGGGACCCCACTAGTGACCGTCCGCCAGCCTGATGTGGCCCCGTTAACCACAACCCTTTGAGCCCTGCCCATCAGCCAATTGCTCACACATTGTATAATGTTTTTGCTAAGTTGTATGCCGGACATTTTGTCCAGTAGGATCCTATGGGAAACTGTGTCAAAAGCTTTACTGAAATCCAAACAGATCACATCAGCTGGTTTCCCTTGGTCAACTAGATGGGTGATCTTATCATAAAAGGAAATCAAATTTGTTAGGCAGGACCTTCCCCTCGTGAACCCATGTTGGCTGGGACCAATGACTGCATTGTCCCCCAGGTGCACTTCAATAACTTCAAGAATCATCTTTTCCATAATTTTACCAGGCACTGAAGTGAGACTGACAGACCTGTAATTGCTAGGATCTTCTTTCTTACCCTTCTTGAAAATTGGCACAACATTTACCAGCTTCCAGTCTACTGGGACCTCTCCAGATTCCCAAGATCTTTCAAAACTAATTGAGAGAGGTCCTGCGATGACGTCAGCCATCTCTTTAAGTGCCCTGGGATGAATCCCATCTGGACCCATGGACTTGTATGGATCCAGGTGGAGCAGCAAATCCCGCACACGTTCAGGGTCAGTTGGGAGTTTGTCATTCCCACCGTTATGGTCCTCCAGCTCAGGGCACCCAGGGTCCCGAAGTCCATCATCAGTGTTGAAGACAGATGCGAAGAAGGCATTAAACATCTCTGCTTTGCCTATGTCATGGTCTGTGAAGAGACCTTCCCCATCAAGTAGCAGACCTATGTTTTCTTTGGTTCTCCTTTTTCTGTTCACATATCTAAAAAAACCTTTTTTATTGTCTCCCACAGACATGGCCAGGTTCAACTCTAGTTGGGCTTTGGCCCCATGAATTTTCTCCTACAACCACAAACAGCATCCCTGCATTCCTTTCTCATCGCCTGACCCTGCTTCCAGCAGCCGTACACTTTCTTTTTCCGTCTAAGCTCCAGTAGAAGATCCCTGGTCAGCCAGGCCGGCCTTCTGCCTCACCTGCCTGCCTTCCGATATTTTGGAATTGCCTGATCTTGTGCTTTTAGGAGGCAGTGCTTAAAGATTGACCAGCACTGATGGACACCAATGCCTTCAAAAGCAGCTTCCCACGGACCTTGCTGACTAGTTCCCTGAGCAGAATTAGAGATAATGAGGAAATAATCAGTAGAAACAGAAACTTGAGCAAGGTCAAATTAACTTGTCTACAAATTAACTTGGCTACAGTGTTAAAGATGAGCTTTGTGCAGCAGCCAATTGCTGACTGGCTAGAGGTGCGTGTCTGAGGGTCTCTAACCAATTGTATGACAGATTCGGACGCGTGGACAGTGCATGGGGCTACAGGGAAAGTACATGTTGTAGTGAAAAAAAGCAATAAATGTCTCCTGTTCAAGAGCCATCAAGAGTCCGTGTCTTGCATCCCTTCAGTGGTGACCCTTCAATGGTGACGGGGAGGAGAAGCGCTGCACAAACGTCTGAAGGGAACCCAGCTGAATGAGTCAAGCTCGCAGCTGGACTGCAGCTTCAACCCCGGGACATCACCTGAAGGACAGGTGAGCGGCTGGGCAGTAATCATGGGATCTAGCCTTTCGGCAGAGGAAGAAGCTATAGTGAAACTACTAACGCAACTCCTAATAGAAAGGGGAGTATAAAATGATCTGTTTAAGATAAAGCTATTATTGACATTTTTGCGAAAACAAGAGTTCCCCTCAATGGCTTCCACAGTATTTGACTAAAAACTTGGGACCAAGTGGGGGAAAAAATATAGGAAGCAGCGTCCAGTGGGGATACTAATGCTGCTGAGGTGATGACTACGTGGTGGCTGGTGACTGAGACTTTAAGATCGTGGCAGGCAGAAAAGAATGTACAGAACGCTGCTGCCCAGGCAATAACAGCAGCCGAACTGAGATTAGAGCCTGCAAGGTCATCAGAGTGGTGCAAGTTGATAGACAAGGAAGGGCAAGGATGACAAGGAAGAGGGCTGCGGACCGCCACTGCAGAGCCCCTCCCTGCTGACCCCCTCTGCTCCCACCTTGCCTACCCCCGATAATGCCTCCCTTGGGGCCCGAGCTTTCAACCCACGGGAACGATGGGAGCAAGTGTGCCAGGAAGCGCTAAAGGACAGGGGCCTGGAAGGAATGGCTTTCCCAGTGCAGGTGCAACCCAACGGTCCAAATGAATATAATGCCTTCCAATGGGACCTAATTAAAGAATTAAGAAAGACTGTGACTACATATGGATTACACGCACCATTTACTCAGTCACTGTTAGAAAATGTTATGACTGGTCAGTTGTTGGTGCCGTACAATTGCCGTCAGATAGCCACGCTGATTTTAACGCCAACACAAAAATTACTCTGGGAGCAAAAATGGAAAGCAGGGTGTGTATTAGCTGCCCTGGGTAACAGAACGGCAGCCTGGCGACACCCTCCGGGGAGCGGGGATCCCACAGTTGATGGGGACTGAGTCATTACTTGAACGCAGGGTCCAGCGCCAACTGCACCCCCGCTGTCACCTCTGAGCACCCGCCCACCCTGCCCTGCCACTGGCTGCTGCGTTTCTCAGGTTCGAGCGCACGCATGCATGCACCGGGCGCTGCCATGTTCCGCCTGCTGTTGTGCCTGGGCTTGCTTGGGGCCGACCGCCGCCGCCGCTGCTGCTGCCACCCCCCCCTCCCCGCCCCTGCTTCTGCCCTCTGGTCCCTCTGCTGGCATTGCGGGCCGCCACCGGCAGCTCGGCCAAGGATGTGGGTGGATCCCCTGAAAAGGCCGCCACAGATCTCAACAGTGAAAACAAGAAACTCAATAAATCCCAGCAGCTGAAAAAAGTTTTCTAAGAATGTGGTGCTGTAGGGGTTTCATTCCACATTGGAATTTCATTAGTATCTTCAACCTGACTGTGTCAAGTGGTGTGGATATGACTGCAGTTCTCTTCAAACTTGGTTTCAGTGAATCATTGCTGCAGTCTAAAAGGGCTGCTGGTACAGGCACATTTCTGTTGGCATATGCTATTCACAAATTTTTTGCTCCAGGACGGCTCAGCATTACTATAGTTTCTGTGCCATTTATTGTCCGATACTGCCGGAACGTTGGTTTCTTTAAACCTCCTACCCCAAATCCGTGATAACTTCTTCATATATTTTCTATGCTCTGTGATAGCTTAATATATGCAGATTTTCAGACTTGTGTCCTCTTGTGTTAGAGATAAAAACTCACCTGGTATGGCCCTCTGACTACTACCCGTTACTGTTTTTTCAGGCTGGTAATGACAAAGTAGCAAGGAGAAGTCCAAGAGCAATCAAAAGGGACTTTAGGGCTTTGGGGCGACTGGTTAAAGGATCGGGGCACAGGTCGTGTTTGCCTCTGTCCTTCCAATAGGAGGGATCAACGTTGACAGGCAGACTCAGCTCGTCAATATGTGGCTTCGAGACTGGTGCACTGGCAGAACTTCGGGTTTCTTGATCACAGGAAGGTCTATGCGACACCAGGCCTGCTGGCACCAGATGGGAAGCATCTCTCTCAGAGGGGGAAAAAGATTTTTGCCCAGGAGTTAGCAAGGCTGATAGATAGGGCTTTAAACTAGAGTCAAAGGGGGAAAGGGATAAAACCAGGCCTGCCGGTGATAAGCTAAGGGACGACGTGCCAGAATCAGAGGGACTGTGTGCTAGTGAGGTCTTTCAGTCTGCTCCACAAGGTGCTATGTACAATAAGGCACATTTGAATTGCTTCTACACCAAGGCACGCAGTATGAGGAATAAACTAGATGAGCTAGAAGTCTTGGCCCAGTCCGAGAGCTATGATATAAGCAAAGCCTGGTGGGATAAGTCCTGTGACTGGTGTGTTGCAACAGATGGCTACAGGCTTCTCAGGAGAGACAGGCAGGGCAGGAGAGGCAGTGGGGTGGTGCTGTATGTAAAGGAGGGGCTGGACTATGTGGAGCTTGCAGTTGGCAGTGGCAAAGTTGAGAGCCTCTGGGTAAGGATTAAGGGACGAACAAATGAAGGGGATGATGTCATGGGAGTCTATTACAGACCACCCGGCCAGGATGAAGACACTGATGCATTATTCTCTGAGGAACTAAGAAATACCTCGAGATCAACTGCCCTTGTTCTTATGGGGGACTTCAACTTGCCAGACGTCAACTGGGATTACCACACGGCTGACATGAGCAGGTCCAGGAGGTTCCTAAAGCACCTTAATGATAACTTCTTGGTGCAGGTGCTAAGGGAGCCCACTAGGAAAGTTGCCCTCCTAGATCTGTTGCTGGAGAACAGAGAGGGTCTTGTGGGAGACTTGGCAATTGGCAGCCATTTTGGTCATAGTGACTATGAAGTGGTTGAGTTTAACATTTTTGGTGACAGGAGGAAAATTGCCACCAAAACTTCAGCCCTGGATATGGGGAGAGCAGACTCAGGGAACTAGTTGGTAAGGTCCCCTGGGAAACTGCTTTTGAAGGCGTCGGTGTCCATCAGTGCTGGTCAATCTTTAAGCACTTCCTCCTAAAAGCACAGGGCCAGGCAATTCCAAAATATCGGAAGTCAAGCAGGCGAGGCAGAAGTCAGTCTTGGCTGACCAGTGATCTTCTTCTGGAGCTTAGGCACAAAAAGAAAGTGTATAGCTGCTGGAAGCAGGGTCAGGCGACGAGAAAGGAATACAAGGACACTGTTTCCCTTTGTAATTAAAAAATTTGTGTGGCCAAAGCCCAATTAGAGTTGAAGCTGTCCAGGTCTGTGGGAGACAATAAAAAGTGCTTTTTTAAATATGTGAACAGAAAAAGGAGGACCAGATGAAACATAGGTCGGCTACTTGATAGGGATGGTCACCTCACAGACAAGGACATAGGCAAAGCAGAGACATTTAATGCCTTCTTTGCCTCCTTCTTCAATGCTGATGATGGGCTTCGGGACCCTGGGTGCCCTGAGAGGGAGGACCATGACGGTGGGAATGACAAACTCCCAACTGACTTTGAACGTGTGCGGGATTTTCTGCTCCACCTGGATCCATACAAGTCCATGGGTCCAGATGGGATTCATCCCAGGGCGCTTAAAGAGATGGCTGATGTCATCACGGGACCTCTCTCAATTATTTTTCAACAATCTTGGGAATCTGGAGAGGTCCCAGTAGACTGGAAGCTGGTAAATGTTGTGCCAATTTTCAAGAAGGGTAAGAAGACCCTAGCAATTACAGGCCTGTAAGTCTCACTTCATTGCCTGGTAAAATTATGGAGAAGATTATCCCGAGAGTTATTGACGTGCACCTGGGGGGACAATGCAGTCATAGGTCCTAGCCAACATGGGTTCACAATCTGGACAAATTGGAGAGCTGGACAATCACCAACCACATGAAGTTTAACAGAAGCAAGTGCCAGTTCCTGCACCTGGGACGGGGCAACCCTGGCTATACGTACAGACTGGGCGACGAGATGCTGGAGAGCAGCCCCGCAGAGAGGGATCTGGGGGTTGTGGTGGACAGCAAGCTGAATTTGAGCCAGCAGTGTGCCCTGGCAGCCAGGAGGGCCAACTGTATCCTGGTGTGCAACAAGCACAGCATCGCTAGTCGGTTGAGGGAAGTGATCTTCCTGCTCTACTGTGCAGTGGTGCAGCCTCATCTCGAGTACTGCATGCAGTTTTGGGCACTACAGTACAAAAAGGACATGAAACTACTGGAGAGTGTCCAGAGAAGGGCTACAAAGATGGTGAAGGGCCTAGAGGGGAAGACGTACGAGGCGTGGCTGAGGTCACTTGGCCTGTTCAGCCTGGAGATGAGGATGCTGAGGGGATATCTCATCGCGGTCTACAGATTCCGCACAAGTGGCGGTGCAGGCAATGATCTATTCTCTTTAGTGACCAGCGATAGGACCCGAGGGAATGGTGTCAAGCTGTGACAGGGGAGGTTCACGCTGGATATTAGGAAGAGGTTCTTCACTGAGAGGTTTGTCGCACACTGGAACAGGCTCCCCTGGGACATAGTCACGGAACCAAGCCTGTTGGAGTTTAAGAAGCGTTTGAACTGTGCTCTTAGTCATAGTGTCTGAAATTTTGGGTAGACCTGTGCGGTGCCAGGAGTTGGACTTGATGATCCTTATGGGTCCCTTCCAACTCGGGATATTCTATGGTTCTATGATTCTATGACCATTCCAAAGTGTACAGATAGATTTTACAGAACTTCCTAGAGTAGGTACATTTAAATACTTATTAGGTTTGGTTGATCACTTTTCCATGTGGGTGGAAGCTTTCCCTTCAGCATCTGCTACTGCGAGCATGGTACCTAAGGTAATTCTGGAACAGATAATTCCCAGCTATGGAATAATTGGAAATATTCTGATTTTTTAATTAGTATGTATATCATTCTTCATAGTGAAGGAAATTCAGGGGGCAATAATACTGATCCTGGTTGTGGAGATGTTACCTGTGAGGTAAGGATTTATCCATACTGTACCGAATATGGTAATTATGGGAGTGCTAATATATATAATGTATACCAAACACAGCAAAAGAATCATTCGGTAACTGGATGGCCAGTTCCGAACAGCAAGCGGTGATATTCGCTATGTGGTAATAAAGCCAGGAAGGTGTTGCCCCTAAGATGGAAGGGAGCTTGCACCCTGGGGGCAATAATTCCAAACATAACCATTATTGAGGATATACAAAACCAAAGCACCAGCCTCCTTGAGACCCACCTACGCAGAATCAAGAGGACTTCAGTTAATCCTCTAGTGGAGAGAGGAACAGTGTTTCACAGTTTTGCGAGTTTTTTTTGCCCTTGGTTAGTGGTGAGTGATAACATTCTAGATGTGATCCGGGCACTGAAAGAGGAGGTGACAAGTCTGTCAAAGACAGTATTCCAGAATCTAATGGTACCGAATTTATTACTAGCCTTGCAAGGAGGGGTTTGCACTATAATTAATGCCAGTTGCTGTATGTATGTAGAGCAAACAGGACGAATTAAGACTGATCTCAAAAATATTTGGGAGAAAAACAGAAACATACATGAGGTGGCCCAAGACAACACTTCCCGGGGATTTAGAGACATTTGGGAAAAATTGATCTTGTGGTCGCCTGGATGGAATAGGCTCAATCAACTATTTGTTAGTATTCCAGTAATAATGGCATTGTGTATCTGTCATCCCCCATGACATACGAAGAAAAATATTGCACCCTGATGTTGGAAAAATCACAGAATCACAGAATTGTCTGGGTTGAAAGATCATCGAGTCCAACCTCTGACCTAACACTAACAAGTCCTCCACTAAATCATATCGCTAAGCTCTACATCTAATGTAGATGTAGGCCCGTTCCAATGCCTAACAACTCTTTTGGTAAAGAAGTTCTTCCTTATATCCAACCTAAAACACCCCTGGCGCAACTATAGCCCATTCCTCCTCGTCCTGTCACCAGGCACATGGGAGAATAGACCAACCCCCACCTCACTACAGCCTCCTTTAATGTACTTATAAAGAACGATAAGGTCGCCCCTGAGCCTCCTCTTCTCCAGGCTGAACAAACCTAGCTCCCTCAGCCGCTCCTCGTAAGACTTGTTCTCCAGACCGCTCACCAGCTTCGTCGCCCTTCTCTGGACTCATTCAAGCACCTCGATGTCCTTCTTGTAGCGAGGGGCCCAAAACTGAACACAGTACTCAAGGTGCGGCCTCACCAGAGCTGAATACAGGGGGACGATCACTTCCCTAGACCTGCTGGCCACACTGTTTCTTATACAAGTCAGGATGCTGTTGGCCTTCTTGGCCACCTGAGCACACTGCTGGCTCATATTCAGCCGACTGTCCACCAATACTCCCAGGTCCTTATCCACCTGGCAGCTTTCCAACCATTCCTCTCCCAGCCTGTAGCTCTGCTTGGGGTTGTTGCGCCTCAGGTGCAGGACCCGGCACTTGGCCTTGTTGAACTCAAGAGTGAGGGATGTGAAGAGGTGCAAAAACAACAATAGGAGTAAGAAAAGAAGAGGGGGGAACTGTGAGAAATTAGTAAATTATTATCACAATAAAAACAAAAAAAAAAAACAATGTAAATATTAACGGCTCTTGAGAGCAACTCCAGTTCAGTGCAGGATAACCCATTGTCCCATGTGCAGTTTCTTGGCATCAGTACTCCTTTAAAATACTGTCCTGGTTTTGGTTAGGATAGAGTTAATTTTCCTCCTAGTAGTTGGTAGGGTGCTGTGTTTTGAGAATAATGTTGATAACACACTGATGTTTTAATTGTTGCAGACCAGCGCTTACACTAAGCCAAGGACTTTTCAGCATCTCGTACCGCCCTGCCAGTGAGGAGGTTGGGGGTGCACGAGGAGCTGGGAGGGGACAGAACCAGGACAGCTGACTCAAGATGGCCAAAGGGATAGTCCATACCCTGTGATGTCATGCTGAACACTTAATATGGGGTGGCTGGCCAGAGTGGGGATCGCTGCTTGGGGACGGGATGGGCATCGGTCAGCGGGTGGTGAGCAATTGCATTTTGCATCACTTGCTTTGAACATATTGTTGTTGTTGTTTTTATTTCTCTTTCTTTCTTTTATGTCCCATTAAACTGCCTTTATCTCAACTCACAAGCTTTTATTTTATTTTTTTTCCCATTCTCTCCCCCATCCCATTGCAGGGGAAGGTGAGCAAACATCTGTGGGGTTCTTAGCTGCCTGTTGGGTTAAACCACAAGAAATACAAAAGAGAAGATGTTCGGTCATATGTGACCGACAGATGTTGAGTTAAAAGGTGGGTACTATCCATCTGGTACTGATTCAAGGGAATTTTCCAGAGCAATCTTTTGCTTTCCAAGCATAAGGGTTCTTTGGGGTTGTTAGCACCATTGCCACTGTGGGGTATGAAATACCCACCGGCTTCCTTCCTCCTTTGCCCAGTCTTGTACTACTGTGGCTGTAAAGTGCGATCCATTATCACCCTGGATCTCTTCCAGAAGAGGAAATGTACTAAACCATTCCTTCAGACTGCAGACTGTATTTTCCCCTGTGGCAGCCGTAGCAGCTGTGGACATGGTAGTTCCTGAGATTACTTCCACCCCCACCAATATGTATTTTTTACCCCCGGGGGGTTGTAGTGGGCTGATATAATCAATTTGCCAGGTGTGCCACAGCATTTTCTTATCTTGGATATGCAGGGGAGGCACTTTACTCATGTGGTCTTTGTTAAGTCATAAGTGATGTTGTAAACAGGCAGTTACCACTTGTTCACTCAGCTTTACTGATACAGGCTTAGTATAAATCAGCTTGACCAGTGTGGCCGCATTTAACATGTAACCATTCAAGTAAGCATTCCCATTCATGGTCAACATTCACGACATTATTTTTTTGTAGTCATGTGAGGTTGTCAACTTGATGATTAAGCTGAGCAGCAATAGTAGCTGACCAATCACGTCCTTTTACCCAACCAATATGCAGCACCCTTTCTTCTCCTATTTCAAGCAATTGCTTCCAGCTGTCAGTTTGCCAGACAGGGACTCTATTTACCTGCCAGCCGTTAGCTGCCCAGTGGCCTATCTGCTCTGTGGCTTCCTAATAAACTGCATGCAGATTGATGTAGATATGACTGTCACCATGTCGTGTGGCTAAGACTGCTCTAAGTTCCCCCACTTGAGTGCTCCCTTTACCTGTTTCTTCTAATCTATGTCCTGTGACTACTTCTAAAGCCATGACCTTATATTTCCCCTCATTATTTTGCCTATAAGATGTGCATCGATGAACCATACTCGCTTAAGTTCACTGCCTTCCATCAGAGGAGACACCTCCTGAATCAGAGATGGTTTGCTTGGTGGGGTTTGGAATAGTAAAGTACTGTTTATATCTTACTGCAATTTAGATACCTTAACATTGCCTTCTGTAATAGGCATAATTTCATTGATACCTTGCAGATAGGCATACCACTTACAGACTGAGTTTCTGGGCAATTCCTGCAGGTGGTACTAGACCCTTGTGAACTATATCTAGGAGATGGAAAGGACCCTGAACAATCACACTCTGTTCTCTTTTTATCTGTTCCACCTGCTTCACCATTTGCACTAGAGACAGCAAGCTTTTTTCAAGATCAGAATACCTCATTTTGGTGTCATTAAAAGAGTGGGAGATAAACTCTAGTGGTCTCTCTGGTCCTTCTGGTCCCTTTTGCCAGAGACTACAGTGGGAACCATGTTCACTGAATCCCCATTCTACATGGATAGGGTCGGTTGGGTGTAAGGGACCTAGCTGTTGAAATAACCTGAGTTATTTTATTAATAATTCTAGCACATTCTTGTGCTGTTTAGTCCAGTCCCATGATTTCCTTTTTCTAAGTAGATTATATAAGGGACGGGCAATGATAGAAAAAACAGGAATATGTTTACGCCAGTAACCTAAAACTCCCAGAACTTGCTGTAACTACTTTGTGCTAGAAGGACTCTGCCCCTGCTCTATTTACTCCAGGGTGTCTGGAGGAATAGAAGTGGCTCCTGTCATCCACCAGACTCCACAGGAACTTAACCTCTTGCGCAGGCCCCTGACATTTTGATGGAGTGTTGTGGTTTAATCCGGCCAGCAGCTAAGCACCACACAGCCGTTTGCTCACCCTCCCACCTCCCTCTCTGGGATGGGGGAGAGAAACGGGCAAGTGAAACCTGTGGGTTGAGATAAAGACAGTTTATTAAGACAGGGAAATAATAATAATAATAGTACTAAAATAATAATGTGAACAAAACAAGTGATGCACAATGCAATTGCTCACCACCTGATGATCAATGCCCAGCCTATTCCCACAGCAATCTCCTGAAGAAACTGGCTGCTCATGGCTTGGACTGGCGTATGCTTCGTTGAGTTAAAAACTGGCTGGATAGCTGGGCCCAAAGAGTCATGGTGAATGGAGTTAAATCCAGTTGGAGGCCAGTCACTAGTGGCATCCCCCAGGGCTTGGTACTGGGGCCGGTCCTCTTTAATATCTTCATCGATGTTCTGGATGAGGGGATCGAGTGCACCCTCAGTAAGTTTGCAGATGACACCAAGTTAGGTGCATGTGTCAGTCTGCTCAAGGGTAGGAAGACTCTTCAGGAGCATCTAGATAGGCTGGACCTATGGGCTGAGTCCAACTGTATGAAGTTCAACAAGGCCAAGTGCTGGGTCCTCCACTTGGGACACAACAACCCCAAGCAGCACTACAGGCTGGGAGAAAAGTGGCTGGAAAGCTGCCTGGCACTTTTTGGTGGTACCCAGTTACAGGGATCATCCCTCCATAGGGATCATTCCCTTAGGCTTAAAGTTTTACATCCTTTTCTTCATGATGTCCTTTGCAATGTCCCTTTCCCTGAAGGAAAAGCTGAGGTACTCAATAAGTGCTTTGCCTCAGTCTTCACTGGTGGTCAAGTTTCCTATGTCTGTCAGGACCATGAACCTCAAGGAGAGGGTGAGAGGAACGGATTCCATCCCACTGTGACAGTGGACCGAGTCCAGGACTGCCTGATGAAATTGGATGTGTATAAGTCCATGGGGCCAGATGGTATACATCCCAGGGTGCTGAGAGAGATGGCTGATGTGGTTGCCGAGCCGCTCTCCATCATATCTGAAAAATCATGACTGTCGGGTGAAGACCTGGGGACTAGAAAAAGGGAAACATTGCTCCCATTTTTAAGAAAGGGAGAAAGGAAGACCCAGGGAACTACAGGCTGGTGAGCCTCACCTTTGTGCCTGGGAAGATCATGGAGCAGTATGTGCTCTCTGTCGTGCTGTTTATCCTTTCTGGGCCCTGGTTTAAGATCGTTATGGTACTGTGTGGTGTAACACTGGCTTATGATACAATGAAATTGCTGGTCATGACTCTAACCTGGTATTTGTACTCAGCACTGTCATCGACTCTATACTTTGGAAACCTTTGGTAGTTCTACTCGAGTGGGCAGCCGAGCTCCACTACGACCGCTCTCTCACTCCCCCTCCTCAAAGACGAACGGGGAGAAAATACGATGAAAAGGGCTCAAAGGTCGAGATAAGGACAAGGAGATCACGCAGTAATTATTGTAACAGGCAAAACAGACTCGGCATAGGGAGACAGTAAGATTTATTGCTCATTACTAACAAGCTAGAGAAGTGAGAAACAAAGGAAAGAAACCAAAAGCACCTTCCCCCCCCATCCACTCTCTTCCACCTCCTCCCCCCGAGCGGCGCAGGGGAACGGGGGAATGGGGGTTATGGTCAGTCTATAGCACTTCTTCTCTGCCGCTCCTTCTCGGTCACTCTCGTCCCCTGTGCTGTGGGGTCCCACCCACGGGATGCAGTCCTTGATGAACTGATCCGGCGTGGGCTTCCCACAGGCAGCAGCTCTTCCAGAACTGTTCCAGATATGGGTCCGTACCATGGGGTCCATCCCTCAGGAGAAAACTGCTCCAACCTGGGTCCTCCACGGGCAGCAGCTCCTGCCAGGTCACCTGCTCCTGCGTGGGCTCCTCTCCACGGGCTACAGGTCTGGCCTGGGATCTGCTCGGGCAGGGGTCTTCCACAGGCGGCAGCCTCCGTCAGTGCAGGTCCACCTGCTTCACCATGGTCTCCTCCACGGGCTGCAGCGTGGAACCCTGCTCCACCGTGGTACTCCATGAGCTGCAGGGGGACACCCTGCTTCACCATGGTCCTCACCACAGGCCGCAAGGGACTTCTGCTCCGGCGCCTGGAGCACCTCTCCCCCTCCTTCTTCACTGACCTTGGTGCCTGCAAGGCTGTTCCTAACTCCTCTCACTCTCTCAGCTGCTGAGTGGCACAGCATTTTTTTCCCCTGTCTTAAATATGCTTTCACAAAGGCGCAAAACAGCATTGCTTATTGGCTCAGCTCTGGCCAGCAGTGGGGCCCTTACCAAACATGGGGCAGCTTCTAGATCCTTCTCACAGAAGCCACCCCTATGGCCCCCTGCTACCAAAACCTTGCCACGTAAGCCCACTACAAAAGCAATATCTTGGAAACTATTAACAATTACACCTATAGCCTTTTTTCATCAGGGATCCAATCTGTCGAGGGGAAAGGGGATGATATTTTTTCCTACTTGTTCACTCTTCCTTTCTCCTTCACCGCCCTCTTAACCTCCAAGCTTGTTACAATAGTTCTTCAAGATCCTTGGGATGTTTAGACCAGCATGTTCTTATTGTTATGTCTCCTGAATGCGCTTCAGATTTTGTTTAAGGTTAGACAACTACTTAGGAATGTCATCCAGAGATCTGTCCTGAGGTGGGATAGTTGTGAGTGGCAGGGAGTGTGGGAGGATATGGGCAGGTTTCTAAAGCAGTGGGCACCTCCAGTGTTTTGGAATTTCACCCCTGAACAACTGCAAAATCCTAAAAAACTGGCAGAATGCTTGAAAAAAGGGTGTCATGACTCTGGCAGTTCCAAAGTGACACAAATCACTGTAGCATGCTGGGGTCTGGCCCATCCTTATCGAGCTTCAATTGATGCTACTATCAACCTAGTTACAGACCCTGCGGCCACTCCAAGTCCTGTGACAGGCCCAACGGCCACTCCAACCCCTACAATGGACCCTGCAGCCGCTCCAGCTCCTGCAGCCGCTCCAGCTCCTGCAGCTGCTCCAGCTCCTGCAGCCATTCCAGCTCCTGCAGCCGATTCCAGGACAACATGTTAAGGCATGCACAAGATAACGAGACAGCCAGTATGGCTTCACCAAAGGCAGATCTTGCCTAACCAATCTGGTGGCCTTCTATGATGGAGTGACGGCATTGATGGACAAAGGAAGGGCGATGGATATCATCTACCTGGAGTTGAGCAAAGCCTTTTCTATGGTCCCTCATCGCATTCTTCTCTCTAAATGGGAAAGGTATGGATTTGAAGGATGGACTGTTAGGTGGATAAAGAATGGGTTGGCTGGTCACAGCCAAAGGGTTGTGGTCAACGGTTCTATGGGTGGAGGCTGGTCACAAGTGGTGTCCCTCAGGGGTCGGTCTTGGGACTGGTGCTCTTCAACATTGCCATCTTATCTTCCAGATTGGTGCTGTGACTACATCCCTGGGGAGCCTGTTCCAGTGTGCGACCACCCTCTTGGTGAAGAACCTTTTCCTGATATCCAGTGTGAACCTCCCCTATCACAGCTTGACTCCATTCTCTTGGGTTCCATTGCTGGTCACCAGAGACAAGAGATCGGCACTTCACCTTTTCTCCCCCTTGTGAGGAAGCTGTAGACCATGATGAGGTCTCCCCTCAGCCTCTTTTCCAGGCTGAACAAACCAAGTGACCTCAGCCACTCCTCATATGTCTTCACCTCTAGGCCCTTCACTATCTTTGTAGCCCTTCTCTGGACACTCTCCAATAGTTTCACGTCCTTTTTGTACTGTGGTGCCCAGTGTATGTGTGCTATTTCTAATGATAAACAGAAATACTATAGGAAAAGATCATTGTGGGCTTCAGGAAATAACAAGGAAATACTAAAGTGATGAAATACTGAATTTATGATTCAGTATCTAAATCTAAATATCAGTCTAATAGTTGTTGTGGCTTCACACTGACGGAGAGCTAAGCTCCACCAAACTGCTCTTTCACCCCCCCTCTAAGGAAGAGGGGGAGAAAATAGGATGAAAAAAGGCTCATGGATTGAGATGAGGACAGGGAGATCACTCATCATTTACCATCAAGGACAAAACAGATTCAGCACAGGGAGATTAATATAATTTATTGCCTATTGATAACAGACTAGAGCAGTGAGAACTAAAAGAAAACTACCCCCCCCCCCCCTTCTACTTCCTTTCCCCTCTGAATGGTGCAGGGGAATGGGGGTTGCAGTCAGTCCACAATGCTTTGTCTCTGCCACTACAGCTTCAGTCCACAGGATGCAGTCCTTCCTGAACTGATCCTGTGTGGGCTTCCTGAAGACTGTAGTTCTTCAAGAATTGCTCCAATATGGGTCTGTACCACGGAGTCCATCCTGCAGGAGCAGACTGCCCCAGCATGGGTCCCCCGCAGGTTGCAGCACCTGCCAGATAACCTGCTCCACCATGGGCTCCACTCCACAGAATCCTGTGAGGACTCTCCATGGGCTGCTGGCTCCTTCAGGTCAGATCCAACTGCTCCACTAGGGGGTCTGCCATGGGCTGCAGAGTGGAAATTTGTTCTGCCATGGTATGGTATACCATAGGCTTCAAGGGGACAGCCTGTTCCACCATGGTCCTCTCCATGGGATGCAGGGGAATTTCTGCTCCAGTGCCTGGAGCACCTCCTCCTTCTCCTTCTTCACTGACCTTGGTGTCTGCAATGTTGTTTCTCACACATTTTCTCATTCCTCTCTCCCAGCTGCTGTTATGCAGCATTTTTTTTTCCCTTTTTAAAATATGCTTTCACAAAGGCATAACCAATGTTGCTCATTGGCTCGTCTTTGGCCAGGGGTGGGTCCCTTTTGGAGCCATCTGGAACTGGCTCTTATCTAATGTGGGGCACCTTTGGGACTCTTCACAGAGGCCACCTCTGCAGCCCCACTGCTACCAAAACCCTGCCCAATACAGCAGTGTATCTAAGCAGATTTTTGGTAGCTTCAGACTCATGAAGCTCAAAGGAAATGAAAACCAAAGAAAACAAGCAAACAAATCTGAGATGCACCTGAGATCACAATTCCATTACACAGATACTGGAGAGGTTTCATCACAGACTGAAGATAGCCAGATCTTGTGGAAATGCCAGGATTAGAGTTCTTGAGTCTCTAAAATCTGATTCTGCTTCCACTGAAGTCAGGATCAAGATTCTTCAGTTCTTTTACAGATTCAAGACTGGGAGCTCTGGTTGGGAAGAGCTACTGTGTAATATTCCTAAAATGTTCTTACCTATACATTGGCTTAGATCTGATGCTGCAGTAACTGGCATTATATAAAGCCAGAGAGCGAGAAAATACAGATCAATAATAAGAACTGTTTGTCTTTGCAAGTAACCTAGTAATTACATCATTATTTATCATTGCATCGAAATTCTTTGTCTATTGCTTTCAAGTATTCTTGGCAATATTGGAAGGCCTAAGAAGGAACACTAGGTACTCTTATCTTTCACATTTTATAGGAATCTTCACTTAGAAAAATAAAATCAAAGCACTCATGAAATAGAACACTGGCTACATTCCTGGACAAGATGTTTCTTCATGTCCTCTGAGAATGGTAATAAAGAAACCAAAATAATAAAGAATGTAAGAATAAATAAACCTGTTCTAGCGGCTCTTAAAATTAAAAAAAAAACAACACACACTGTTAAACTGCTAAGAGAAGCAAAGGTAAGAATGATATCACAAGAAAGAGAAATTCTATGGTCTTATAAAATGCATTTATTTAATTTATTATCTGTACATTAATTAATATTCCTTCAGTGTAATATATAGTCATAACAAATTTTCCTAACTCTTTTCAAAAGGGTCTCACTGCTGCAGCTCCCCCATGCACCCATTTCTCACAATTAGGTAGTCTTAAGTGCTTTAGAAAGAGTTTACATTAGAAAAAATAAAAAACCTTTTTTTTTTTTGTTAGCCTGGTGTTTTTCTTTCATGAAACAGGTGAAAAAAGCAGTGGCCACTGTACTCAGGGAAATATGGTTAATTTATAAAAGCACAAAGCTGGTTAAGAAGATTGACCTCGCAAAAGTAAGGAAACATCAACACAAATTCTTGAAAGCTAGTCATCAGTAAGTACTATTTTACTTCGGGGTCTTCCAGCAAAACATCCCTCTCTCCATCACTCAGCCCCCTTCCTCTATCCCTCCCCCCCCCCCCCCCCCCGCTTCTTACTTTTACGTGCTCCCTCCTTCTTGGCCTGTCTCTTGCTATTCCTCTTCTGTGTTCTCTCTTCCCTGCATGCCCTTGCTCTCTTTTTCTCAATCTCCCTCTCTTGTTCCATTTCACTCTGTTATAAATGAGTCTCAACTCAATCTGAATTTTGTAACATTTATAAAACAAACATTTATAAAAGGTATAAAAGGCAAGTAAACAGCACTGGGTGTATGGGGAGTCTATGTTCCACCAACAGGCACACACGAACATCAAACATTCTAAATATACAGAACATTGCTTTTACATACTAAACCCGAGTATGCCTATACATGTACATACGTACAATCAGAAAAGGTAACAAAAAATCCTTTAAGTTCCATGACTCAACAGTCTCCATTTTCCATTCCTTTTCTTGATTACAAACAAGTCTCCATTTTTCATTCTTTTTGAACAATATGTCTTGCTTTAAGTTGTCAAGCAACTTGGTCTTCAGGCCTTATGTATCCTGTACTTCCCAGGCCGAAGAAAAAGCATATCCATCTCCTTTTCAAGGCCAATAGGCCTGGGTCAAAAGGCACGTCCAGATCAGCAGGGGGCATAACAGCAAAAACCTTCAATGGCTGTAGCAGCAGAGGGGCCCATGGCATAGCAGTCGGATCAGTAAAGGAGCCCGCAGCTCCCCCACTATCTGGCAAACCACATGTGTCTGACTGTGGTCCCACATGGCTCTTTAAGGCCTCAGAGACTGCTTGCCAGGTGTCGAGCAATCCCACTGCAACCTTGCCGTTTTTAGTTGCAGAGTCCCACACCTTGACCTCAGTTTGGTCCCATATTTCAGGCTCATAAACTGTCCAATTGTTAAAAAGGAGAATAAGCTGTAAGGTTACCAGGACAGTCTTTGTTCCTAAGGACGTATGATTCCCCATAATGCGCAACTGCTTACCAGCGAGGGCCAGTTGTGTGCGTGGGTCCGCTTCTCTCATCTTGAGCTTCTCTCCAGCTCCGGTGCGCCTATTTCCAGTGACTTTCTGTACGAGCTTCTTTGAGCGGTTTGCTGAGTTTGGCCGAACCTATCTTCATGAGGCGATCAATGTGCCTGTTCCCGTCCGGGTCTCTGTTCTCCTAGCCTGTTCCTTTTCATTCCTGCTTTCTGCTTCTTTATCACAGAATCACAGAATCACAGAATTTTCTAGGTTGGAAGAGACCTCAAGGTCATCGAGTCCAACCTCCAACCTAACGCTAACAGTCCCCACTAAACCATTTCCCTAAGCTCTACATCTAAACGTCTTTTAAAGACCTCCAGGGATGGTGACTCCACCACTTCCCTGGGCAGCCTGTTCCAGTGCCTCACAACCCTTTCAGTGAAGTTCTTCCTAACATCTAACCTAAAACTCCCCTGGCTCAACTTAAGCCCATTCCCCCTCGTCCTGTCACCAGGCACGTGGGAGAACAGGCCAACCCCCACCTCGCTACAGCCTCCCTTGAGGTACCTATAAAGAGCGATAAGGTCGCCCCTGAGCCTCCTCTTCTCCAGGCTGAACAAGCCCAGCTCCCTCAGCCGCTCCTCGTAGGACTTGTTCTCCAGACCCCTCACCAGCTTCGTCGCCCTTCTCTGCACCCGCTCAAGCACCTCCATGTCCTTCTTGTAGCGAGGGGCCCAAAACTGAACACAGTACTCGAGGTGCGGCCTCACCAGAGCTGAGTACAGGGGGACGATCACCTCCCTGGCCCTGCTGGTCACACCGTTCCTGATACAAGCCAGGATGCCGTTGGCCTTCTTGGCCACCTGAGCACACTGCTGGCTCATATTCAGCCGACTATCCACCATCACTCCCAGGTCCTTCTCTGCCTGGCAGCTCTCCAACCATTCCTCTCCCAGCCTGTAGCTCTGCTTGGGGTTATTGCGCCCCAGGTGCAGGACCCGGCACTTGGCCTTGTTGAACTTCATGCAGTTGACCTCAGCCCATCGGTGCAGCCTATCCAGATCCTCCTGCAGAGCTTTCCTACCCTCAAGCAGATCGACACACGCACCTAACTTGGTGTCATCTGCGAACTTACTGAGGGTGCACTCAATGCCCTCGTCCAGATCATCGATGAAGATATTAAAGAGGACCGGCCCCAGCACCGAGCCCTGGGGGACGCCACTAGTGACTGGCCTCCAACTGGACTTGGCTCCATTCACCACGACTCTTTGGGCCCGGCTATCCAGACAGTTTCTAACCCAACGAAGCGTGCGCCAGTCCAAGCCAAGAGCAGCCAGTTTCTTGAGGAGAATGCTGTGGGAGACGGTGTCAAAAGCCTTGCTGAAGTCAAGGTAGACCACATCCACAGCCTTTCCCTCATCCACCCAGCGCGTCACTCTGTCATAGAAGGAGATCAGGTTCGTCAGGCATGACCTGCCTTTCATAAAGCCATGCTGACTGGGCCTGATCGCCTGCTTCCCCTGCAAGTGCTGCATGATGACTCTCAGGAGGATCTGCTCCATGAGCTTCCCTGGCACTGAGGTCAAACTGACAGGCCTGTAGTTTCCCGGGTCTGCCCTCCGGCCCTTCTTGTAGATGGGCGTCACGTTTGCTGTTTATTGATGACATAACTTCATCGTGTTGCCTTTTTTATTTTTATCTTAAGGGTAGGCTCCCCTCTTATACCCTTCTCTCCACAGCAGTTCTTTTCAAAACAACTTTTCATTGGTCAAACAACTTTGCATATAACAGCAACAGGAAACACCCAGAACCTTCCATGCCTTAATGGCTGGAGAACAAGAAACCCCAGACTGCATGGAGTCTCCTGAATCACCCTTATTTGTTCCCTCTGAACTCTTTTATATTCCTGATGGCCTCATCGTTAAGAGTCTAATGTTATCTCAACCACGGGGCTTTCCAACCCCCATGGCCACACTCCCAAATCTCCCCCTTCTTTATTAATATCAACCATCTTCTTGACAGGAATTACCACTCCATATACAAGATCTCTCTCTCTTTCTTTCTCCTGCATACGTTTCTCTCTTGCCCTTTCCCTTTCTCATTGTCACTTGTTCTTTACTGGACTCTCCCTCCCCATCTCTTGGGCTTTCTTTCCCACACCCTTTCATTTTATCTTGCTCCTTCTCTGTCTTTCCTGCACTCTTCCTCTCTCTTGCTTCCCCTCTCTTTCTCCTTATCTTTCTCACATGCTCGTCATTCCCCCTGCACACTCTTCCTCTCTTGTACATGCTCTCATTCCCTTGCATGCACTCTCTCCCTTCATAGAACTGTCAGAGTTTGAATTTTCTCTTTCATTCAGAAGAAGACAAAAAAAAAAAGTTTTACTGCAGTATATATTTAGAAAAGAAAATATTCTGTCTGTCTATGCACAGCACAGGGTACTGCAGACTTGCTGAGAGTATTTGTAGGAGAGAAAGTCACAGATAATGAAAATTGTATGGTGATTCAGTTATTCTTCCTTGGACTGCATGGGAAGAAATAAAGACTTTTGTTCCCAGCAGCCACAAACTCTCCAAGCATTGGGCTGTAGACAGGAATAAAAGGAATGAAGTTTTAAGGCCAGTTTTATATAAGAAATCAGAATAGATCATGACAATAGTTTCAAACATAATCAAAGCCCTAAAAGTTCTAATAATATTGTCTGTGACTGCTACCTTCAGCTATTCCTTTATCGTGAGGGAGAGTGAATTAGACTCAGCGAGGCCATTTGATTGGAAGCAATAGCAACTCTGTAGGGCTTTCTACCTGCTGAATAGAGCCCACTGTGCTCATTTCCTTGTTTTAGTATATTTTAGAGCTTTTCTTCTTCTGTTCTGTCTATTTCAACAAAATGAAAACAGAGCTTGGAAGTAAGTTTTATGAGCTGTTCCTTTCTAAAATTGCAGAATTTACCACTGTCTGCATGGAAAAAATAGTCTTTATTTGTGAATTTCAGTGGTTTGACTGCTGCCATGTAAACACGGTCCAGAATCATGAACTTTTGTTGTGATAAGTGAAGTTCATAAAATCAAGATGTTTCGTATTTCCTTGCAATGAATTTAGGAAGAAAAGTCTGCCAATTTTCTTTTAATACGGCTACTGCAGATAGGGACTTGCCAATACTCAGAGATGCATTTTTCCAGCTTGTGCCAGGTTTTGGGTTGATTAACATTAACATAATGTTGATTAACATTAGGTATTATCATATCAATATCAGCTGATACTTTTTTTTTTTTCCCTACAAAACAATGGATCATTCAAAATTTTAAAATTCAGCATACTAAATGGCAAATAGGTGATTCAAAGAATTTTAAGAAAGGCAGAAAATATATATTCTGCAAATTGAAATAGTGCTAACCAAAATGAATATTGGCAGTAATGATATAAGTCAGTACTCAGAGACCCCTCCATAATATTTGCTTTAGAATACCTCCAGCTTCTAGCCTCTGAAAGCACATTTTCTTTACTCTCTATTTATGTTGTTCTCTGAAGGAAGCCTCAAGGGAAAAAGAGTGTATGACACTCCAGTGACTCACGGAAAGCTGACTCCACAATCAGTATGACTGTAAAGTAGGTATGTTTATTCAGCGCTGGGCAGTTTGGGGGGTAGTCCCACCAAAGTCATGCGCACCTAACGTGGCAACTTGCCGTGGTTATATGCAGTAAAGAGTTACATATGCATGAAGTTTCCCAATACGACTATACATATGCATAACCTGTCCCTGCTTAGTATTAAAATTAGCTACAAGAAGTCATTTCCATAAATTCCTCTTGTCTGCGCTTGCTCAGTGCCTTGTGGTGGTGGGCGCTGAGGGTCGAGGGGATGAAGTAAGATGTCTTCATCAGGGTTGAACTTTTCACCTCATCTCTCTGCTCATGCTCTCTGAGGCCTTGGTCACAATCTGGGCCATAAGGTTGGTTTGATCTGGTTCTTGGGGTCTGAGGGGCTCCTGTTATCTGGAGGCCTAAGCGCAGCACAGGCACAGTACATAGCATCTATTCATTCTTAATCAATCGCTCTCTAATTTCGAATCTCAATGATTCAGTCCCCCCTTTTCTGGAAAATCTAGTAAATTCTGTTACTTAATACAAAAATTATTCTTCCCAGTCTCTATGATATGTACCCCTCAATACCTTGCCATATACTTTTGTCAAGGAAGCTAATATAGACATTCATTGTAACAATTTCCAAATCCATACAAGTATTACAAAAGACAATATTAAACTTATACCAATTAATATAAATAAAACAATAATTAGGTGACACAATGTGTTCAAAATCCCATTTGCAGTTGGCGACCATCCAAAGAGTGTATCCCACCAGTTGTGATTTGTGTACTTGATCAACTGGTGGGACACCATTGATGCCAAATAGAGAAAATCACACCCGACGATTCTAACAAAGTTACAAATACAAAAGTTAGAATGATTTCTGCTAGGGAGAGTTATGTACTCCTTATCTACTTCTACAAAATCACAAGCAGTTCTTAAACACACAGCCGTGACCAACATATACAAGCACAGTTTTTTGACTAGTATTTGGATGAATTTCAAAGTGGCAAACACCTTGCTCCATGTGAAGACATACATCCTGAGCATCAATTGTATTGCTTTCACAAATCCCTGTTGTTTCCAGGTAACACATGATTCTAGATTTACAGACTGCCAATTTCCATTCTCCATCCATGCCCATGTTCTATGCTCTGAAGGACAGAGCACTGTTTCCTCATGGTTTAATCCTAGTGCAATGATCGGGTGGGTAACATAAGCTGTGGCATTATGTATAGTAAGCACAAAGGCAGTAGCCATGTTAACAATGGGATCATAGGTAAAATTCACCAGAGTCCACCAAGGTTGGAACTTCTCAAAATCATTGGTATTGTCCCAAACAGTCTTTTGGACTTCAGCTGGAAAAAATTCCTTCACTTCCTTCCCTAACGATCAAGGCAGCCGTTGCCTGCATCCATAGCCGTGCTTGCATACAACTAAGAGCTAAAGATCTAACTTTCCATTAATGCTCTTATCCTCTGTTGTTACAGCTTCAGACCAAGGCCACTCACCATTCTCTATTATCATAGAGGCACCTTCTTGAATCACAATTAAAACTTATAAGCCATAGAAATAAAACAATTCTGTTAACTAAATTCCTGCTAACTATATTACTAAATACTCCTGACCGTAATGTCCTCATTTTGCTCGACTGAGCTTTAGTTTCAGTTCACCGTCACCTGGCGTTACTTTCCAGGGGGCTTCTGGAGCTTTCTTCACTTGAGAATGGTGAATCCAGGCACTCTGTTCCTTGATCTCAATTGCGGTAGAGGTTGTAAGAAGCACCTGGTATAGTCCTTTCCACTGTGGTTTCAAAGTTTTCTCTACAAGAGACTTAGTTACCTCTCAGGCTTTGGCAGTCCTAGTGGGGAAAGCCTCTGGCCATCCCGAAAAGGTATCTGTCAACACCAGTAAATATCGACACCCCCCTTTTCTTAGAAGTTCAAAAAAGTCAATTTGCCACTGTTTCCTGGGCTCATGGCCTTTTCCAATTTGACAGTTTTGGTTTGGGGGCATTTTTGGGGGTAGTCTGGAGACAAAGATCACATTGTTATTTGAGTGATGGTAGCATATAAGTTCCTGGCAATATTTTTTTTCAATTAGATAATTATGCAAAGCATCTATTCCCCAATGTGTTTTCTGGTGTTCTTTCTTTACCGGTGACCACAATAAATTGGAGGGCATGACTGGCTTCCCTTCCCTTTTTGGTAATAGCCCATCCCTCTTGGTTATATTTTCCCTTTTGTCTTTTGATTAATTTTCTATCCTTTTTGTTATATACAAGGTTACCTTCAAGGGGAATTTGCCTGTCTGGAGTCAGGGCTCCCTCAGTTGCTACCTCACCTTCTGCTGCTTCTTTTGCCTCTCTGTCCGCCAGATCATTTCCTTCCTCCAATTCTGAGCTCACCTTCTGGTGTGCCTCAGTGTGCATGATTGCTACCTTTTCAGGCAGCTGAACTGCTTCCCATAATCTCATTATTTAGTCCGTATAGATGTTTATTTTCCAGATTCTATTATGTCTTTGCAAGTGGTAACTGCATACCCAGCATGTCGTTTTCCGCTGATGACGTAGCTGCTCCCATATTTCCACATCATCAAAAGGAGTGTCTTTCAGATCTGGACGGCTGGAGTAGGTAGCTTCAATGGTCTCCAGGCAGTCATGGTGTACTGGCTCTCCTTGGTTTCTGCTGATTTCAGGAACCTTTGTGGGGAAAGCCAGTGACCGCCTTTCACTTCCAGCACTGTGGACACTGTGTGAGACACTAGTACAGTTATTTTCTGTCCCAAGGTGAACTTGCGTGCTTCCTGGATACTTAGCACCACTGCTGCAACGACTCTGAGGCATCCTGGCCATCCCTTGGCAGCAGCATCCAGCTGCTTAGAAAAATAAGCAACTGCCCTTTGATATGGGCCCAGGTCCTGTGCTAGTTCCCAGGGCAATCCCCTGTTTCTCATGGGAGAAGGGGAAAAATGGTTTATTCACATCTGGAAGTCCCAGAGCTGGGGCTGACATGAGAGCCTTCTTTAGCTGGTCAAAGGCTCACGTGGCCTCCTTTGTCCATTGGAGGTCCCTTTTCCTATTTGTAATGAGTGCATACAGTGGTTTTACAAGCAATCCGTAATTATAGATCCACAATCTGCACCACCCCCCTGTCATTCCCAAAAAGGTTCACAGTTCCTTTATTGTCTTGGGTTTCAGGGTTTGACATATCGCTTCTTTATGATCTTGCCCCAAGGTCCATTGTCCGGCACTAATCTCATAACCCTGGTAGGTCACCTTCTGCTTTACCACCTGAGCCTTCTTCGATACCCTGTAACCCTGTAGTCCCAGAAAGTTTAGGAAGCTTACTGTCCAGGCCACACATGCTTCTTTCTGTCTGGGTGGCTATTAGGATGTCATACTGCAACATCCTTCCTTCTCCTGATGGGGCTTCCCAGGTCTCCAAGTCCTTTGCAAGTTGTTTTCCGAACAAGGTGGGTGAGTTCTTAAAGCCCCGAGGCAACATTGTTCATGTGAGCTGTGTTTTACGCCCACTCTTAGGGCTTTTCCAATCAAATGCAAAGATTTTCTGACTGGCTTCATGGAGAGGGAGGCAAAAGAAGGCATCCTTCAGGTTTAAAACGGTAAACCAAGTTAGCTCTGGTGTTAAGCATGTTAATCAATTATCGGGCTAATTCCTTCTCTATCTTCTCTTTTCAAGAGGTACTGTTTAAGTGCATTTTTTTTTGTCTTCCCTGGTACATTAGAAGATCATACTCTGGAAAACACTTGACTTAGGATTTCCTCACTAATTTCCTCTTTGGTCTCAATAGCTGTCAATATCAAACTCAACACTTCCACATATCTTTGATCATTTACCTCCAGAATAATCTCCCCATTTTTAAATAAAATGGTTGCATGTAATCTTTACAATAAATCTCTCCCTAGGAGTGACTCCGGGGAGTTGGGCATGTATAGGAACTTGTGAAAGCCCCACTGTTTCCCATATTTCAATGGTTTGCAGAAATATGCTCTTTCAGATTGGCCAGTTGCCCCCTTCACTACAACGTAATCATTCCCCACTGATACTAATGCTTTATTTAAAACTGAATATATTGCCCCCACATCCACCATAAGTTCCACCTCTTTCCCTTCTTCCCCAGCTTCATTTTTATAACCAGTGGATCTGCTGGGGTTGATTCCCCCGGTCCTCTTCAGTCGTCTTTTGCACGCGCGACTATCACCTCCCTTACCCGGTTCCCTTTTCCATTTCTTTTCCATTCTGGGCATTCATTTTTCCAATGCCCAAATTTCTTACATAGGGCACATTGCTCCTTGCCTAGCTGGTGCTGTTCCTGTCTGGGCCTCCTTTTTCCTTCTTCCCTAATAACTGCTATCAGCCTCTTCTGCATATTTAATTGAGGAAGATAACAGTCCTCTCTCCTTCCAAATTGCCCTGTGTGCATGCACCACACCAAAGGCATATTTCAAATCTGTCCAAATGTTTGCCAGCTCAAGAGCTCTTATCAAGGCGATGATTTCCACCTTTTGGGCTGATGTTTGTTACCGCATATCCTGTGAGGCGAAATCCCTGGCGGACGAAGCTGCTGCCATCTATATACCAATCCTCCGCATCTTCTAGGGGTGTTTCCTTTAAGTCTGGTCAGCTGGAGTATACTGTGTCCGTGGTCTTGATGCAATCATGAATGGGTGATCCGGAAACTCTGTTACTGAGGAAAGAGCCTGGGTTCGCAGTATTAGTGCCGAAAAAATGTAGTGAACTAACAGTCCATTATACACATTCCTTTTCTTCTTCAGTAACTATCATTTGCATATTGCAACAGTGTCCCCTTTTCCTGAAGGGGTCTTTCAAGCTTCAAGATCACAGTTCCCAAATATGGTGGGGCTATTCTTGAACCCCTGTGGTAACACTCTCCAAGTAAGCTGAGTTTTCCATCCTCTATTGTTATTTTCCCACTCAAAGGCAAAGAATTCCTAGTTTTCAGTTGCCACGGGCAGGCAGAAAAAGGCATCCTTTAAATCTAGTACCATGAACCAAACTTGACTGTTTTTCTCATTTTGTAATTCCAATCATTTTTTTCCCAATTTAAATTTCAAGCATTGAAAAAAAGAAAAAAAAACTTTTCCTGTTGGACAGTTGCTCCTATTACATTTACATTTACAGACTAATTAACACAGAGAAAGAAACTCCCATAACCAACAAAAAATTCAAGCTTCACTTCTTCATTCCCTAGCTTTATTTCAAGCAGTGGACCTGCTAGGCTAGATGCCCCAGGTCCCCAACATTCCTGACTGTTGTAAGTTTATCCTGCAACCTAAGACAATTTCTTTCCGGTATCAGGGGCTGATTGCCCTAGAAAGAGGCTAATCAATTGCCTCTGTTTTCTGAAGCCAGGTTCAAATATTTTTTTATTTATATATATGTTATTATTATTATTCTTTTCTCTTTGAAAGTTCCCTGAGATTGCCAATGGGACCGCTGAGCTCACACATGAACTCAGGTTGTTTTAAGTGTTGGCTGCTTTTCTGTTTCCATGACAACTCTCTGGACCCATCATGGTCCCTCTGCCCCAGAGGGCTCACACAGGTGATTTTGAGATCACAGCCTCCTGTTGAGGCAGAACTATTAACATTCCTACATCCTCTTCCCCTGCTCATTCAACTTCAAACAGCTCTGTTAAATACTACATGCCACACCTTTAACACCTTCAACAACTCTTTTAACCATTCCTTTATCTTTCTCCAGCCTGTACTTTTCTCATGCCAACACCAAAGGCTCAGTCTGGGTCCAACTTAATTCCATACCTTTTCCCTCCCAGATGCTATACAACATTTCATCCCATTTTCCTTCTCTCCTCGAAAACATTAATTCCAAGATAGTGTTATAGTCGATTGATCCACAAAGTGGCCATTTAGCTTATATTGTGGCCACCACTGACTGCAATACTTAGTGAAAGTCCTCTTGCTTTCTGTGCCCCCAGTTCTAGCAATATCCTTCAAATGTGCCAATATGCACCCAAGGAGGCTTTCTTTAAAACATCATTGTTTTGGATATTATCCATTTCCTTGATTTCCCATTCCCTTTTATTTGTTTATTTATTTATTTATTTATTATTATTCCTCACTAGTTACTGTCCCTTGTTTCAATTTCCACGCAAACCGTTTTACTGCGGGTTTTTACTATCTTTTCCTAATCTTCTTCTCCAATGTCCCAGTTCTCTGGGATTAAACTCTTCTTCCCACATACAAATTTTACTATTTCAGATTATTAATGAGCCCCGTTCCAATCACAAATCCATGGGACTGCGGGAAAACACCTGAAGCACTCAGACTTCCGTCTTCTAGACAAACATTACCACCTTTTCCACAAAAATTTACATTTCAACAGGACCGAATTTCAAGGCGAATGCCAATTTTTCTCATGCACTTTGTTAGTAAGCCCATATAAAACAAGGAATCACTCCTGTGATATGGGGGTTTAAAAGGTATTGAGGCCTAAATAAATTCGCTCTCCCCCTTCTTAACAAATTCCCAGGGCTCAAGCCCGAACCACCAAAGAAATGACTCTCTCTCTGTTCTACCGCTTTGATAATCAGTCAGCCCCCTTACCCCAGTACTTGGGAAACTGACCAAACACCACAGCAAATATAGCAAAACTTCTAAACTGTTAGTTAGATAATGCTCCCGCCTTTTTTCTTGTCACACTCAAAGCATTTATGAGCAAAAATAGGATCACAAGATACACCACCAGGCCCATATATTAGGCACCACCAATCAACACTTGGATAAAACAGCACTTCTTTTCGGTCTGTCACACACTTCATTTGTCTCCACCCAGTCCCCTCGCGGAGAATATGGAACTGCAGATCGGAACTCCGCACTCGCTTTGCAGGGATGCTGCATCTCACTCACACAGCACAATCATGCAATCACACAGAGAGGCCTCTAGCACATCTCATTCATACCACAAGGATATAATTTAGAATGATAACCAACCAAACAAGTATTGTCTCTGACTGTGTTCTTCGTGGAGTGACTTATTCCACTTTGTTTCAAAGCCATACACTTACACAAATACTTTCAACAGAAAATACCTGGACATTTAAGAATAAGACATATAACTATTAACACTCCAGTTAGTATTCCTCCAGCAGCTGAAAATATTACCCAGGTAACCTTGTCACAATTGTGAGAGGCCTGCTTACCCTTCTCCTGCTTCTTATACAGTCATTAGCAGGTCTATCCTGGCTCCCAAAACCGGGATGCAGCGGTAACCTTGGATTTGCTCAATCTGCTCCCAAGATCACTAGCGGCCACTCTATTGGTCAGCAAATCCCCCTCGACCGCTCTATCGGTCAACCTGTAGGGTACCCTCCTCCCTTATGGGGACTATGCTGCACGCCAGACATCTCTGTGCAATTTACCAGCTGCCCCAGCCATGCGTACGACTTACAGGCCCTACCTGTACATACCATTTGTCCGCAGCTTCAGGAGGTCCTTGTCTGCTCCCGTGGTGAGTGGCTGAGAGTGGAATCCCCTCCGAGCAAAATACTCTAGTCGCACCTAGGGGTGTCCGCTCCGCAGCTGACCCCCAGCCAAGAAGTGTGTCTCCTGGCTGGCTCACCAAAATGACTTGCGGAAAGCTGACTCCACAATCAGTATGATTTTAAAGTATGTATGTTTATTCAGCACTGGGCAGCACAAGGGGTAGTCCCACCAAAGTCACAGAATCACAGAATTTCTAGGTTGGAAGAGACCTCAAGATCATCGAGACCAACCTCTGACCTAACACTAACAAGTCCTCCACTAAACCATATCGCTAAATTCTAAATCTAAACGTCTTTTAAAGACCTCCAGGGATGGTGACTCCACCACTTCCCTGGGCAGCCCATTCCAATGCCTAACAACCCTTTTGGTAAAGAAGTTCTTCCTAACATCCAATCTAAAACTCCCCTGGCGCAACTATAGCCCATTCCCCCTCGTCCTGTCACCAGGCACGTGGAAGAACAGACCAACCCCCACCTCACTACAGCCTCCTTTAAGGTACCAGTAGAGAGCAATAAGTTCACCCCTGAGCTTCCTCTTCTCCAGGCTGAACAAGCCCAGCTCCCTCAGCCGCTCCTCGTAGGACTTGTTCTCCAGACCCCTCACCAGCTTCGTCACCCTTCTCTGGACTCGCTCGAGCACCTCGATGTCCTTCTTGTAGCGAGAGGCCCAAAACTGAACACAGTACTCGAGGTGCGGCCTCACCAGAGCCGAGTACAGGGGGACGATCACCTCCCTAGACCTCTTGGCCACACTGTTTCTTATGCAAGCCAGGATGCTGTTGGCCTTCTTGGCCACCTGAGCACACTGCTGGCTCATATTCAGCCGACTATCCACCATCACTCCCAGGTCCTTCTCTGCCTGGCAACTCTCCAACCACTCATCTCCCAGTCTGTAGTTCTGCTTGGGGTTATTGCGCCCCAGGTGCAGGACCCGGCACTTGGCCTTGTTGAACTTTATGCAGTTGACCTCAGCCCATCGGTCCAGCCTATCCAGATCCTCCTGCAGAGCTTTCCTACCCTCAAGCAGATCGACACACGCACCTAACTTGGTGTCATCTGCAAACTTACTGAGGGTGCATTCAATGCCCTCGTCCAGATCATCAATGAAGATATTAAAGAGGACCGGCCCCAGCACCGAGCCCTGGGGAACGCCACTAGTGACTGGCCTCCAACTGGACTTGACTCCATTTACCATGACTCTTTGGGCCCGGCTATCCAGACAGTTTCTAACCCAACGAAGCGTGCGCCAGTCCAAGTCAAGAGCAGCCAGCTCTTGAGTTGTTAATCCAAATGACACAATGTTGTGTCATTTGAGTCAGAATTTCATCCACTGTATTCAAAATACAGAAAAGGCGAAATGTTTTTTCACATTAGGGTTTGGTTGGAACACTTTGAGGCATGCAAAGCCTTGAAGTAAAAAAGAATGCCTCTTTTGCAACTATTATAGCTGTACTATACAGGCTAGCAGTTATTATATAGGAGTTATTTTGTACCATTTACCAGAGTTTTAGCTTTTGCTTTACTGGAACAGTTTTATATGGTTTTGTGAAGTCATGTTTGCCTTATAAGATATATGTATCTAAGTAAGATAATAATTGAGAACTAGGCGGAGTATGTGTTAGCAACTGATGTGCCACAAAATGCTGCCAAAATTATTTTCATCTGAGAGCTAACAAAATGGTTAGCTTGACTGCCCTTTGAGATACTGCATGGCATCTATCACACATTTCATAAATTAATTTAGTTTTGAAAAATCACTTCTACAAACCACTCCTTTAGTAGTTAGTAATCTGAAAAACATGGAGTTTGATTCAGAGAACACATAGAAAAGGTCACTTACATATATGTCAGAGTACGTGCATCACTAATTAATAATGCGGTTTGTTAGGTGTCAAAAAGAAAAGACACCCTTGTTTCTTCTTTCACAATTTTTACAACAGTCTAGTTGAAATATTGCATTGGAAAGGTATATCTAATGTAAGTTTAAAATGTAACCATATTTAGATTCATGGGAAGAAAATTAAATGTACTGGCAAGTGTATTGGTTATTTAGATGCTGCTCAGATGGAAGTTCTGTTTAAAGTAATGAGAAACACACTTATTACTGTATTTCCATCAGGTTCAAACACCTGCTAATCCAATCCATTTCTGACAGAACAGGGTTAATACCTGTATCTAGTCTTGTAGGCATGGGAAGATACTTGATTGCTACATTAATGACAAAAAACATTTGTCCTATTTTTCTTCCTATATTTACTTGTAATGATACTGAGGCTTTGAGGAATGCTTTGGCTTTCTTTCATATAGTCTGGATAAATTGTTATCTCCCTTTTTGAATGCAGCTTTACCCATGGCAAACAGTAGTCTCTGGGACATCACATTTCCTTGTTCTTTCTCTTTTGTGGTGTTGAAGAGGCATGCTTCTCATTGTACCAGACACATGACCAATTCTGACTTTATACAGAGGACTCAAGGCGTTGTCCATGTAGTTATCCTTTCTTGTAAGTTTTATGCATGGTTTTAGCAGACCTAAGATGACCACACAGGTACACAAGCGCATACAAAAATCTGACTTCAAATTCCCCTTTTTAGATTAAGAAGCGTAAAAATGGAGCAAAGGAAACTGAATGATCAAGCCAACACTTTGGTGGACCTGGCAAAGGTTAGTAGGCAATTATATTTGTTTGTATCTTCATTCATCCTTTCAAAATGAAGAATCTGTAATTGAAAATGTTATGCACTCTACATGCAAATACTGTTAACAAGTTTGTTATTTCTAGAAAATGAAAATATATATCTATTTTGGATTAACATTTATTAAGTGAAACATCTTGTTTATGGTTCTGACTGAGGTTTGAATGTGCATGTTATTTTTTGAACATTGGGAAAAGATTTTACAACTGAGGGGCTGATCCTGAGAGCTGCTGAAACTGACTGCAGTCATCATGGCAAATGCTTAGCCTGAAATTGGACTAAGCAAAGTTTGTGTAGTGCTATATAGTAAAGAGGTTTCCTTTCTGGTGACAGAATATACTGTGAAGGACTATAGTTGCAGACTGAAATTAGGGGTTGTAGTTTTCCAGTCCTATTCTCTTACAAAGCAGTGACTCTGGACAAGTAAGTAGGTCTGTATTTGTTCCAAGCTTTCTTAATAAATAAGAGCTACCAACGTATATATTATAAGCTGATATATTATAAGGCTTTGTTAATCTTATTTAAGCCATTTGAGAGCAATTAAAAGAGGCTGTTCAGTTGCAAACTGTTAGTGGAAAAATATCAGGCCCAAGAGAGGGGAAGCTGCCACAGCTCCATGACCCCCAGGTCCAACCAGTAGCAAAGTTGAAGATGTATTCCCAGTAGTCGTATGTGCACAGAGCAGACATATATAGCACATCTATACATGGCTGACCACACAGATCTCAGATAGGCACAGAGAAAGAACCAATGGCCTTCCCCTCTCTGTCTGAGCAGGATCAAAAAATCACAGAATCAGAGAGTGGCTGAGGTTGGAAGGGACCTCTGGAGGTCATTTGGTCCAACACCCCTGCTTAAGCAGGGACACCTAAAACAGGTTGCCCAGGGCCATGTCCAGGCAGCTTTTGAAGACCTCCAAAGAGGGAGACTTCACAACCTCTCTGGGCAACCTGTTTCAGTGCTCCATCACCAGTGCAGTAAAGAAGCACTTCCTGATGTTCAGAGAGAACTTTTGGTGCTTCTGTTTGTGCCCATTGCCTCTTGTCTTGTCACTGGCACGGTGGTTTTACCCAGCTGGGCAGCTAAACTCTACCACAACCGCTCTCTCACTCCCCCTCCTCAAATGGAAAGGTGAAGAAAATACAATGAAAAGGGTTCTAGGGTTAAGAGAAGCACAGGGACATCACTCAGCAATTATTGTTACAGGCAAAACAGACTCGGCATAGGGAGATTAATAAAATTTATTGCTTATCACTAGCAGACTATAACAGTGAGAAACTAAAAACAAACTAAAAACACCTTCCCTCCATCTCCCCTCTTGTACGTCCTTCCCCCAAGTGGTGCAAGGGAACCTGTTGGGGAATCCGAATGGGGGTTGTGGTCAGTCCATAATGCTTCTTCTCTGCCACTCTTTCGTGGTCATTCTCTTCCCCTGCTCCAGCGTGGGGTCCATCCCATGGGATGCCGTCTTTCCCAAACTGATCCTACATGGGCTTCCCACAGGCAGCAGCTCTTCAAGAACCACTACAATATGGGTCCATACCAAAGGGTCCATCTGTCAGGAGCAAACATCTCCAATGTGGGTCCCCCACGGGGGCAGCTCCAGCCAGATCACCTGCTCCTGCACGGTCTCCTCTCCATGCTCTACAGGTCTGGCATGGAGTCTGCTGTGGTGGGGGATCTCCATAGGCCACAGCCTCCTTCAGGCCAGATCCACTTGCTTCACTGTGGTCTCCTCCACAGGCTGCAGCATGAAGATCTGCTCTGACGTGGTACACCATGGGCTGCAGGGGGACAACCTGTTCCACCATGGTCCTCTCCACAGGCCACAGGGGAACTTCTGCTCCGGTGCCTGGAGCACCTCCTCCCCCTCCTTCTTCTCTGACCTTGGTTTCTGCAGGGCTGTTTCTCACTCCTCTCTCTCCCAGCTGCTGTTGCTCAGCAATTTTTTCCCTTTCTTAAATCTGCTCTCACAGAGGTTCAAACAACATCACTTATTGGTTTTGCTCTGGGCATTGTTGGGTCCCTTTTCGACCTAGCTGAAACTGGCTTTTATCTAACATGGGGAATCTTCTGTCTTCTTCTCACAGAGGCCACCTTTGCAGCCCCCATACTACCCAAACCTTGCCACGTAAACCCAATACAACTGGGCACCACTGAAAACAGTCTGGCTTCATCCTCTTTGCATTCTCCCTTCAAGTATTTATATAGGTAGATAAGATCCCTCTCAAGCCTTCTCTTCTCCAGGCTAATTCCATTATAGAAGTCATTCTGACTATTCCTCCTCCTGATAATTTTCTTGTTGTTCATGTGCCTGGAAATGGTTTCCAGGATTAGCTGCTCCATCATCTTCCCAGGGATCAAGGTGAGGCTGACTGGCCTGCAGTTCCCCAGGTCCTCCTTCTTGAAGATAGGAGTGGCATTTGCTTTCCTCCACTCTTTTGGCACTTATCCCAATCGCCACGGTTGATCCAGGATTATCAACAGTGGCCTCGCAACGACATCTGCCAGCTCCCTCAGCACTTGTGGGTACATTCCCTCAGGGCCCATGGACTTATGAATTTGCCTAAGTATTCCCTGACCTGATTCTTTTCTACCAAGGGTACATCTTCCTTGTTCCAGTCTCTGGAACCTGGTATTCCTGAAGGCCAACCTTATTAGTGAAGACTAAGGAAAAGAAGGCATTCAGTACTTTGGCCTTTTCCATGTCCTGTGACACCAGGTTCCATGACCTGTTCAGAAATGGGCCCACATTTTCCTTAGCCTTCCTTTTCTCACCTATGTACTTTTACAAACCCTTCTTGTTGTCTTTGATATTCCTGGCCAGATTCAGTTCCAGGTAGGCTTTGGTTATCCTCTCTGTGTCTCTTCATTCTTAGACAATGTCTCTGTATTCCTCCCAGGTTAGCTATACCTGTTTCTACCTTCTGTATACTTACTTTTTATGTGTCTTCTCTTCCAGGAGCAACTTGTTCATCCATGCAGGCCTCCTGGCATTTTTGCCTGACTTCCAAGTCATCGGGATGACCTCTTGAGCTTGGATGAGGTGATCCTTAAATATTAAACAGCTTCCTTGGGCCACTCTTCCCTCTGGGGCCTTATCCCACAGGACTCTACAAAGATCTTTGAGTAGGTCAAAGTGTGCTCTCCTGAAGTCCAGGGCTGTGATCTTGCTATGCGCCCTCCTCCCTACCCTAATGATCCTAAACTCCACCATTTCATGATCACTGCAACCAAGGCTGCCTTTGACTTTCACATTCCAAACAAGTCCTTCAGTGTTGGTGAGAATGAGGTCTAGCATAACACCTCTCCTCATTGGCTTTGCTCTTCCACCCGCCACTGCATCTTTATGCTCTCTTATGGGTATGCAGTCAAGATTTTATCGCAGCTAAACACACACTACTTGCTTCTTGTTGATTGTTTTTTTTTAAACTTAACTAGACTTACAGAGCTGATCTGGGAATATTCAACTAACAAGCTAGAGAAGTGAGAAACAAAGGAAAGAAACCAAAAGCACCTTCCCCCCCCATCCACCCTCTATCACCTCCTTCCCCCGAGCGGCACAGGGGAACGGGGGAATGGGGGTTATGGTCAGTCTGCAGCGCTTCTTTGCCGCCGCTCCTTGTTCACTCTCGTCCCCTGTGCTGTGGGGTCCCTCCCACAGGATGCAGTCCTTCCTGAACTGATCCTGCATGGGCTTCCCACAGGCAGCAGCTCTTCAAGAACTGCTCCTGATATGGGTCCGTACCACGGGGTCCATCCCTCAGGAGAAAACTGCTCCAACCTGGATCGCCCATGGGCAGCAGCTCCTGCCAGGTCACCTGATCCTGCGTGGGCTCCTTTCCACGGGCTACAGTTCTGGCCTGTAATCTGCTCATACAGGGGTCCTCCACAGGCCGCAGACTCCTTCAGGGCAGTCCATCTGCTCCACTGTGGTCTCCTCCAGGGGATGCAGCATGGAACCCTGCTCCACCGTGGTACTCCATGGGCTGCAGGGGGACATCCTGCTTCACCATGGTCCTCATCACAGGCCACAGGGACTTCTGCTCCAGCGCCTGGAGCACCTCTCCCCCTCCTTCTTTACCAACCTTGGTGTCTGCAAGGCTGTTTTTCACTCCTCTGTCTCCCAGCTGCTGTTCCTGTGCAGTTCTCCCCCCCCCCCCCCCCCCCCCCCCCCGCATCTTAAATATGCTCTCATGGAGGCGCAAACAACTTCAGTTTTTGGCCTGGCTCTGGCCAGCAGCTGGGCCCTTATCTAGCATGGGGCAGCTTCTGGATTGTTCTCCCAGATGCCACTCCTATGCCCCCCCTGCTACCAAAACCTTGCCATGTAAATCCACTACAAGTGTTCGTTCCCCTTTTGCTGTATATAATTATATCCCAACCAAACCAGGACATATCTGACAACTTCAGTTACTGCTTCTGGTAATTGATAAGGATTTTTCAGATATTATTTCATTTAGATTAGTTTTCTTTCATAGAATCATAGAATCATTAAGGTTGGAAAAGACCTCCAAGATCATCTGGTCCAACCAGATTAACCAGATCCATACCCCTGCCACCAATGTTAGCCACTAAACCACATCCCTAAGTACTACATGCAGCCTTTCCTTAAACACTCCCAAGGACTGTGACTATACCACCTCCCTGGGCAACCCCTTTTAAGCAGAAAAAAAAAACAACAAACACAACAACAAAACCCAACAATAACAAAAAAACTTTTCTCCTTAAAAGTATGAAGGTATTCAATAATCAGAGGAAACACAGAAGAGGCAAGTGTACATCACTGTTCTTTGTAACCTCTGGTCTCCTTGTGGCTTACAAAACTCTGTTTGCAAATCTTATGATGGTGCATTTTGAAGCATTTAAAGGTCTAAAAATATGTGTTGTTTTGTTTAATTCATTAAGAGCTTGACATTTCAAATACTACTCAAAATAGCAGTGTTAAATTTCTGCTCGACAAATTTATCACTAGTAGGAAGTTTGTCATGAATCTGCAGGTACAGTTATTTCACAAGACTAGACCTTGTTATAATACTTCTTCTTCTTCTTTTTTTTTTTTTTTTTGAAATGCAAAAAACATTTAGGAACCCTTGTAGAGTTGCATTACATTTTACAATATATTTATGTGAAATATGTTTATCTGATTCGTGTCAGTATGGAACAATGCTAGGGCTGCATGGTATGATGAATGTGACCTTCTGTCTTACATACCCTTGTATAACCACAAGTCTAAGGAAAACAGAGTGGTTAATGTATATAATTCTTGTATCTTGCAAAGGAATGTTTTATCAATTCGTGTCAATAGAGACCTTGAAGGGAAATGTATTTGTAGGCTTTTCCTTGAAGTCTCTCATATCTGGGGGGTTTCAGAATAACTGCTAACTATTATGACTATTGCATGGGACACTATGCAAGTTTCTGATATCTGGCCAGGAGATTAAGGAGACGGGGAGAGCTGAAGAACGACTAAAAGACAAAGCTTGCAGGGGACTCTGCACAAGTCTCTGACATACAGCCAAGTTGGACAAAGAAGAAGGACAAGAGGGAGGAAGACTATGAGCCTTCAGCACGAGAGACCCCCAGAGGGACCACCGGAGACTGATACGCGTGCTCCAGTAGGAGGGTTTGGATTACGGAAACTAATTATCATAACCCTGTTTTTTCTAGAAGTAGTAATGAATATGTATTAGCCTAGGAGCATAAAAATCAGCTGCTTGATGTAACTGGTGTGCGTCTTGGTGGAGCAGAGACTCCTGGAGCACCCAGCGCTGTTTGCTTACCTCTATTCCTTTAATAAACTGTAAACTTTGATTATAGTTCTATTTTGAAGACTGAGCCATTTATTACATGTAAGATTTCTCTAAACCTTTATTTATATCCTTCTACTTTCAGACTCAAAACATCATGTATGACATTATTTATGACTTAAATGAAAGAAGTGAAGACTTTGAGAAGATAATTGTTGCTCTGGAAACTAAACTGGAAACTTTAATTGGTAGCATTCAAGCCCTTCCTGGACTGATTAGCCAGATAATCATCCAACAACAGTGGGATCTTCTTGAGTTTCAAATACAGAATTATAAACACGTTGCCTACTGTGCTGAGCAATCATGGCCTTTGTCATGAAGAAGGAGATCCTCCTCCACAGCACCACCAACTTCATCAGAGAGTAGCAAGAAAAGAATAAGTTAACCACAAAATAAAGACTTTTTTTGCCATCATATGTTCAATATTTTAACTTTTATTATAAAGCCCTATGGTTCTAATCAGTGTTATCTGGGTTCTGATGTTGGAACCAAGGAAACCTGAACACAGTTTTTTAGGCCAAAATGAGTGAAAACTGTTTTCCTCATTTCTTTCTCTCAGATGTGAATATACCTATTACTGCTATATTAAATTTTTCCTTCTGTAATTTAACTTTTTTATTCGTGCATTTCAAACAAACTTTATTACTACAGTATATAATAATATTAAAAAGGTGAATTTTGGCACATACTTGCCTGGTTACTTGTATTTTAATGGGCTTAACTCTAAGCCTTCAAGAAACAAAATTCAAGCTTAATTACCCCTTCCATATAAAAATTTATTCTCTAAACTTTGTTTGTACTGAAGGTGGAATATAAATACAAAAAAAAAAAAAAAACACAACAAAACTCAGTATTTATCAGACACTGAGCTATGTATGTACAGTCCTTTTAAAAAGTCACTGACATCTTGAATTACTGTAGTGATTAATTCAAAATATAATTTACCTTAGAAATTAGAAATACAGTAATGCAGAAAGTCAGAGCAAAGGTTTGCTAGTCAAGACAGAAGAACTGTTCTCCCCAGTACCCAAAATTCCAACAAAACAATTCATTACCTTTCATACTCTAAAAAAAACACCAGTACAGTCTTTAGTCCTTGTGGTGGTTTTACTCGGGTGGGCAGCCGAGCTCCGCTACAAATGCTCTATCACTCCCCCTTCTCAAAGAGGAATGGGGAGAAAATGTGATGAAAAGGGCTCAGGGGTTGAGATAAGGATGAGGAGATCGTGCAGTAATTATCATGACAGGCAAAACAGACTCAGAGTAGAGAGACAGTAAGATTTATTGCCTACAACTAACAAGCTAGAGAAGTGAGAAACAGAGGAAAGAAACCAAAAGCACCTTCCCCCCATCTGCCCTCTTCCACCTCCTCCCCTTGATTGGCACAGGGGAACGAGGGAATGGGGGTTATGGTCAGTCTGTAGCGCTTCTTTACTGCAGGCAGCAGCTCTTCACCTGATCCTGTGTGGGCTCCTCTTCACGGGCTACAGCCCAGAATCTGCTCGGTCAGGGGTCTTCCACAGGCCGCAGCCTCCTTCAGGGCAGGTCCATCTGCTCCACTGTGGTCTCCTCCAGGGGATGCAGCGTGGAACCCTGCTCCACCGTGGTACTCCATGGGCTGCAGGGGGACAGCCTGCTTCACCATGGTCCTCACCACAGGCTGCAGGGGACTTCTGCTCCAGCGCCTGGAGCACCTCTCCCCCTCCTTCTTCACTGACCTTGGTGCCTGCAAGACTGTTCCTCACTCCTCTCACTCTCCCAGCTGCTGTGTGGCGCAGCATTTTTTTTCCCTGTGTTATAAATGGCTCAGGATTCAAGTTAGGATTAAATTAAAAAATAGGATTTATTAAAAGAATATAAAGGAATAGAGGTAAGCAAACAGCGCTGGGTGCACCGGGAGTCTCCGCTCCACCAGGATGCACACCAGTTACATCAAGCAGCTGATTTTTATGCTCCTAGACTAATACATATTCATTACTAATTCTAAAAAAAATAGATTATTAAAATTAGCTTCCGGGGTCTGGTCCCTCCTACTGGAGCATGCGCAGTCTCCTCTGGGGGTCTCCTCTGGGGGTCTCTAGGGGTCTTTCATGCTGAAGGCTTGTAGTCTTCCTCTCCCCTTCGTACTCACTTGGCACCATACCAAGTTTATAGAACATTCTCTGCAGGTCTTGTCTCCCAGCCGTCCTTCAGCTTCTTTTTCCTTCCTCTTAATCTCTCGGCCCCCCTAGCCAGATACCAAAGATCCACATAGTATCCCATAACAGTCACTAGTTGTTATCAGTTGTTCTGAAACTCCCAGACATCAAACACAAACAGCTTTCTTATTTGACGCTTCACGAGTAATTAAAACATTCTTCCCCAGCCATTCACAGACACATCTATAGCAGTGTTAAGTTAATCTCGAAGGAGACAGGAAAAAGGCTGTAACTGTTAGAGATAGAAGTCCGGAATAGCAAAAGCAAACAGGTTCATAAATTTAAGGAGTGTTTTCTGAAGACGTGATAAATTGACTAGAATGAGGGGGAGACTGGGACACACTGCATCTGTGGCTCAAGAATTAAATTGCCAGTGCAGAGCCCAGAGGCAGACAGGATTCAAACAGAGTTGTTCTTTATGGACACGAATTGTTAAAACATTCCTCACACCTGTCTCACATATGCTCTCACAGAGGCGCAAAACAACATTGCTTATTGTTTCGGCTCTGGTCAGCAGTGGGGCCCTTACCAAACATGAGCTTCTAGGTTCTTCTCACAGAAGCCACCCCTATGGCCCCCTACTACCAAAACCTTGCCACGTAAACCCACTACAGTCCTATTTAAAGCAAAGGCTTCACCTTTTTTGTAAAATGTGTATAACTGTCAAACATAAGTTACATTCAAAGGCTTGGCTATAAAAATCTCGAGAGTTTATCCAGTACATTTTCTGTTCTTGGGAAATATAATGACTTCAGAGTGTTTTCTCCCCTAGATGAACAGAGTGGTTGCATGCCTAGGGAGTGTTTCCTATACAGCAGCTAAGCACCACACAGCCATTCGCTCACCCTCCCCCCTCCCTCTCTGGGATGGGGGAGAGAAATGGGAAAGTGAAGCCTGTGGGTTGAGATAAAGACAGTTTATTAAGAAAGGATAATAATAATAATAATAATAATAATAATAATAATAGTAATAATGTGAATGAAACAAGTGATGCACAGTGCAATAGCTCACCACTACTCACTGACTGATGCCCAGCCTATCCATGAGCAGCCGCCCCGCCCATCCCAGCTAGCCACCCCTATATATTGTTTAGCATGATGTCAGATGGTATGGAATACCCCTTTGGCCAGTTTGGGTAAGCTGTCCTGGGTCTGACCCCTTCCAGCTCTTGTTGCACCCCAAACCTGCCTGCTGGCAGGAGAGTGCGAGAAGCTGGAACTTTGGTTAGTGTAATAACATTCAGTGTATTGCTGCCAATATCTCCTTTTCCGTTGAAGTGTAGCTGGCCTAAGATCCTCTGTATCCCCGACTCCAAAACTCTAGGGGTCGACCTTGAGTTTCCCCAGGCTCTTTCTGCCAGAGGCTCCAGGTGGGGCCGTTCTCCCCGGCTGCAGTGTAGAGCACATTCTTTACATCTGGTCCTGTTCGAACTGGCCCAAGGGCTACTGCATGAACTATTTCCTGCTTGATTTGTTCAAAGGCTTGTCATTGCTCAGGGCCCCATTCAAACTCATTCTTCTTACGGGTTACTTGGTAGATCGGGTTTACAATCAGACTGTAATTTGGGATGTGCATTCTCCAAAACCCCACAACACCTAGGAAAGTCTGTGTTTCTTTTTTGCTAGTTGGTGGAGACATAGCTGTTATTTTGTTGATCACATCCATTGGGATTTGACGACGTCCACCTTGCCATTTTATTCCTAAAAACTGGATCTCTCGTGCAGGTCCTTTGACTTTATTTTGTTTTATGGCAAAACCGGCCTTCAGAAGGATTTGGACTATTCTCTTCCCTTTCTCAAAAACTTCCTCTGCTGTGTTACCCCACACAATAATGTCATCGATGTACTGCAGGTGTTCAGGAGCTTCCCCCTGCTCTAGCGCAGACTGGATCAGCCCATGGCAAATGGTAGGGCTGTGTTTCCACCCCTGGGGCAGTCGATTCCAAGTATATTGGACTCCCCTCCAAGTGAAAGCAAATTGTGGCCTGCACTCTGCTGCTAGAGGGATGGAGAAAAATGCATTAGCGATATCAATTGTGGCGTACCACTTGGCTGCCTTCGATTCCAGTTCGTACTGAAGTTCCAGCATGTCCGGCACTGCAGCACTCAGTGGTGGCGTCACTTCATTCAGGCCACGATAGTCCACTGTTAGTCTCCACTCGCCATTAGACTTTCACACTGGCCATATGGGACTATTGAAAGGTGAATGAGTCTTGCTGATCACTCCTTGGCTCTCCAATTGACGAATTAGCTTATGGATGGGAATCAGGGAGTCTCGGTTAGTGTGATATTGCCGCCGGTGCACAGTTGTGGTAGCGATTGGCACTTGCTGTTCTTCGACCCTCAGCAACCCCACAACAGAGGGGTCCTCTGAGAGACCAGGCAAGGTAGATAATTGTTTAATGACCTCTGTCTCTAAGGCAGCTATACCAAAAGCCCACCGGAACCCTTTTGGGTCCTTGCAATATCCTCTTCTAAGATAGTCTATGCCAAGGATACATGGAGCATCCGGGCCAGTCACAATGCGGTGCTTTTCCCACTCATTCCCAGTCAGACTCACTTCAGCCTCCAATACAGTCAACTGCTGAGATCCCCCTGTCACTCCACAAATACAGATGGGCTCTGGTCCTTTATAGCTCGATGGCATTATATTACATTGTGCACCGGTGTCTACTAAAGCCTTATACTTCTGTGCGTCTGACGTGCCAGGCCATCGAATCCACACAGTCCAATAAACTCGATTGTCCCTTTCCTCCCCCTGGCTGGAGGCAGGGCTCCCCTAATCCTGGTCAGAATCTTCTTCGTTTCTGTGTTTGAAGGACTGTCTGCTGGAAGTTGGAGCAGCAAACTTTTCAGAGAACCCCTTTTTCTTGATTGTTTTCTTTTGCAACTCATGTACCCGTGCCTGTAGGGAAGCAGTAGATTTTCCTTCCGATTTTCTCATGTCCTCTTCATGGTCTCGTAAGTAAAACCACAGGGTGGCACGGGGTGAGTACCCACCGTATCGTCTTCCTTGTGTGGATGAACGCCTACCCCTGATAGCTGAGACACTGCTTTGTACAGGTGTGGAGGAGAATAATCTCTCTTCAAGTTGGTGAACCTTTTCAGAAAGTTTCTCCACAGCTGAGACACAGGCCTGTAAGGAAGAGGAGAGACAGACTTTCTTCGTACTGCCGGAGTTGTTTAGCCACTTCATCCACTGTGGGTTCCTCATCCTCTTTCCAGGCCATTATTGCCAATGAGCTGGCATATAATGATGGTGCACTCCGTACAAACTTCCGCCACATGGGTCGTGTACACCTGACCTCATCTGGATCTTTGGATGTTTGTCCGAGGTCTGGATTCTCATAAATCACTTCCCATATGGCTAATTCCCTCAGGTACTGGATTCCTTTCTCCATAGTGGTCCACTTGCCTGGTAGACATACAAATTCTTCCTTGAAGGGATACCTTTCCCTCACAGCTGAGAGGAGACGCCTCCAGAGGCTGTGAGATTGTGCTCCATCTGCAATTGCTTTGTCAATGTCAGCGTCTTGAGCAAGGGATCCCAGCTGCCTGGCTTCCCCGCCGTCTAATTCCACACAATTGGCTCCAGTGTCCCAGCACTGGAGCAGCCAGGTGACAAGCTGCTCACCTATACAGCGACCAAAATCTTTTTGCACATCTCGTAGCTCGCGCTCGTATAGGCTTCGGGTAGTTACTGTTGATTTTTCGGCATCCTCATCTTCCTCCTCCTGAATCCTTGATGGCCCAGCGTCGTCGTCGTCTCTATACCTAGATTTGGCAGAAGACTCTCTGCGTTCTAAATGGCCTGAATCTCTATACCATTTTTTCACCTTCTCTACAGGGGCAGCTTGCACTGCTAGAGCCCGTTTCTCTGACCTTGTTACAGTGTCTGCCACAGAGGTTGGAATACCCTCTGCAGGGTCAACTTGCACTGCTACAGCTCGTTTCTCTGACCCCGTTACAGGGTCTGCCACAGGGGTTGGAATACCCTCTGCAGGGTCATCTTGCACTGCTACAGCTCGTTTCTCTGATACAGCCACAGGAGCTGGAGTGGCTGCAGGAGCTGGAGTTGGAGCTGTTGCAGGAGCTGGGACTGGAGTAGCTGCAGGAGCCGGAACTGGAGCGGCTGCAGGAACCGGAGCTGGAGCAGCTGCAGGAGCTGGGACTGGAGCAGCTGCAGGAACCGGAGCTGGAGCGGCTGCAGGAACCGGAGCTGGAGCAGCTTCAGGAGCTGGGACTGGAGCAGCTGCAGGAGCCGGAACTGGAGCAGCTGCAGGAACCGGAGCTGGAGCAGCTGCAGGAGCTGGGACTGGAGCGGCTGCAGGAACCGGAGCTGGAGCAGCTTCAGGAGCTGGGACTGGAGCAGCTGCAGGAGCCGGAACTGGAGCGGCTGCAGGAACCGGAGCTGGAGAAGCTGCAGGAACTGGAGCTGGAACAGCTGCAGGAGCTGGGACTGGAGCAGCTGCAGAATCCACCGTAGGGGTCACAGTGGCCGTTGGATCTGTCACAGGACTTGGAGTGGCCGCAGGGTCTGTCACTAAGTTGATAGCAGTATCAATGGCAGCTCGATAGGCATGAGCCAGGCCCCAGCATGTTACAATGATTTGTGTTACTTTGGAACTGCCAGAATCGTGACACCTTTTTCTCAAGCATTCTGCCAGTTTTTTAGGATTTTGCAGTTGTTCAGGGGTGAATTTCCAAAACACTGGGGGTGCCAGCTGCTCTAGATGCCTTCCCATATCCTCCCATACTCCCTGCCACCCACAACTATACTGCCTCCGGGCAGATCTCCGGATGAGCTTCCTAAGTAGTTGTTTAACTTTAAGCAGAATCTGAAGCGCATTCAGGAGGCATAACAACAAGACTATGCTGGTCTGAGTATCCCAAGGACATTCAATATCTTGGAGAGCTATTGTAACAAGCTCGGAGGATAAGAGGGTGGTGAAGGAGGAAGGGAGGGTGATCAAGGAGGATACAGGGGTGGTGAAGGAGAAAGGAAGAGTAATCAAGTAAGAAAAAATATCTTCCCCTTTCCCCTCCACAGATTGACTCCCTAATGGAAAAAAACAATAGGTATAATTGCTAATAGTTTCCAAGATACAGTTTCCAAAATACAGAGTCGACGATGTTACTGAGTACAAATACCAAGTTAGAGTCATGACCAGATATCTCATCGTCTCGTAAGCCATTGCTACAACACACAGTACCATAATGATCTGAGACCAGGGCCCGGAGAGGATAAACAACATGACAGAGAGCACATACGGAAAATAATGTGCTATAATACTCAATTTGGAAAACAGGCACAGCAGAGTTGAGATTAAAGCAATCAGCATTATGAAAAGTGACTATTAAGCAGGTCTAATACTTATACCAATTTTAGTTTAACACACTCTGGTCAGATCTGCCGTTATCTCAACCTTTCGTGCCCCACGTTGGGCGCCAAAAAGACTGTCGTGGTTTAACCCGATCGGCAGCTAAACACCATGCAGCCGTTCCCTCCCCCTCCCCCTCCCTCTCTGGGACGGGGGAGAGAAATGGAAACTGAAGCCCGTGAGTTGAGATAAAGACAGTTTAATAGGACAGGAAAATAATAATAACAATAACAATAACAATAACAATAGAAATAACAATAACAATAACAATAACCATAATACAATGGTGATAATAGTACTACTACTAATAATATGTACAAACAAGTGATGCACAATGCAATTGCTCACCACCCGCTGACCGATGCCCAGCCTAACCCCGAGCAGTCTGGCCCCCTCCCCTGGCTAGCCACCCCTATATATTGTTTAGCATGACGTCAGATGGTATGGAATACCCCTTTGGCTAGTTTGGGTCACCTGTCCTGGGTCTGTCCCCTCCCAGCTCTTACTGCACCCCCAGCCTGACTGTTGGCAGGACAGAGCAAAAGGCTGAGATGTCCTTGGCTTGGTATAAGCACTGCTCTGCAACAATTAAAACATCGGGGTGTTATCAGCACTCTTCTCATCCCAAGCCAAAACACAGCATTCCACCAGCTACGAGGAAGAAAATTCTGTTCTAACTGAAACCAGGACAACCACAATGGGGAAGGCCCCTATATTGTTTTGCTTACTACAGAAACAGCCGTCTGGACTGTGGAGAAAGGATGGACACATGCCAGCTGTGTTAAAGGACCCATCTGTGACGAGAAGTGGGAGATCGCTCCAGGAAACAAAGACCTGAAGCTCACATTGCGACAAACTCGATAGGTACCGTGGGTTAAGGTAGAAGCTCTCCCCTGAAGAACACTACTGCTGCCGAGAAGAACTAAAACCTCGTAGTTGGCTGCAACCCAACTGACGAGTGAGGCAGAGGACTGAATAAGTGGGGAAAGACATGGGCCTCAGCCATTCCTATGGGTATTTGGGGGTTCTCGCAGTGATTTCATCCTGCATAGCGACTCAACACCACCCCCACCAACCTTTTAAATGGACTTTAAGTCGATTCGAAGATCAACAGATTATTGCAACCCAGATAACATCGGGGGGGGGGCAAGCTTTACTTCTACACTATGTCAGCTGATCTCGAGGCCCCGATGCTGGGAATATATGGGATTTTATTTCTGCCCAAGTTCTAACCCGGGAAAGGGGTACTGTAAATGCCTGAATGTGTATTATTGTGCATACCGGGGGTGTGAAACCATTGCTACAGACTGGACACTCGGGGCTGATCGGGATAAATTCTTACAGGTGGAATATGGGCTGCAAGGTTGTAACCGACAATTGGATCCCTGTTACAGGTGGTGAGGGCATGGTATAGGGTATACAGGAACCTTCCACAGAAATAAAGAAATTTGCAAGGTTCTATATATAAATATAACAAACTCGGACGATACTAGCTGGGTACTAGGAAAAATGTCAGATTTTACAAACACGGAACAGATAGGGGAGGACTCATACTAATAAAGAAGGAATAACCCGAGACTTCCAAGGTAGTCGGGCCTAATAAAGAGTTATTAGGGGAAGGTTTGGTTGTCCAGACTGTAAATATACCTGAGACTGCCCAACCTACTACAGTGTTTTCTAGTAAGTCGACAGAGTTATCCTTTCCCACACTGCTTCCAAGCATTGGCTCAACAGAGAATTGTGGTTTGAGCTTAGGAGAAAAAAGAGGGTTTATAATCTTTGGAAAAGTGGGCAGGCCACTAGGGAGGACTATAAGGATGTTGCGAGGCTGTGCAGGTACAAAATTAGGAAGGCCAAAGCTCATGTGGAGCTCAATCTGGCTACTGCCGTTAAAGATAACAAAAAACGTTTTTATAAATACATCAACACAAAAAGGAGGACTAAGGAGAATCTCCATCCTTTACTGGATGCGGGGGGAAACTTAGTTACAAGAGATGAGGAAAAGGCGGAGGTGCTCAATGCCTTCTTTGCCTCAGTCTTTAGCGGCAATACCAGTTGTTCTCTGGATACCCAGTACCCTGAGCTGGTGGAAGGGGATGGGGAGCAGGATGTGGCCCTCACTATCCATGAAGAACTGGTTGGTGACCTGCTACGGCACTTGGATGTGCACAAGTCGATGGGGCCGGATGGGATCCACCCGAGGGTACTGAGAGAACTGGCAGAGGAGCTGGCCAAGCCACTGTCCATCATTTATCAGCAGTCCTGGCTATCAGTGGAGGTCCCAGTTGACTGGCGGCTAGCAAACATGGCGCCCATCTACAAGAAGGGCCGGAGGGCAGACCTGGGAAACTACAGGCCTGTCAGTTTGACCTCAGTACCAGGGAAGCTCATGGAGCAGATCCTCTTGAGAGTCATCACGCAGCACTTGCAGGGCAAGCAGGCGATCAGGCCCAGTCAGCATGGGTTTATGAAAGGCACATCCTGCTTGATGAACCTGATTTCCTTCTATGACAAAGTGACGCGCTGGGTGGATGAGGGAAAGGCTGTGGATGTGGTCTACCTTGACTTCAGCAAGGCTTTTGACACCGTCTCCCACAGAATTCTCCTCAAGAAACTGGCTGCTCTTGACTTGGACTGGCGCACGCTTCGTTGGGTTAAAAACTGGCTGGATAGCTGGGCCCAAAGAGTCGTGGTGAATGGAGTCAAGTCCAGTTGGAGGCCAGTCACTAGTGGCATTCCCCAGGGCTTGGTGCTGGGGCCGGTCCTCTTTAATATCTTCATCGATGATCTGGACGAGGGCATTGAGTGCTATGCGCGTGTGTCGATCTGCTTGAGGGTAGGAAGGCTCTGCAGGAGGATCTGGATAGGCTGCACCGATGGGCTGAGGTCAGCTGCATGAAGTTCAACAAGGCCAAATGCCGGGTCCTACACCTGGGGCGCAATAACCCCAAGCAGAGCTACAGGCTGGGAGATGAGTGGTTGGAGATCTGCCTGGCAGAGAAGGACCTGGGAGTGATGGTGGATAGTCGGCTGAATATGAGCCAGCAGTGTGCTCAGGTGGCCAAGAAGGCCAACAGCATCCTGGCTTGCATAAGAAACAGTGTGGCCAGCAGGGCTAGGGAGGTGATCGTCCCCCTGTACTCGGCTCTGGTGAGGCCGCACCTCGAGTACTGTGTTCAGTTTTGGGCCCCTCGCTACAAGAAGGACATCGAGGTGCTTGAGCGGGTCCAGAGAAGGGCGACGAAGCTGGTGAGGGTCCTGGAGAACAAGTCCTACGAGGAGCGGCTGAGGGAGCTGGGCTTGTTCAGCCTGGAGAAAAGGAGGCTCAGGGGTGAACTTATTGCTCTCTACTGGTACCTTAAAGGAGGCTGTAGTGAGGTGGGCGTTGATCTATTCTCCCACGTGCCTGGTGACAGGACGAGGGGAAAGGGCTATAGTTGCGCCAGGGGAGTTTTAGGTTAGATGTTAGGAAGAACTTCTTTACTGAAAGGGTTGTTAGACATTGGAACAGGCTGCCCAGGGAAGTGGTGGAGTCACCATCCCTGGAAGTCTTTAAAAGACGTTTATATGTATAGTTTAGGGATATGGTTTAGTGGGGACTGCTAGTGTTACGTCAGAGGTTGGACTCGATGATCTTGAGGTCTCTTCCAACCTAGAAATTCTGTGATTCTGTGATTGTGAAAAAAGAAAGGGGTTGTACCCGAGAGTAGTATGTGGAAAGTTATAAATGCTAGTTTCCAGGTACTAAATCAAACTAATCCTGAGATAACTGAAGGGTGCTGGCTATGTGTACGTGTTAAGCCCCCATATTATGAAGCTATAGGAGATATGGGGAGGTCTGAATATTCAATTGAGTCAAATCCTTCCAAGTGCAGTTGGGGTCAGGAAATCGGGATAACTTTAACTCAAGTTACGGGAAAAGGTAGATGTATCGGCACAGTTCCAAGAGATAAAAATGATCTGTGCCATGCCACTGAAGAAATGGACCAAACACACAAATGGCTAATTCCTGCAAATAACACTAGGTGGGTATGTTCATCATTGGGAGTCACTCCTTGCCTATCTTTAAAATTGTTTAGCACATCTCATGATTTTTGTGTACAGGTGGTCATTATACCAAGGATTCTATACCACACTGAAGAGTATATGTATACCCATCACACAGTGTCTGAATACCATCTAGTAAAGAGGGAGCCTATTACGGCCGTCACCTTAGCCACTTTAATGGCCCTCAGGGCTGCAGGTGCAGGAACTGGAATTGCTTCCCTGATAAAACAAAGCCAGGAATTTACTTCTCTACGCATTGCCGAAGAATGAGGATCTGGCCCATATAGAGCAGTCAATAACAGCTCTGGAAAAATCAGTTAGGTCATTATCCGAAGTGGTACTCCAAAACCATAGAGGGTTGGATTTGATTTTCTTACAACAAGGAGGACTGTGTGCAGCCCTACGTGAAGAATGTTGTGTATATGCAGATCATACTGGGGTGGTAAGAGATACAATGACTAAATTGCGGGAAGGATTAGAAAAACGCAAAAGGGAAAATGAGGCTCGTCAGAATTGGTATGAATCCTGGTTTAATTATTCACCTTGGTTTACCACACTATTGTCAACTATAACGGGACCTTTATTACTAGTAATAATAGCATTGACTTTTGGGCCGTGTATTTTCAATAGGGTAATTGCAATTGTGAAAAGCCGATTAGAGGCTGCTCATCTTATGCTTGTGCGTGCCAAGTATGAATCTCTTGAGCAGGAGGAGGACGACGTAGAAACTTTGATACTCAGCAAGCAAATATTGCAAAATTTCAATGAACAAAATATGTTAGAAAAAGAAAAAGGAGGGATTGTGATAAATTAGTGGGGGTTTGTTCATTGTCTTTGAGGAATTTGGAGAATCTGCTGAGGAGATAAGGTTGTACAATTTAACGGCCTTGGTAAAGGGGAGGATTAAGCAAGCAGATAGCAGGAGGGGGTATTGGGTAAACATCCTTGAGTGAAACCAGACATCCTGCTTGCCGTTTCACTACCCCCACCTGAACACGAGCACAACGCGTGATCACCAGCAGAGGAACAACGACCCTCTTCTCAACAACAGACTGCGCAGCCTCAGCCAGTTCAACAAGTCCCGATAAGCTGGAACTCGACTGCTATAAAACAGCAACCCTGGAAAGGGAAGTTGCGTGCTGTTGCGGAGTGGAGACTCCCCAGCAGCCCAGTGCTGTTTTGCTTGTGTCTGCTTACTTGATTAATAAAATAATTTCAATAGACCAGTAAATTGTGTGGTCTAATTTATAACATCCATTGTCTCCCTTCCTGGCTTTTTTCCCTGAAGGGAGAGAGGCAGGAGCTGGAAAGGGCTTTGTGCACTGCGTGCCATGACTGCCCTCTGTCCCTGGCTCAGCAGCACGGGAGAGGGAGAAGATGCCTCCACACAAGCCTTGCCCACCCAGTACGGGTCCCACCTGGTGACCCCAGGCCCTGACATCTACAGTCACCTTCCCAGGGCATCTGGGCACTCTCTCCAGAGGGAGAGGGGCAGGTTGGATGCTTCACTTTATGCTCAGGTAAGCACTGAGTGAGCTACAGAGAGCCTGCTGCCAGTCAGTTCCTGCACACTTTTTCCTAGTTAGCTTTGGCTGCTGAAAGACCACGGGAGAAACAGAAAGACAACAGAGATCCTGAGACACCACTGGGCAGGTTGCCGGCACCACTGGGCAGCTGAGGCCTGCCTCAGGCAGCAGGCATTCAAGCCAGCTTCCCATGAGGAAGGACCAGCAAAAAAGCACCACCTGCTCTATCTTCCTTACAGATTCTGAAATCTCTGGACAGCGTGCTGGAAGTGCTGGTGTGTACTTCATCGGACTACACTGCCACTACGCTGGAGATCATCTTGCAGGTCTGTCCCCAAGGCCGTGACGGGGCATACCCCCTTTCCAGGCTCTTCTCTTGTTCAGAAGAAGCCTGGGCACGCTGCGTAAACCCTGCCCGGTGCTTGGCAGAGCTGCCGCTACGGGAGCTGCCACTGCATCCCAAGGCAAACCAGCAGCTTTTCTCTTCTCAGGCCCTGCTGCCCTTCACAAGATCCGAGAAAGCGGCAAAGCGTTGGTATGCCGTGGGGAAGATTGCCAGTCTGAGCGAGGCCCTGATCCCCACTTCTCTGATTCAGGTAAGGAGCTGGTGGCTCAGGCAACCTCTAAGCACTCCCTCACCCCTTCCTGGTGTCTCAAGTGCACTAGCTCAGCCAAGCTGCCACTGTCCATCCTCTCAACCCCAGGACTCGTTCAGAAACAGAGTGGGCACGGTCAACGTTCGCACCTTCCAGACGAAGCCTGTGCCACTCCTGGGGCAGCTGATGGGGTGCCTCACCCTGTGCTGTGCCGAGGAGGACAAGAACATCAGCTTTGGGTCTGCAGAGGCTCTTCACGCCATCCACAGGATCATGATGGTGCAACAGAGTAAGAGAGGCTGGGGTGGGCTAGCACCTTCCAGACATAAGGGCCCAGTCAAGACCAGGCATGGTGATACGCCGCTTTGTCTGCCTTCCCCAGCTAGAGGAAAGAGCAGCACATTCCTCCAAGGGTGGAGCAGGGGAGCAGCCGTGCTGCACCAACCCTAGGGGGCTCCCCCAGCCCCTATCGGAGCAGTAGGATGTCCTCTGGGGCAGTGGCTTAGTAGCACTCCTGAGAACCAGTGGACTGGAGAGCCTGTAGCAGTAGCAGCATCGTGGGGCTTCTCTCCTGCTTCAGAGCAGAAAGCCGGACCAAACTCTCTGGCCTTTCTGCAGACTGCGAGGCGGTTTGCCCTCCTCCGCCTTGCAACAGAAGACCCATTTCCTCCCTGGCATGTATCCTGTGCCCACCCCTTACCGTCCACCCAATACAGAGTGCCCCTCTTTGACAGACACAGCGCCCTGCCACAATCAGAGCTCTGCTTGGTGTTCTCAGCTGTCTTCTCCAAGCAGCAGCTTCTCCATCATTCCTACCACTCACCCATCCTCTGTTTGCCTTGCTGCCCAGGCCTCATGATGACACCTACCTATCCGAAGCTCAGGCTGGAGCGGGAATGCCCAAGCACCTTCCTGCCCAAGGACGCTGCTAACGAGCTGATGGTAATGAGCCCCTCCCTTCCTGGGATTCTTGGCTGTGAGGTTGACAGGAGACCTGAATGAACCAGTGCCCCAAGAACTGCGGGCAGGAGGCAGGGTCTGTCACGGCCTCCCAGCAAGCCGGCTGCAGGGTCCCACCATATCTCAGCAGGGAGCAGCCAAAGGCTAGTGTCAGTGGCCAGCGTCAGTACTGCGGGTCCAGCTGTCCTGGTCACCCACAAGGCCTGGCTGCCTACACACCGCCAAGTGTACCCTAACCCTGACCTCCACCACCTGCCTTCACCCTGCGGGGCAGTTCCCTCTCCGCAGCCACTGAGGCTACAGTCACCCCAGCCCAGGCCGGCCCTTGCAAGCCCACGCCAGTTCTTGCTCCTGCCTGTGCTGGGGGCACAGTGCCAGCACTGCCCTGCCTCTCTCTCCAGAGCTGCCCTCGCTGCTCAGCTGCAGCCTGCCACCAAGGCAGGCTGTGTGACATGTCTTCCCTCTCGCAGGTATTTGGCAGCTTCCTCTTCCCCATCGAGAGGACGGACTTCATCCTCACCGTCTTGGAGGGCATGACACACCCCAGGGTCTCTGACACAAAGATGGTTGCCCGCATGATGGATATGATCACAGACTCACAGATGGAGGAGGTTAGCAGTTTGCAGACAGATTGCCCTGTGCTTTTGCCCTCTCGGGGGCCGTTCCCTCTGGCCCGGGTCCAGGGCTTGGGAGTCCCCTACAGCCATTCGGGCTGGCAAAGAGCCAAAGGAGGGAAGCATTTGCTGCTGGCAGCTGGGACCATGGCTGTGCTCTGCTCCATTCTCCCTCGTCTCTCCTCCAGGTGCCACGGGTCATGCAGATCATCCATGACCGCCTGGCATCGGTCAGCAAGGAATCACTCCTGGACATCCTGAAGAGGACCCTTTTCCAGATCACCTCCTTGCACCCTGAGCACGCGGTCCAGGGCCTGCTGGAGGTCTTCCCGTGGTGCAATAGGTACAGGGCCCACCCACCCACCTCTGGCACAGCTCAGGACCCTCAGGGCCAGCACAGGCCAAGGGGCAGTGGCTGGGGTGGCCCCATCGACAGCATGCTTTGTCTCTGCAGGGTTGCCACGGCCATGTGGCAGACGATGGTCTCCGAGCCCCGTGTTGCAAAGGACGTGCTGAGAAACCTGCTGATGCAACGCACAGGGCCTGAGCACAATGGCTTTGGCCCACACCACAGCTGTGTCCGTTCCTGGGCTGTGAGTTCCTGGACCAGGCCTCGCTCACCCCCAGTGGGGCTGCACTCCCCTCCCCATCCCCTCCTTCTCTCCTCCTCTGTCCCCGAACGACAGCCTCCCCCGGGGCTCCCCAGTCAGGGGGGCTGGGAGCCAGAGCCCAGCAGGGCCACATGCACTGCTGGGGCCCCACTGCGCACAGGCACGCAGCCCACCCCTGCCCTGCCGCTCTCTGTCCTCCTCCCTCCCTGCCTGCTCCTGCCTTACTGGGCAGCCCCGGGCAGGGCGGCTGCCTGGCCCAAGCAGGCTGCAAGGTTTGGCCCAGGGAGCTGAGGACAGCTGGCAAGACCCCCGGGGCCTGCTGGGCCCTTTGCTCTGGACACGAAAAGCTGGCTTGCCCATGCCAGAAAGCAGAGCCGAACCCAGGGAGCCGCTGGGGCTGGGCCCCAGGCCAGGCAGCCAGGCAGCGGGCTCTGGCCTGGTGCCTCCGTCAGCTCAGAGCGACGCCTCACCCCCACCTCCCTCACCCCCCAACCCGCAAGCTCTGGCAGTGCTGCAGGGACATCCGTGCACTGAGAGCTGCACCTGACTGTTTTCTGCAGGTAACCAGTGCCATGAACAAGATCTTCCAGCTGCCCTCCAGCAAAAACATTGCGCAGTCACTTTTCCACAAGCTCTACATTGCCGTGCTCTTCCAGATCTCCTTCATCCATGAGTGCTGACTGCAGGACTTCAGCAGGAGTAGCAGTCAGATGAGGGAGTGCATGTGGCCTCCAGGCAGCTTTCTCAGGTGCTCCATCCCCTCTGCCATGTCTGTGCCCCAGGCCGGAGCCAGGGCCAGGGCTCCACATGTGACGCGCATTGTGCTCTGCATGCAGGACTGCGGAGATGACCATGAGAGCTCTTTTCCAACACCTGGGGGGTGCCACTTTGGTTGAAGACATCCAGACGCAGGGTGGCTGGGACACGCTTTTAAGACGTGAGACCTTCCACATAGGTGTTGCTGTGCTGACTAGGTGAGCACCTCATCAGTTGTCCTTGTCTCCCCTGGCACTCTTCCCCCAGAGGTGGAGGGCCCCACGTGATCCCCTTCGTCGTGGCTGGTGAGGTGTCCCCAGGGGTCCGAGGGACAACATTGACCCTCAGTGCTGGTGACTGAGGGATCTCAGGAGAGACTATCAGGTGGAGTGGCCTCTTTGATCTTTAAGGTCCCTTCCAACCCGAGCCATTCTATGATTCATTCAATGATCTGCCTCTGAGAGCTCCTTGGTGAAGGGCTGCTGTTGCCCAGTGCAAGAGGAGGACTCGCAGGACCTGTCACCTTCCAATGCACTCCTTCCTCGGGGACCAGTGGTACAGGAGAGTGCTGGGGCTGGCTCTGCAGGCAGTGCCACAGCCTGCACTGGAGCTGTGTGGCAGAGCAGCCGGAAGGGTGGCCAGAGAGCGCGGGAAGGCTCAGTGGCCTGGGGATCCAAAGTGGTCAGGAAATGGCATCTGTTGGAAGGCCACAACTTGCATGTAGGCAGGGCGTCTCTCAGTGAATCGAGCACATCTGTGCTCGTCACCCTCCATGTTTGCAAAGGCAAGGTATATGGTGAAGGGCGGGCGGCCTCTCCTCAAGCGGATGGCACCAGCTGCTGAAGCAGAGTGCAGAAATGCAAGCCCTGCCCTGGTTTGGCCCATGGGATAACAGCTAGCGCTGACAGCACAGTCCCAAGGAGGTTTGTTTGCCTGGCTTGGTACTACCAGTGCGTTCTTCCCCTGGCCAGGGCTCTGCGAAGCAAAGCACCGCTCTGCTGTGCCTCGGTGTTTGAAGAGGCAGTCATAGGTCTCTTCCAGAGACAGAAGCACAAGGAGATCGCCGTCGTGGCTGTCTTCACGGAGGTAGGGCCTAGCAGCAAGCGGTGCCTCTCCGAGGTGCCTTGAAACTCTGGGCTCTCTGGCAGATTCAGCGTGCTGCCAGGAGTCCTGCCAGCTGGGCCAGGCTCTCACTGGGCTGCTGGGTGTCTTTCAGTTGCTGGACTGCGTAGACTTTGAGCAGCATGTCAACGACTGCATCCTGGACCTTCTTCATTCACACCTGCGCAGTCAGTCCTCGGTGCTGCATAGGATGGCGGTTACAAGCCTTGTCACGCTGTCTATGAGACCCAAGATGGTGAGTGGGGGCATCTGGGCCAAGTGGCGGCATCTGCCTGGGGCTGGGCTGCAGGTGCTGTTGCCCGCAGAGGCCTGCTTGGACTTTGCCAAGAATCGGGAGGGGCGGTAGTGGCTCCACTGCTCTCACTGCCTTCTTCATCAGCCCCTGAGCGCTTCTGGGCAGCCCCTGCCTGGACTGTGCAGCACGAGGAGAGCGGCATCAGTGTCCGCTCAAAGGCACCTCCTGCTGTGCCAGAAAGAGGTCAATGCCAGGCCCCAGGACAGCCAGCGCAGGGCTGCCTCAGCTGCAGGAGCACTCTACCCAGAGCAGTCATCCTGCTGAGGTTGGGAAGATGAGCCCCCGCACGGGGCCAGGCTGACACAAGTGGCTGCTTCTGCAACCCAAGGCAGCAACCTTCTGTCTCAAGGGGCCTCAGCACGCTCCTGGAGACAGACCTCTGCTCTGGGCTGTGCCCGCTGTAAGCAAAGGGCTTCTGCCAGGATGGTCTTCGGTGTTTCTGAAACAGAACTGCTGTGTTTCATGTAGGCAGTAACTCTGCAAGACCTGCTGCCAGAGGTCATTGCAGCAACTGCAGGATGCCAACAGCGACATCAGTATGAAGGCCGTGACTGTCCTCCGCAACACTCTGCGCCTAGCAGATGGGCAAGTGGCTGGCCCCATCGCTCTTGCAGCTGCCTGACAGGCTCCTGCCCCTCTTTGAAAAAGTAAGTCTGGTGGGAAAGCAGGAGGTTTGGCTAGCGTGGCCACAGGGCACGTGAATGTGGCCTGGGGGTGGTGCGTCCCTCTCCGCGTGTCTCACTGGCTTGCGAATTCTTCGCCCACCACGATCCCTGGGCACGTGCTGGAAACGTTTTGCTTGGTGCTTCTTGGGCTCTCCTGCTGGGGCAGCCCCTCCCTGTTCAGAGCCCTGCAGATGTGTGCTCCACAATGGCAACTTCTCCTCAGCCCCTTGCTGCCCATGGCCGCTTCTCCCCTTGCCATGTGTCCCCTTGCCAGCCCCAGGGTGGACCATCTGCAACCCACTGCCTTGCCCTTCCTGTGTCTTGAGCCATTTTGCACTGCCCGCACACTTGGCCTACCTGCCACAGCTCACTGCAGAGTGAGAGCCAGGAGTGTGTGTCTCCCTGTCAGCCACACTGACCCCTTGCTCACTGTGAGCTCGGAAGAGCCTGGACTGAGGTCCTCCCTTTTTCTGTCTCACCAGGAGTCCAGCTGCATGAGAGAGCTCTCCATCCTTCTCTGCAAGGATGCCATGGAGGTTGCAGAGGGCACCCATAAGATGGAGATGGAGAAGCAAGTGCAGAGCACCGTCCTCCCCCTCTTCTTCCACCTGCATGACCAGAACCAGTGTGTGGCTGAGGTGGGGACGCTAAGCTGAGCAGTCACTTGAGGGGGCAACACCCCTCAGGAGGGCCTGAGCATTAGGGGCATGGGCTGTTAGCAAGGCTCCCTCTGAATGTGCCTCACAGAATCACAGAATCACAGAATTTCTAGGTTGGAAGAGACCTCAAGATCATCGAGTCCAACCTCTGACCTAACGCTAGCAGTCCCCACTAAACCATATCCCTAAGCTCTACATCTAAACGTCTTTTGAAGACTTCCAGGGATGGTGACTCCACCACTTCCCTGGGCAGCCTGTTCCAATGCCTCACAACCCTTTCAGTAAAGAAGTTCTTCCTAACATTTAACCTAAAACTCCCCTGGCGCAACTTAAGCCCATTCCCCCTCGTCCTGTCACCAGGCATGTGGGAGAACAAACCAACCCCCACCTCGCTACAGCCTCCCTTGAGGTACCTATAGAGAGCGATAAGGTCGCCCCTGAGCCTCCTCTTCTCCAGGCTGAACAAGCCCAGCTCCCTCAGCCGCTCCTCGTAGGACTTCTTCTCCAGACCCCTCACCAGCTTCTTCGCCCTTCTCTGCACCAGCTCAAGCACCTCGATGTCCTTCTTGTAGCGAGGGGCCCAAAACTGAACACAGTACTCGAGGTGCGGCCTCACCAGAGCTGAGTACAGGGGGACGATCACTTCCCTAGCCCTGCTGGTCACACTGTTCCTGATACAAGCCAGGATGCCGTTGGCCTTCTTGGCCACCTGAGCACACTGCTGGCTCATATTCAGCCGACTATCCACCATCACTCCCAGGTCCTTCTCTGCCTGGCAGCTCTCCAACCACTCATCTCCCAGTCTGTAGCTCTGCTTGGGGTTATTGCGCCCCAGGTGCAGGACCCGGCATTTGGCCTTGTTGAACTTCATGCAGTTGACCTCAGCCCATCGGTGCAGCCTATCCAGATCCTCCTGCAGAGCTTTCCTACCCTAAAGCAGATCGACACACGCACCTAACTTGGTGTCATCTGCAAACTTACTGAGGGTGCACTCAATGCCCTTGTCCAGATCATCGATGAAGATATTAAAGAGGACCGGCCCCAGCACCGAGCCCTGGGGGACTCCACTAGTGACTGGCCTCCAACTGGACTTGGCTCCATTCACCACGACTCTTTGGGCCCGGCTATCCAGCCAGTTTCTAACCCAAAGAAGCGTGCGCCAGTCCAAGCCAAGAGCAGCCAGTTTCTTGAGGAGAATGCTGTGGGAGACGGTGTCAAAAGCCTTGCTGAAGTCAAGGTAGACCACATCCACAGCCTTTCCCTCGTCCACCCAGCGCGTCAATTTGTCATGGAAGGAGATCAGGTTCATCATGCAGGACCTGCCTTTCATAAACCCATGCTGACTGGGCCTGATCGCCTGCTTGCCCTGCAAGTGCTGCGTGATGACTCTCAGGAGGATCTGCTCCATGAGCTTCCCTGGCACTGAGGTCAAACTGACAGGCCTGTAGTTTCCCGGTGTCATGGTTCCGCTCGAGTGAGCAGCCGAGCTCCACCACAGCCGCTCTCTCACTCCCCCTCCTCAAAGAGGAACGGGGAGAAAATATGTGAAAAGGGCTCAAGGATTGAGATAAGGACGAGAAAATCACGCAATAATTATTGTAACGGGCAAAACAGACTCGGCATAAGGAGATAGTAAGATTTATTGCCTATTACTAACAAGCGAGAGAAGTGAGAAAACAGAGAAAAAAGCAAACCAAAAGCACCTTCCCCCCCATCCACACTCTTCCACCTCCTCCCCCTGAGCGGCGCAGGGGAACGGGGAATGGGGGTTATGGTCAGTCTACAGCACTTCTTCTCTGCCGCTCCTTCTCGGTCACTCTCGTCCCCTGTGCTGTGGGGTCCCACCCACGGGATGCAGTCCTTGATGAACTGATCCGGAGTGGGCTTCCCACAGGCAGCAGCTCTTCCAGAATTGCTCCAGATATGGGTCCGTACCACGGGGTCCATCCCTCAGGAGAAAACTGCTCCAACCTGGCTCCCCTACGGGCAGCAGCTCCTGCCAGGTCACCTGCTCCTGCGTGATCTCCTCTCCACGGGCTACAGGTCCGGCCCGGAATCTGCTCCGGCAGGGGTCTTCCACAGGCGGCAGCCTCCGTTGGTGTAGGGCCACCTGCTCCACCGTGGTCTCCTCCACGGGCTGCAGCGTGGAACCCTGCTCCACCGTGGTACTCCATGGGCTGCAGCGGGACAGCCTGCTTCACCATGGTCCTCACCACAGGCCGCAGGGGACTTCTGCTCCGGCGCCTGGAGCACCTCTCCCCCTCCCTCTACACTGACCTTGGCACCTGCAAGGCTGTTTTCTCACTCTCTTGACTCTCCCGGCTGCTGTCTTGCACAGCGTTTTTTCCCTGTCTTAAATATGCTCTCACAGAGGCGCAAAACAGCATCGCTTATTGGCTCAGATCTGGAAAACAATGGGGCCCTTCCCAAACATGGGGCAGCTTCTAGATCTTTCTCACAGAAACCACCCCTATGGCTCCCTGCTACCAAAACCTTGCCACGTAAACCCACTACACCCGGGTCTGCCCTCCGGCCCTTCTTGTAGATGGGCGTCACATTTTCTAGCCGCCAGTCAACTGGGACCTCCCCCGATAGCCAGGACTGCTGATAAATGATGGACAGTGGCTTGGCCAGCTCCTCTGCCAGTTCTCTCAGTACCCTCGGGTGGATCCCATCCGGCCCCATCGACTTGTGCACATCTAAGTGCCGTAGCAGGTCACCAACCAGTTCTTCATGGATAGTGAGGGCCACATCCTGCTCCCCATCCCCTTCCACCAGCTCAGGGTACTGAGTACCCAGAGAACAACCGGTTACCTCAGAGCCAAAGCTCCCGAATCCAAAAGAAAGGTGCAGAGCCCCTCTGTGCCTGCACTAGGCCCACCACAGCCATTTTGCCCCTACTACGGCTCCGCCTGCGCAGAGGGCCAGAGCGGAGGGGCCTCTCCCTGCCCCACATCCAGCCCCGCATGCAGCCCTCCACAGAAAAGCCCACTGGGAGGCTTCCTGCAGCCCCAGAGCTGTCAGGGGCCAAGAAGGTGGGCACGGACATTTTCCAGACCTGCCCTGCCTGCTCCCAGCTGTGCTCAGCAGTGCTGCGTAGCCACAGATACCTAGGCACTAGAGGTTTCACAGGCATCTCAGGTGTGCCTGCAGGTGTCTGAGGCCAGTGGTGAGGTGCTCAACAGTTGTCGACCCCATGTTATGCACAGGGACCTGACAGCTGCCTAGGCTGAGTGCTCCCTTGCTCTCTTGGGCACGAGCACCCTGGAGCCGCCAGAGTGCTCACTGCAGAAACCCTGGCCTTCAGGGTGCCCTGGGCCACGCAGAAGGGTGCAGCCCCTGCCAGGGGTTGCAGGAGCCAGCATGGCTTCCAGCCTCACCAGCCTGGGAAGGGAGCCGCAGCCAGGGCAGGGGTCTGGCCCTGTGTCCGCAGTGGCGGGCTCTGGAGCCCAGGCCCTAGGGAACAGCCTGCTGGGGTCCCTGTGCGTGGTGTCCCTGGCTGCCTCCTGCCCCGGCGCCTCAGTGACTGCAGCGCTTCACCTGCCTGCTGGCCTTGGCTGCAGATGAGCAGCTCTGGGGGACCTCTGTCCTGCAGCCCCAGCAGCATGAAGTGCCGAAGCTGGTGGTTGCCCCACACCTCTGCCCGAGCACTGAACCCTCTGGCAGATGCCTTCTCCAGCTGCTGCACCTCCCCAGCAAGGGCCAGGAAAGCCCCCAAGCCTTGCCAAGGTGCGGGACAACCAGGGCCTGTCCCATGCGCAGTGGTTTCATCTCCCACTCTCTGCTGCTCTGCAGGCCTCTCGGGAAGCCCTCCTTGGTGCTGCCAAGCTCCTGAAGTGGAAGCAGCTCAGGAACCTGCTGGAGACAGCGCAGCCACAGAGGATTGGCAAGTGCCTGGTAAGGACAACTGCCCGAGGGCTCCCAAAACCTGGCCCAGACAAGGCCTGCCAGCCCTGGCCCAGGGTGTGGGGTGGCTACCTTTGCCTCTAGCCACTGCTGCAGGCCAGAGCCCCCAGCCTGCAGCCATACATGCACCTCTACCCCCACACCCCGGCACATAGCAGTACAGGCTCTTCGACAGCCTCGTTGCTCTCCCAGGTCCCAGGCACACCGACAGCTGACCCTTGGCAGCGGGGTGGCACCTCAGCACAGCTCTGACATCCCTACACATTGATAGATAGGGCTTGGATCTGTAACACCTTTCAACTTTGTCTTCGGCAACTCCTTGAAGAGGTAACTGGGCAGGCGAGAGGCCTTGTAGGTGTCTTCATCACAGGACACCAGCCTGGGGTAGTGCACCATCAAGAGGGCACCCAAATTCACTTTATGGCCAATCACTGCCATGGAGAGAGAACACATTGACATGGTTAGGAAAGCAGCCTTGCCCCCACCCTTCAAGGCCAAGGGCTACTTCCCCTTGTTGTCCATAGGTGCATGTCCATTGGTGCACTGCACCAATAAGCACACAGAGCGAAGATCTTTTAATTAAATAATTCATTATATAACTCTGCAGAGTCAGGTGCTTGGCGATCTTTCGCAAAGCCAGCACACCTCTGACTTGAATCACTGTTACTTATACACAGCAAACTTGTGAAAGCTATCTCTTTGGGTACTTTTGATTGGCTATTACAGCTCGCCTAACTTATGTCTCCTGAATTTGCACATTACAGAGAAAGAGTGGGGGACGGGGGAGCGGGGACACACCAAATCCCACATTAGCATACATTAGCATTTTGATTGGTATGATTTTTAATACGTTTACGACCCTTAATGAGCAAAAGCTTACTACAGATTAGTCTGGAACTGTTGTGCTCCTCTTTGTTTTCACCTTTTATCCCTTATGTCCCTTGCTTCTGCTAGCTCAAGGCTACCTGTCTCTCTGTTCCCTTATTCTCTCACCTAAAAGACTATACAAGCTATAGAAATACTACACAAGCTACAGGCCTCCATCTATTCTTCAAGGTTTCCTTGTTTTTTTTTCCCAGCTTTGGGACTACACCCTCAGGCACAGGTCAGCCCCGCAGCAGGGCAAGCGGACCCAGCGGGAACCGCAAGTCTCTGAGCCCATTCTCCCACCTCAGGTCAAGACCCATGACATCTGGGCCGCTCCCGGCAGGCTGTAGCATATGTGCTTGCCCCAGCCTTCCCATCTCTTCATGACTGACATGCTTAAGCACACCCACGCCAGCCTCCCACTCTTCAGACTAAGGTGCGGTACCTCTATGTTCGACCCTCTCCGGATGGCCACAGAGGCCGCAGAACACCGTCCCGCTGGTGACCCCAATAGACATTGCCCTGGCACACAGGGAGAGAAGCACAAATTCAGTGGCGCCCCAGGCGCAGTCCTGCTCGCCCCGCTCTGCCACTTCCCATGTCTCCCCTTGGCACCAACCAGGGGCACCTGCTGTCCCACAGCTGGTGCGTGCCTTGGGGACTTGGAGAGCTCGGGGCACCACATAGCCCACCCACAAGAGACGTGGGGAGGGTGCACGCAAGATGGCTTGGACCCTTCCCCTGAGGCCCGATGGCTGCGACCTGCAGCAGGCCACAGCCCCTCTCACTAGTGGAGGAAAGCAGGTGCTACCCACAGAGCACCTACAATGCCAGTGACTTTGAGATTAGGCCCGAGCCCTGTTCCTGGCAGGCTCTGCCTGAAGGGACTGCGCCTGGCTGCCGTGAGCTAAGCCCAGGGGCCACCTGCTGCCTCTCAGGGTGCTGTCTCAATCCTGCCAGGGACAAAGGAGGCCAAGCCAGGAGGCCACGTCTCTTGCTGGTCAGCCCCCTTGCACTGTCCCAGGCAGCACGCATGCCCTGCAACACCGCCACACACTCACTCAAGTTTCCTCAACAACGCGGAGCACGTGCTGAAGATCTGAAGAGTGCTTTCCAAGGCACGGGTGCTCTCGTGATGCAGCTTTGCTCCAGACATTCCGAACACACAGAGGAATGTGCAGCCCTGCAGAGGACAGATGACGACCCTGCGGTGCAAAAGCAAAAGGCATTTGAGCTGCAGAAAAGGCCCCCAGTAGCCCATGCCTGCCAAGACAGGAGAGTTAGAGACTCATGCCGCCTGGTTCTTACTGCAAAGGAACGCAGGGTGCACAGTCCTGGGGGTGGGGGCGGAGGGCCAGGCACAGGGCAGAGGCATCGCAGTCTTCCACAAACGTCAGGGGATGGGCACGGGAAGGGTCTCAAAAAACCCACTCACCTGTGCCCAGTGGCCTAGCCCAGAAAGGCCAGCTCGGTAAGTAAGTGGCTCTTTCCAGAGCCCAGAATGCCTGTGTACGCCAGGATGTGTGACTGTCCCAAAGTCTCGTAGGCCTTCAAGCTGCGTTCAAAAAGGTCAGTCTCCACCTCCCGATCTGTGAAGACCAACCAGGAAACAAGCTGTTGCAGCATGCTGAAAAGCAGGGCACCAACACCCTATTCCTAATTTGCACCCACTTTCTGAAGATTCGTCCATCTCAGACTCCTTATACGGATCGTATGCTACTTAGATATTGCAAAATGACCTTAAGTTGGCTAGATTATATCCCCCTACATTTACCATTTCTGGACAATCAGGTTCCTGACCAAAACTAAGCCCCAAATCACACAAGATCTTCTGTTCACTGCTATTGTTGTGCCCCATACATTGACTTTAAACAGTAATGTTTGCCCATGCCTGTAAAGCAAATTTCGGTCCCTCAGGGAGGGTATAGTTTACCCTTTCCACTCCCCAACATTTAGTGGACCACGTCTGATTATTATATACAAGCAATATCCAGCAATTTCAACTTCACAGAATCACAGAATCACAGAATTTCTAGGTTGGAAGAGACCTCAAGATCATCGAGTCCAACCTCTGACCTAACGCTAACAGTCCTCCACTAAACCATATCCCTAAGCTCTACATCTATGTGGTGGTTTTACCGTGCTGGGCAGCTAAACCCCACAACCGCTCTCTCACTCCCCCTCCTTTAGATGAGGAGGGGGAGAAGTAAAGCAAAGAACAACTCACGGGTTGAGAAAAGGATAATTTAATTAAAGGGAAATAATTATAATAATTAAATAAAGACTACCATGAACTAAACAATTTAACTAAGGGGAAGTAAAAGGGAAAAGGGGAAAAAGGGAGGAAAACAAACAAACAAAATAAATGAAAGCTATATGGAAGTGCAGAGGAAAGAAATTACTCTCTACTTCCCACAAATGAGCGATGATTGACCACGTCCTTGAAGCAAGGCCTCAACGCACGCAGCCGGTGTTCGAGAGGAGGACCGACGTCTTCTCAACGAGAGCCCACCCCTCCCCTCTTCTTCCTGTTTCCACCTTTTATTGCTGAGTGTGACACCACATGGTATGGAATATCCCTTTGATTGGTTTAGGTCAGCTGCCCTAGTGATGTTTCTCTCCTCACTTTTTGCCCACCCCCTAGGAGGGTTAGAGAAAGGCCCAATGCTGTGCCACTGCTGCTCAGCAGTAGACACAACACTGGTGTGATAACACTGCTGTTCCAGCTACAAGTACAGAGTACGGCACTGAATGGGCTGCTGCCGGGAAAGTTAACATTCCAGCCAGACCCAGTACAATCTAAATGTCTTTTAAAGACCTCCAGGGATGGTGACTCCACCACTTCCCTGGGCAGCCTGTTCCAATGTCTAACAACCCTTTCAGTAAAGAAGTTCTTCCTAACATCTAACCTAAAACTCCCCTGGCGCAACTTAAGCCCATTCCCCCTTGTCCTGTCACCAGGCACGTGGGAGAACAGACCAACCCCCACCTCGCTACAGCCTCCCTTGAGGTACCTATAGAGAGCGATAAGGTCGCCCCTGAGCCTCCTCTTCTCCAGGCTGAACAAGCCCAGCTCCCTCAGCCGCTCCTTGTAGGACTTGTTCTCCAGACCCCTCACCAGCTTCTTCGCCCTTCTCTGGACTCGCTCAAGCACCTCCATGTCCTTCTTGTAGCGAGGGGCCCAAAACTGAACACAGTACTCAAGGTGCGGCCTCACCAGAGCTGAGTACAGGGGGACGATCACCTCCCTGGCCCTGCTGGTCACACTGTTTCTTATGCAAGCCAGGATGCTGTTGGCCTTCTTGGCCACCTGAGCACACTGCTGGCTCATATTCAGCCGACTATCCACCATCACTCCCAGGTCCTTCTCTGCCTGGCAGCTCTCCAACCACTCATCTCCCAGTCTGTAGCTCTGCTTGGGGTTATTGCGCCCCAGGTGCAGGACCCGGCATTTGGCCTTGTTGAACTTCATGCAGTTGACCTCAGCCCATCGGTGCAGCCTATCCAGATCCTCCTGCAGAGCCTTCCTACCCTTGAACAGATAAACTTATTTGGTCCCGTCATTTCAAGAGTCCATGGACCTTGTGTTGACTTCTTGGTTCTCGTATGGTGAATCCAAGCAGGTTGTTCTTTAATTTTTACTGTGGTGTATGGCGTAAGCAGCACCTGAAAGGGTCCTACCCATTGGGGTTCCTACATTGTGTATAGGTCTATCCAAACCCCTGCTTCGGGTTCCAGCTACGTATTTTCCAATTTTGTCTAATTGTTTCCTTAATGCCACCATATAGGATGTCATAATTTCGTCTCCTGCTTGTGTGGACATCCCCTTCTGTATTCCATAGGGTCGTCCATACAGGATTTCAAAAGGGCTCATTCCTTCCTTGCTCTTGGCCTTGTTCGTATGCGTAAGAGAGCCAAAGGAAGAGACTGAGGCCAGGCCAGATTCACTTCCTGTCCCAACTTTACAATCTGTTGTTTGATCAAGTGGTTCATCTTTTCTACGTGACCACTCAATCGAGGGTGATATGAGGTATGAAGTTGTCAATCTATACCTAGATGGCAGCTGATTTGTTGCACTATTCTTGAAATAAAAGGCGGTCCCCTGTCAGAGGATATAGTAGCTGGTACTCCAAAATGTGGTATTATTTCCTGTATTAGTATTCTTACCACTTCCCTAGCCTTGGCTGTTCTGGTAGGAAACATCTCTGGCCAACCTGAAAAGGTGTCAGTTAATACCAACATGTATCGGTACCCCCCTTTTCTTGTGAGTTCCAAAATATCAATCTGCCATTGTTGTCCAGGCCCATTACCTTTTCCAATTTGGCCTATCTCTAATTTTGGAGTATTTTTGGGATTAGTCTGGAGGCAAAGGTTACACTGCTGAGTCAGTTGTCTCACAGTGGTATATAGATTCCTTGCTACAATTTCTCTGATCAAATATTTATATAAGGCTTCAGTCCCCCAATGCCTCTTTCTATGTTCCTCTCTTATCAAGGGCCATATCATATAAGAGGGAATAATCATTTTCCCTTGGGGGGTAAGAGCCCACCCTTCCTCATTATAGGAATCTTCTAGATCAGTAATTAATTTCTGATCTTCCTTCGTATATTTGGGCTTACCTTCTCGGGAGATTTGCCCATTGGGGATCAGGGCCCCTTCTGTTTTTACCTCCCTTTTGGCTGCATGTTTTGCCTCTCTGTCTGCCAGCTCATTTCCTTTTTCCAATTCTGAGTTTGCTTTTTGGTGTGCTCTGATGTGCACAATTTCCACTTTCTCAGGGAGTTGAACTGCTTCCAACAACTTCAAGATTACTTTTCCATGCTTGATATTTTTGCCATGCAAATTCAGTAATCCCCTCTCCTTCCAGATCGCTCAATGTGCATGTACAACCCCAAAGGCATATTTTGAGTCCGTATAAATGTTTACAATTTTGCCTTGGGCCCATTCCAAGGCTCTGGTCAGAGCAATTACTTCCAACTTTTGTGCAGAGGTGTTCGCAGGTAAAGGCCTGGATTCTACTGCCTCTTTGCAAGTGGTAACTGCATAACCAGCGTGTCGTTTGCCACTTACAACTTAGCTGCTCCCATCAGTGAACCAGTTTTCCGTGTCTTCCATAGGATTGTCTTTCAGATCTGGATGGCATGAATATACTGTTTTGATGGTTTCCAGACAGTTGTGATGCACTGGTTCCCCTGTGTTCCCACTGAGAAAAGAAGCTGGATTGACAATGTTAGCAACTACAATTTCCACATCATCCTGTTCCACCACTGTAGCCTGATATTTCAAAAATCTTTGCGGGGAGAGCCAATGTCCACCTTTTGCTTCCAGTACTGCAGATTCTGCATGGGATACTAACACAGTTATTTTCTGGCCCAAGGTAAATTTTCGGGCCTCCTGGATGTTTAGTACTACGGCCTCAACTGCTCGCAAACATCCAGGCCATCCCTTTGCAGTTGTGTCCAATTGTTTGGAGAAATAAGCAACTGCTCTACGGTATAGACCCACGTCTTGTGCTAATATTCCCAGGGCAATTCTCTGCTTCTCGTGGGAAAAAAAAGATAAAATGGCTTACTCACATCTGGGAGTCCCAAAGTTGGAGCTGACATCAGGGCCTTCTTCAGTAGCTTGAAAGCTTGTATTGCTTCCTTGTTCCATTGAAGGCATTTCTGTTCAGTAGTTGTGAGTGCATACAGGGGTTTAACAAGCAGTCCATAATTATAAATCCATAGACGGCACCACCCGGTCATCCCCAAAAAGGTCCGTAGTTCCTTCACTGTTTGTGGTCTTGGAGTTTGGAATATTACCTCTTTTCGAGCCTGTCCAAAGGTCCTTTCCCCAGCACTGATTTCATATCCCAAATAGGTTACCTGTTGTTGTACTACTCGGGCCTTTTTCTTAGATACCCTGTACCCTTGGAGTCCGAGAAAGTCTGACAGATTCACCGCCCAAGTCAGGCAGGTGTCCCTTGTTCTAGTAGCAGTCAGAATATCATCTACATATTGCAGTAATTTCCCTTCTCCTGGTGGGGCCTCCCAGGATTCAAGATCTTTCGCTAACCGACTTCCAAATATTGTGGGGCTATTCTTGAATCCTTGGGGTAACGCCGTCCAGGTGAGTTGGGTCCTACGCCCACTCTTGGGGTTTTCCCATTCAAATGCAAATATTTTCTGGCTTCATGGAGAGGGAGGCAAAAGAAGGCATCCTTTAAGTCTAAAACTGTAAACCAGGCTAGTTCTGGTGTTAATACAGTTATTTATTGCCCGTAGATCCTGGACCACCCTATATGACCCATCCGGCTTGTGGACAGGTAATATAGGGGTATTAAAATAGGATTCACATTCCCTCAACAATCCTACTTTCAGTTTTATTATTGGTCAAATTCCTTCCCTATCTTCCCTCTTCAGACAGTACTGCTTGATCCTTACCAGCTGCTTTCCCTCCTTGAGTCGAATCTCAACAGGTGGGGCATTTTTAGCTCTCCCAGGTACATCAGTAGCCCATACGCCTGGGTATACCCTGTTTACGACTTCTTCATTAACTTTTCCTTCCATTGGAAGGTTGACTAGGGCTAAACTCATTATCTCTATATATTGTTGATCATTTACTTCCAGAGTAATCTCCCCTTTTACAAATTTTATTACTGCTCCTAACTGCTCTAATAAATCTCTACCTAAGAGTGCCCATGGGGAGTTAGGCATATATAAAAATCTGTGTATGCCCCATTGTTTCCCTAACTCGTACTTCAAAGGTTGACAAAAATAAGCCTTTTCAGGTTGATCGGTTGCACCTTTTACCCTAACATAATCATTCCCTAAAGGCATTAATGCTTGATTTAGAACCGAATATGTTGCCCCCATATCAATGTTATTTTTGGAGTGGTAATTCGTGTCAAGAAAATGGTTGATATTAATAAAGAAATTGGAAGATTTGGGAGAGTGGCCATGGGGGTTGGAAAGCCCCGTGGTTGAGATAACATTAGACTCTTAAAGACAAGGCCATCAGGAATATAAAAGAGTTTAGACGGAACAAAGAAGGGTGATTCAGGAGACTGCATGCAGTCTCGGGTTTCTTGTTCTCCAGCCATTGAGGCATGGAAGTTTCTGGGTGTTTACTGTTACTGTTATTTGCAAAGTTGTTTGACCAATGAAAAGTTGTTTTGAAAAGAACTGCTGTGGAGAGAAGGGTATAAGAGGGGAGCCTGCCCTCAAGATTAAAAAGGAAGGCAACACGATGTGATGAAGTTATGATCAATAAAGAAGCAGAAAGAAGGAATGAAAAGGAACAGGCTGGCAGAATGGAGACCAGGACAGGAACAGGCACATTGATTGCCTCAAGAAGATGGGTTCGGCCAAACTCAGCAAACTGCTCAGAGAAGCTCGTACAGACAGTCGCAAGAAATGGGCGCACTGGAGCTGGAGAGAAGCTCAAGCTGAGAGAAGCGGACCTGTGCACATGACTGCCTCTCGCTGGTAAGCAGTTGCGCATTGAGGTCAAGGTGTGGGACTCTGCAACTAAAAATGACAAGGTTGCAGTGGGATTGCTTGGCACCTGGCGAGCAGTCTCTGAGGCCTTAAAGAGCCATGTGGGACCACAGTCAGACACATGTGGTTTGCCAGATAGTGACGGAGCTGCGGGCTCGTTTACTGATCCGACTGCTACGCCATCGGCCCCTCTGCTGCTACAGCCATCAAAGGCTTTTGCTGTTATGCCCCCTGTTGACCTGGACGTGCCTTTTGACCCAGGCCTATTGGACTTGAAAAGGAGATGGATATGTTTTTCTTCGATATGGGAAGAATGGGATACATAAGGCCTGAAGGTCAAGTTGCTTGACAACTTGGAGAGAGACATATTGCTCAAAAGCAATGGAAAATGGAGACTTGTTAGTAATCAAGAAAAGGAATGGAAAATGGAAACTGTTGAGTCATGGAACTTAAAGGATTGTTTGTTACCTTTCCTGATTGTACAAATGTATAGGAACTTAAAGGATTGTTTGTTACCTTTCCTGATTGTATAGGCATACTCGGGTTTAGTATGTAAAGCAATGTTCTGTATATTTAGAATGTTTGATATTTGTGTGTGCGTGTTGGTGGAGTGTAGACTCCCCGCACACCCAGCGCTGTTTACTTGCCTTTGTCCTGGTTTCAGTTAGAACAGAAGTTTCAGATAGAACAGAATTAATTTTCTTCCTAGTAGCTGGTGGAATGCTGTGTTTTGGCTTAGGATGAGAAGAGTGCTGATAACACCCCGATGTTTTAATTCTTGCAGAGCAGTGCTTATACCAAGCCAAGGACATCTCAGCCTTTTGCTCTGTCCTGCCAACAGGCAGGCTGGGGGTGCAGTAAGAGCTGGGAGGGGACAGACCCAGGACAGGTGACCCGAACTAGCCAAAGGGGTATTCCATACCATCTGACGTCATGCTAAACAATATATAGGGGTGGCTAGCCGGGGGGAGGGGGCCGGACTGCTCGGGGTTAGGCTGGGCATCGGTCAGCGGGTGGTGAGCAATTGCATTGTGCATCACTTGTTTGTACATATTATTATTAGTAGTACTATTATCACCATTGTATTATTATTATTATTATTGTTATTATTATTTTTGTTATTATTATTTTCCTGTCTTATTAAACTGTCTTTATCTCAACTCACGGGCTTCACTTTCCATTTCTCTCCCCCGTCCCAGAGAGGGAGGGGGAGGGTGAGCGAACGGCTGCGTTGTGTTTAGCTGCCGGCCGGGTTAAACCACAACAGCCTTTTATAGCTTTTATACCTTTCATAGCTTTTATAGCTTTTATACCTTTTATAAATATTTGTTTTATAAATATTACAAAATTCAGATTGAGTTGAGACTTCATTTATAGCATCAATAAGAAATTTCACTTCCATTCCTCCCCTATCTTCATTATAACCAGTGGAGGATCCGCTAGGGTAGATTCCCCAGGTCCCCGTTATTCCTGCCAAAATCAGGGGCTGATTACCCTAGGAAAAGGCTAGTCAGTTTGTTCTCTGAATCCGAGGGTTCGTGTCGCGACGGGGTCAGAACCCCTCATGGTTCTGAACTACCCCTTCTGATAAGGATGTGACCTCCTGTAGCGTTGTGGTGATAAAATCTGCTGGAACATTAGTAATTTGCTCCACTGTAGCGGACGTTTAGTATAGCATGTTGTGTTAAAGGCTAAGGAAGTTTGGCAGGACCTAAACCCCCCTGCGTTCCAACTTGTCCTCAGATATCAGAGGGGCTAGGGGTGGTTGGGTTTGGATTCTGAGCGATGCCCCGTTTGGAACTATAAATCCGGTTGTATTCAATAGACTAAATTATCGTGCACATATATGCACATATAGTGTAATACACTTTCAGTCTAGTAAATGACTGGTGTAGTTTATTGAAGCAACACGAGCACAGGTTCTTTTGGATTGCCGGTGATGAAGACCCTGTCTGCAAAGCACGTGCAAATACCAAGAATATGACTAACACAACCAACTACATATACGTTAACTTGTGGAACAACTCTATAGAGGATCTTAGGTTTCCCAGGGAAGCACTTGCTATAACTGAGGGTTCAGATCTCGCCCTGTAGGCATCCCTGCAGGGGGGAAGAGAGGTTCAGCATGGCAGCCTTCGTCTGATGCCAGGAGTCAGCGACGTCCTCCCGACTTGTCTGCGGTGGTGTCTTCCCTGACATTTTCCTCTCTTGAGCCCTTTTTTTACTATGTTCCTGCTTTAAGGTAGTGAGCGACTCAAGTCAAATGTGCCTTTGTTGTGATTGGTATACATTTTCCTGGCTTTTGTTTTTGCTCAGGGAAATTCAGAGCGCGTGCTCAGTGAGAGGTAGTTGCACCTTGGAGGTGGGTAGCCTTGGGGATGGAGGTGTATTTTGGCACTGTAATGAGATTATAATGAGCAAAGTTCATCCAGAGGACGTGAGAAGGTTGTCAGTTAGTCTCAGGGATGGCCATGCAATCTATCAGTTCCGTACCATCAGGCTCACTCTAAAAACGCGCTGTTCCTAGCAAAATGGCCCGAAGCCCAGGAAGGCCTTTCCTTTCCTTGCCTTGCCTTGCCTTTACGCCCCTTCCCTTCCCTTCCCTTCCCTTCCCTTCCCTTCCCTTCCCTTCCCTTCCCTTCCCTTCCCTTCCCTTCCCTTCCCTTCCCTTCCCTTCCCTTCCCTTCCCTTCCCTTCCCTTCCCTTCCCTTCCCTTCCCTTCCCTTCCCTTCCCTTCCCTTCCCTTCCCTTCCCTTCCCTTCCCTTCCCTTCCCTTTTTTCCCCCTTCATTTTTTGCCTTTCCTTCCTTTTCAGTGCCTGGTCGTCTCGTTCCTTGTCTTACTTTGAGTTGCCTGTCCTTGCCTTGCCTTTAATTGCCTTGCCTTGAATTGCCTTTTGCCCTAACTTCCTTTCCTTTCCTTTCCTTTCCTTTCCTTTCCTTTCCTTTCCTTTCCTTTCCTTTCCTTTCCTTTCCTTTCCTTTCCTTTCCTTTCCTTTCCTTTCCTTTCCTTTCCTTTCCTTTCCTTTCCTTTCCTTTCCTTTCCTTTCCTTTCCTTTCCTTTCCTTTCCTTTCCTTTCCTTTCCTTTCCTTTCCTTTCCTTTCCTTGCCTTGCCTTGCCTTGCCTTGCCTTGCCTTGCCTTGCCTTGCCTTGCCTTGCCTTGCCTTGCCTTGCCTTGCCTTGCCTTGCCTTGCCTTGCTTTGCCTTGCCTTGCCTTGCCTTGCCTTGCCTTGCCTTGCCTTGCCTTTCCTTTACGCTCCTTTCCTTTCCTTTCCTTTACGCTCCTTTCCTTTCCTTTCCTTTACGCTCCTTTCCTTTCCTTTACGCTCCTTTCCTTTACGCTCCTTTCCTTTCCTTTCCTTTCCTTTCCTTTCCTTTCCTTTCCTTTCCTTTTCCTTTCCTTTCCTTTCCTTTCCTTTCCTTTCCTTTCCTTTCCTTTCCTTTCCTTTCCTTTCCTTTCCTTTACGCTCCTTTCCTTTACGCTCCTTTCCTTTACGCTCCTTTCCTTTACGCTCCTTTCCTTTCCTTTCCTTTCCCTTCCTTTCCTTTCCTTTCCTTTCCTTTCCTTTCCTTTCCTTTCCTTTCCTTTCCTTTCCTTTCCTTTCCTTTCCTTTCCTTTCCTTTCCTTTCCTTTCCTTTCCTTTCCTTTCCTTTCCTTTCCTTTCCTTTACGCTCCTTTCCTTTACGCTCCTTTCCTTTACGCTCCTTTCCTTTACGCTCCTTTCCTTTACGCTCCTTTCCTTTACGCTCCTTTCCTTTCCTTTCCTTTACGCTCCTTTCCTTTACGCTCCTTTCCTTTACGCTCCTTTCCTTTACGCTCCTTTCCTTTACGCTCCTTTCCTTTCCTTTACGCTCCTTTCCTTTACGCTCCTTTCCTTTCCTTTACGCTCCTTTCCTTTACGCTCCTTTCCTTTATGCTCCTTTCCTTTACGCTCCTTTCCCTTACGCTCCTTTCCTTTCCTTTACGCTCCTTTCCTTTACGCTCCTTTCCTTTCCTTTCCTTTCCTTTACGCTCCTTTCCTTTACGCTCCTTTCCTTTACGCTCCTTTACGCTCCTTTACGCTCCTTTACGCTCCTTTCCTTTACGCTCCTTTCCTTTACGCTCCTTTCCTTTACGCTCCTTTCCGTTCCTTTCCTTTACGCTCCTTTCCTTTACGCTCCTTTCCTTTACGCTCCTTTCCTTTCCTTTCCTTTACGCTCCTTTCCTTCCCTTTCCTTTACGCTCCTTTACGCTCCTTTACGCTCCTTTACGCTCCTTTCCTTTACGCTCCTTTCCTTTCCTTTACGCTCCTTTCCTTTACGCTCCTTTCCTTTACGCTCCTTTACGCTCCTCTCCTTTACGCTCCTCTCCTTTCCTTTCCTTTCCTTTCCTTTCCTTTCCTTTCCTTTCCTTTCCTTTCCTTTCCTTTCCTTTCCTTTCCTTTCCTTTCCTTTCCTTTCCTTTCCTTTCCTTTCCTTTCCTTTCCTTTCCTTTCCTTTCCTTTACGCTCCTTTACGCTCCTTTACGCTCCTTTCCGCTCCTTTCCGCTCCTTTCCTTTCCGCTCCTTTCCGCTCCTTTCCGCTCCTTTCCGCTCCTTTCCGCTCCTTTCCGCTTTTTTCCTTTCCGCTACTTCTTTTCCGCTCCTTTCCGCTCCTTTCCGCTCCTTTCCGCTCCTTTCCTTTACGCTCCTTTACTCTCCTTTACGCTCCTTTACGCTCCTTTACGCTCCTTTCCTTTACGCTCCTTTACGCTCCTTTACGCTCCTTTACGCTCCTTTACGCTCCTTTCCTTTACGCTCCTTTCTTTTACGCTCCTTTACGCTCCTTTACGCTCCTTTACGCTCCTTTACGGTCCTTTCCTTTCCTTTACGCTCCTTTCCTTTACGCTCCTTTCCTTTCCTTTCCTTTCCTTTACGCTCCTTTCCTTTACGCTCCTTTCCTTTACGCTCCTTTCCTTTACGCCCCTTCCTTTCCTTTGCGCTCCTTTTTTACGCTCGTTTCCTTTACGCTCCTTTCCTTTCTTTACGCTCCTTTCCTTTTCTTTCCTTTACGCTCCCTTTCCTTTACGCTCCTTTTTTTTCCTTAATGCTCCTTTCCTTTACGCTCCTTTCCTTTCCTTTACGCTCCTTTCATTTCCTTTACGGTCCTTTCCTTTACGCTCCTTTCCTTTACGCTCCTTTCCTTTCCTTTCCTTTACGCTCCTTTCCTTTCCTTTACGCTCCTTTCCTTTACGCTCCTTTTTTTTCCTTAATGCTCCTTTCCTTTACGCTCCTTTCCTTTCCTTTACGCTCCTTTCATTTCCTTTACGGGTCCTTTCCTTTACGCTCCTTTCCTTTACGCTCCTTTCCTTTCCTTTCCTTTACGCTCCTTTCCTTTCCTTTACGCTCCTTTCCTTTACGCTCCTTTCCTTTATGCTCCATTCCTTTCCTTTATATCCTTTTCATTTATGCTCCTTTCCTTTCCTTTCCTTTCCTTTCCTTTCCTTTCCTTCCTTCCTTTCCTTTCCTTTCCTTTCCTTTCTTTCCTTTCCTTTCCTTTCCTTTCCTTTCCTTTCCTTTCCTTCCTTTCCTTTCCTTTCCTTTACGCTCCCTTTCCTTTCCTTTCCTTTACGCTCCTTTCCTTTCCTTTCCTTTACGCTCCTTTCCTTTCCTTTCCTTTCCTCCTTTCCTTTACGCTCCTTTCCTTTCCTTTCCTCCTTCTCCTTTCCTTTCCTTTCCTTTCCTTTCCTTTCCTTTCCTTCCTTTCCTTTCCTTTCCTTTCCTTTCCTTTCCTTTCCTTTCCTTTCCTTCCTTTCCTTTCCTTTACGCTCCTTTCCTTTCCTTTACGCTCCTTTCCTTTCCTTTCCTTTCCTTTCCTTTCCTTTCCTTTCCTTTCCTTTCCTTTCCTTTCCTTTCTTTCCTTTCCTTTACGCTCCTTTCCTTTCCTTTCCTTTACGCTCCTTTCCTTTCCTTTACGCTCCTTTACGCTCCTTTACGCTCCTTTCCGCTCCTTTCCGCTCCTTTCCCCTTTCCGCTCCTTTCCGCTCCTTTCCGCTCCTTTCCGCTCCTTTCCGCTCCTTTCCGCTTTTTTCCTTTCCGCTACTTCTTTTCCGCTCCTTTCCGCTCCTTTCCGCTCCTTTCCGCTCCTTTCCTTTACGCTCCTTTACTCTCCTTTACGCTCCTTTACGCTCCTTTTACGCTCCTTTCCTTACGCTCCTTTACGCTCCTTTACGCTCCTTTACGCTCCTTTACGCTCCTTTCCTTTACGCTCCTTTCTTTTACGCTCCTTTACGCTCCTTTACGCTCCTTTACGCTCCTTTACGGTCCTTTCCTTTCCTTTACGCTCCTTTCCTTTACGCTCCTTTCCTTTCCTTTCCTTTCCTTTACGCTCCTTTCCTTTACGCTCCTTTCCTTTACGCTCCTTTCCTTTACGCCCCTTTCCTTTCCTTTGCGCTCCTTTTTTACGCTCGTTTCCTTTACGCTCCTTTCCTTTCCTTTACGCTCCTTTCCTTTTCTTTCCTTTACGCTCCTTTCCTTTACGCTCCTTTTTTTTCCTTAATGCTCCTTTCCTTTACGCTCCTTTCCTTTCCTTTACGCTCCTTTCCTTTACGCTCCTTTCCTTTCCTTTACGCTCCCTTTCATTTCCTTTACGGTCCTTTCCTTACGCTCCTTTCCTTTACGCTCCTTTCCTTTCCTTTCCTTTACGCTCCTTTCTTTCCTTTACGCTCCTTTTCCTTTACGCTCCTTTCCTTTATGCTCCATTCCTTTCCTTTATAATCCTTTTCATTTATGCTCCTTTCCTTTCCTTTCCTTTCCTTTCCTTTCCTTTCCTTTCCTTTCCTTTCCT